>NC_138220.1:4200972-4440972 GCF_964194415.1 Vipera berus
TTAGGGGCTAGTTTAGCTCTCCCTCTAAGCTATGTGTTTATGTTGGTGATAGTTCTGGAAGCAGAGCTCTTCATTTGAATCTCAAAATATTTCAGCTCTCTTTCAGCTGCCTCCCTTTTTATTATTTCTCTCTTAGCCTTGCCAGGTTTCCTCCCTCAGAGCAGAATCTGTGAATTTTATTTTATTTTTTATTTATTTTTCATTTATGGTGTTTCTTCTGTGACTACGGTTACAGAAAGAGGAATGGGAGGTATTTTAAGCTGTCGTCCGATACCTTTGGAGGAGTCCATTCCACGAATTTCAGTTGGAATAGCTTTTAATAGACGCATGCATACACGCTGGCTTTTGTAACGCGCTGTTTCCATAGCACTACATAAGCTTTACAAGAAAAGAAAAAAACACGGATTTTGTGACGGATCCCAAACTTGACAGCGTTCATACACTCGTTCTTGCTCCTTTCATTGACGCTGAAATATTTAGCAGCCTAGCTAAAGGGCACTTCTGCTGATCAAAGGACCTCAAACTTCTAACAAGCCAACTTCACAAAGGGATCACTGCCTACTTTTGTTATCGTCACTGTCCCGGTGCTGTACTGGGACTCTTTCAGAAGGCAGCCACCCCCCCATCTCCTTTCTGCCCCTTTGTTAGTCCTTTGCATATTTTTGTGTGTGTGTGTGTGCTGTAAAAAAAAATCAGGCTTCTTAGGATAGGCCCCACTTTTGTAGAGCTTTCTTAGGATCCCTGTCTATAAGCCTGAGGTCAACAGGGAGAGTTCACCTTCTCCATGCTCATGACAGCCTGGCTCAGAGTCACCCCTCGCCTAATCCAGACAGCCACAGGTTATTTTGGGGATTCTGATTCTGCTTCAGAAATGTTCAAGGCGTTGGGGGTTTGCACGATACTCTCTGGCTCTTTAAATGTCCCAGTTAAGCAACTTAAGACAAATCCAGTCATTTGAATTGCTTCTGACAGGACAGTTGTAATCTGTCGTCCGTTAATTCCAGGCATATACATAGAATGAAGGCTATTGCTAAGCTTGTAAGCCGCCCTGAGTCTTCGGAGAAGGGCGGGATATAAATGGAATTAAAATAAAATAAATAAAATAATTCCACCATCATACGTGCCTTTAGACATATCTCAGAGGTGCTTTTTTGGTGAAAAGGCAACTGACCTGTTTTTTTCTTGAGGAGGTTTCACTTCTCATCTAAGAGGCTTCATCAGTTCGGATGTCGGAGGGATGAAACAGAACCGATGAAGCTTGTGGAACGAGAAGTGAAACATTTTCTTCTTTTTCTTTCTCAAGGGAAAAAAACAAAACAAAACAGTCCAGTTGCCCTTTGAAGAAGGAAAAAAAAAACCCACCTTTGAGACAACTATGGCCCAGAGGGCTGAGAATCTCCACAGATATTTGCCTTTAGACATGTTTATATCTTATTATTCTTTTCTGTGTAACAGGTCTTCGGAATAAGAGGTATTGGAACGCTGTAATTATATGACTGCTTTAGAGAAAGCTTGCATTCGCCAACGACCTGGCTGATAGAGATTTTCCAGTTGTCACCTGAAAACTCTGGACACCCCCCCCCTATAGTTTTTTTTTAATCCCATTTATATCCCGCCCTTCTCCGAAGACTCAGGGCGGCTTACAATCTAAGCACAATCAATGTGCTTAGCAATAGCCTTCATTCTATGTATATGCCTGCTTATTAGGGCTTTCGCCCCCCCCCCCCCAGCGGCATTATTACAAAGTCAGCTTAATTGCCCCCAACAATCTGGGTTTTCATTTTACCTACCTCGGAAGGATGGAAGGCTGAGTCAACCTTGAGCCTGGTGGGACTCGAACCTGCACTAATTGCAGGCAGCCTTGAAAATAAGCAACTCAATGTTTATTTCCCACGCAAGGAGTAATGACAGAACTTAAAAAGGTATTGATCATGCTTGTTAACTGAAATGATCCTGACCCGTATCAGTCAACACAATGAACAAATGAAGCCGGTGCAGGATACTGTGTGCTATTTTAAGCCTCTATTTTGCTTTTTATCTGACATCACATCAGCTGTTTGGAAATGCTTTGGGGAAGACATTTTCACTTGCCCACGTATATATTCTGCTTTCTCTTCCAGCTAAAATGCATTTTTTACTTCTGAGAAGAGAGAATGTAATGGTTTAGTTTGATTTTCTGCAGCATCGTTCTCCTCTGCAGAACATAGAAGAAATTGGCCAAGGAGAAAAGACTAAAAGATATTGCATAGGCTTTTTGTCTTTTTTTTTTATTTAGAAAAAATCCGTAGAGGTGTGTTGGATTCTTTTATACTTGCCACTTATACCAATTAAATGAACAAGCTGTACAGAAAACGGCTATATTTTTAAAGCTGACTGAGTCATGAGTGATGTCAGTCATCAAAGCTTTCTCTCTCTCTCTCTCTCTCTCTCTCTTTCTCTCTCTCTCTCTCTCTCTCTCTCTCTCTGCTTGGTAAAAGAGCAGTGTGAATAATCTCACTGTTTTACATGCTGGGGAAGTGTGTGTGTGTGTGTGTGTGTGTTTGGATCAAACATGCTTGGTTATAATAAATGGCCGTTTATCTGGTACGTATTTGTAAAAAATCACTACTCTTTTTTTTTTCCTTCTAAAAGCTAAGACTAGAAGACCCTGTGGAAATCCTTGAAGTTTAATTTCTGGAGTGGAGGCAAGAGACCATCAAAATGTCAGGAGCTTCTGTTAAAGTAGCTGTTCGGGTCAGACCTTTTAATTCTCGGGAGACCAGCAAAGAGTCCAAATGCATCATTCAAATGCAAGGAAATTCAACCAGTAAGTCGAGCTTAATTTTCTAATAAGAGTGCGGTTTTCCTTTCCAGGACTCTCTGTACATTGTTGGTACTGCACATAGGTTAATGTCACTGACAGTTGTTCAAACAACAGTTTCTTTCTTTTTTTCTTTCTTTCTTTTTTTGTGTGGCAGTCTCTATTCTTTTATTTTTTTGTTGTTGTTGTTGTTGCTCTGGAAGGATTTATTATCTTAACCTGGCAGCATTTTTTCCTGACGCGCGTAATCATCTGGAAATGAGTGGAAAACAATCGCGCACGCTTCAAGGACTTCCTTGTCATTAGCAAAGGTGACTTGTCCATCTTGTGCAAGTTCCTTTTTTTTTGGAAGTAGCAGGATGACGCGTTCACGAGGTATTCTGGGGAACAAGACTTGCTGACCTGGGCATTTTGGATGCTGTTTTGTAGCTTGTAAGCCTAATATTCAGGATGTCCTTCTGTTCATTTTTTTTTTGGCCATCTGCTAGTTGAAAGCCTAGGCTTGGTGGGACCTCGTAGGTCAGAAATAGGAAACCTGTGTCGCTGTAGATGTATTTTATTTATTTTTTTAACCTCAGGAAAAATAGGAAGAAGTGGGTTCCCAACCAATAGCTTAGGCCTCGTATTCTTTTAAGGATGAACCATCTTTGGCTCTCCAGATGTTTCCAAACTACAACTGGCAGGATCTTTGGCCATTTACTACCCCGACTGGAATGATAGAAAATGGTGATTTACCCAGATGGCTGCAGGTTCGTCTGCATTCATTCATATAAAGACCGCTAGCGAGGGACAGTCCACTCTCCTACACTCAAACTGCTTTTAATATCAATTAATTAATTAATATCAATTAATTAATGTTCGACACTCAAACTGCTTTTAATATCAAGGTGTTTCTCGTGCTTCTTAGGATTTAGTCCTATGTCTGGTGTTGCAGGGAGAAAAAAAAAATCTTTGACCCCCCCCCCCCTTCAATCTGATAGCACTTAAAGAATGCCCAGCCTGCGCTTTCTCTTCCGTAAGCCTGTAGCTTTCTTCACAGAGTTGTTGTTGTATTATAAGTGGCTCTTCTTGTTTCCTCCTACCCTTAATGTTTTGCCAACTTTGTTAATTTTGTATCAGATAATTCCTTTTTCCGTACAAGATTATTCTAAAGTTGGGGCTGTTAACAGTCAGCATAGTCTCTTGAAGGTGAAAATGCCAGGAACAATGTTTAAAAAGAGAAACAACAAAGCACAAGGACTAAGGCATTTTTTTAAAAAAAAAAACCTGAGAGAAGCTTGCTTTGCATCTTTCTCTTGGAATCAAAAATCTGTAGCTTTTTTTTCTGAACGTCTGCAGACAGACAGACAAAAGGGAACCGAGATGGCAGGTGGTCAAACTTATTTGGATCATTAATAACTGTGGGAAAATAGCCTTAGAGACCTCCTTAAGGCTTGCAGCCAGAGTCTCTTGAGTACGTTGTTAGGTGGGAAATATGCCAAGAATGTACAGAAAGAGGGCATTGTGGAAAACGGGGGTCAGAGATGCAGAGGGTGGAAGGGAAAAATAGGAGAGTTTGCAGGATGTTCGGGCCATCTTCACAGGCACCATTTATGGCTTTGAAGGCTTTCTTAAAAGAAAAAGTTTGTGGTGTTCTCACTGGGTGGAATTGGATGGAATGACATAGAAATACATGCTTTAAATGATGTTTGGCTAAGAACTTTTTAAACCATTTGTACGTGAATGCTATTGGATTCTTGGATTGCCACATCAGGTCCCTATCAGGCCAAGAATGCAGGGCGGAAGAGAATCCTAAGGGAAAGATGGTCAGATTATTAGCACATGGAAGAGCAGAGGTAGTTTTGATTTAATCTTGCCCATTTTACTCTCAAGATACGGCTGCTTACGCTTTCCAGGCTCCTGAAGAATTTAGCAATATGTTGACCATGGGCTAGGATTCAGCAAGGAATCGGGATTCTTCATCTTGAAATTATAGCCAACATTGATTCTGAGCAGAAAAGAAACTTGCCTCTTCTGACAAATAACCTTGGATTTAACCAATGGGGAGTTGTCCCAATTTTTCTTTGTCCTGTTTTTTTTTTGGGGGGGGCGGAAATTCGTAGGAATTCATTCCTACAAAATCTGGTCTCTGATTGATCCATCATTTGAAACTTGCGGAGGACGCTGAGGTGTATATACCTGCAGTAATCTTTCCCCGCGCGTGACGGGCGTCTTCTTTTTTGTCAGATTTTTTTTTTGTTTTGTTATTCAGTCCAGCTGAAATCACATGTTCTGACTGCATTAGGAAACTGGCATGTTGGCAGCGAGCCTAGCCTGCTTGTGGGGGCACTCAGAGCTGATTGCAGATGTTACGCAGTTGTTGGAAGGATGCTGCCGTGGGGATTTTCGAAGTGAGGAGTGGGAGATGGTCAGCTGTGGGATGGTAAAACTGATTCTGGAGCTGCCTGTTTTACAGGTTTATTCAAGCCACGATGTAAAAAAAGATGTGGAGACTCTAGAAAGTGCAGAGAAGAGCAACAAAGACGATTAGGGGAGTGGAGGCTAAAACATATGAAGAACAGTTGTAGGAATTGGGTATGTCTAAGCTAACAAACAGAAGGACAAGGGGGTTACATGATAGCGCTGTTCCAGTATCTCAGGGGCTGCCCCAAAGAAAAGGGAGTCAAGCTATTCTCCAAAGCATCAGAAGGCCGGACAAGAAGCAACGGAATCAAGGAGAGAAGCAACCTAGAACTTAAGGAGGAATTTCCTGACAGCGAGAACAATCAACCAGTGGAACAACCTGCCTCCAGAAGTTGTGGGTGCTCCAACACTGGAAGTTTTTAAGAAGAGACTGGACAACCATTTGTCTGAAATGGTACAGGGTTTCCTGCCTCAGCAAGGGCTTGGACTAGATGACCGCCAAAGGTCCCTTCCAACTCCCAACAGATCATTCTGTTCATTCTGTTAAGGGGCCTTTCCCCCCTTAAATTCACACATCTACCTCCTGAAACATGAAAAAACTCAATACATCAAGCAAAGCAAATAGAGCCATATCTGGGGACCATTTTCCAGTTGCGTCGATGGGCCAGGACGCTGTAATTTGATGGTATGTTTGAATCAGCACTTCTGTAGCGAACTCCCTTCACCAATGCGCCCAAGTTGATGGGTCTTTTTTTGCCTTCAGCCAGTGTGTTCCCCCAGTTGTGACTAAACCCTTCCTTGTCTCTCTCCTCGTTGTTCAGTTAGGATCTAGAGTAGGAGTCTTCAAACTTGGCCCTTTGATGACTTGTGGACTTCAACTCCCAGAATTAGTTTGAAGTCCACAAGTCATCAAAGGGCCAAGCTTGAAGACCCCTGCTCTAGAGATACTTTTTGTTCTGTTCTTGAAGGCAGAAGACTCTGTACTTTTCCTCTGAGGTCACCTCCCATCTTTTCTCTGGTCAATTTCTTCTATTAGCAAGAGGATTGGCCTCCTCTTTGAAAAGCAATATAGAAGAGAGCTCTGCAATATAGCTTCCTTTTGTGACATCATTCTGGTGAATCAGCTCCCAGCTCTTTTAATAATACACAACAAACAGGTCCAGCCAATTGGAAAGGAATGTTATTCAATCATATGACAGCAACCGAAATGCCACAATTATGCTTCCACTTCCAAGCAATTTGGCCCTGTGCTTTTTGCTTGGCTTCAAATCCAGCAGTTGGAAGGAACGGCTATTCCCCACAAGCCCGGCTCATTGAACTATTCGGTTAACGTTGATATAAATTAAAAAAAAATATTTTCTGAGGTCAAGGGATGCAGTGTGACTCTCCCACTTCCCCGCCCCCCCAAATACTGGGTTTTTTTAAAAAAAAAAATTGCTTCCCATGCTGATAATTAGTTGGACCCTCCATTAATGGATTCTTTTTTTAAAAAAATCCATTAGGGTTTTTTTTTGTTCGTTTTTGGTAGTCCATTGAAATAGCTGATGAAGCACTGAGCAGAGTATTATCAACCCTGCCTCAAACAAAACTACAATGAGAGGAACGCAATTTATGAATCTCATTTCCTTTTTTTTTTTAAAGGTTTTAAAAATTCCCTCTCTCCAGAGCAGTCTCTGTTTTAAACGGTAGGAGCTTTCTCCGTATCATGTCTTTGTGATGACTGAATTGGCTTGCTAATAAGCAGGCATATACATAGAATGAAGGCTACTGCTAAGCTTGTAAGCCGCCCTTAGTCTTCGGAGAAGGGCGGGATATAAATGGAATTAAAATAAATAAATAAAAAGTTAAAGCAATGAGATTGGAGGGTGCCCAACCCCCTTTTTATCTCAGAGTTGAAGCAACAGAAGAGAAACAAACCGTGTCTTAAAGGGCATCGTTGCTTCTTCGAACAGAACCTGGAGTTGTATTTTTTTATTTTTTTAGGAAGTACAACAGATAACCTGACCTCTAGAAATCTTTCTGATTTGAATTCTTCCCTATATATCCATGAATTCCAGTAGTTTCTAGAGAGATCCTTGTAATTTTCTTGCTAAGAAGCAGGGTATATTTTTTGTCACAGAACGCTCAGAACGGAGTTCCGGCACCTTTTTTGGGGGGATGGAACCTTGTAGGGTAGGCAAGGCGGGTTGTATGACGTGTGTTGAGTTCCGGCCCCCTTTTTTTTTTACGAAAAAAGGCACTGCTAATAAGACAGAAAACGGTTTGCCATTTCTCTCTTGGAATTTGTCCAGTGCTTTTTTATGGTAAAAGAAAAAGGTGCCAGAACTCAGCACACGTCATACAACCCGTTTTGTCTACCCTACAAGGTTCCATCCAAAAAAGGTGCCGGAACTCCGTTCTGAGCGTTCTATGAGAAAAAAAAAGCCCTGAATTTGTCATCGGCTTCCCAGTCTAGCATGTAGTCCTGCTTATTCCCTGGAATCTCAAGCCCAGACAAGGTCGGTTCAGGAGAGGAGTACCTGGTTTGGTTTGCTTTTCTTTTCTCTTGTGTGGGAGAGAAAATTGAAGGGAGCAAAAAAAAAACAACAAACCCCGGAAGCTCTGGCTCAAGGTTTTTGCAAGTTAAAGTTCCGTTATCCTAAAAAAATGCTGGAAGCCGATTGAAGGCAAGAACCACCGAGCTCCGTGAAAACTTTTAATTTGATGCATCAAGATGTGAACTTTGGCATTCTATTCCTCCGTTCTTTCCCAGCCAGAAGAAAACAACAAGAGGGCTGCATTTTTGAGTAGGCAGCTGGGAGAAGCTGGCAGCGGAGAATGTTGACCTGCTTTCCAACTAAGGAGAACCATTTGATTGTGAATCCGTTTCTTGATACGTTCTCTGCCTTGTTTAAAGCTGCCCTTCATTCCTCCCCCCCCATGAAATGGATTTCTACCCCACCCCACCCTGCATTCCATCTTAGCCAATATCCAGATGTGAGAGCTGCCTCTCCCCGCGCTTGGCTACACATGCAAACCTTCAATTTCGAATACGACACAGAGCCCCGCATTAAAAACGGTGGCCCCAGTTACAAAAGAGTGTCCAGCGTCCGCCAGAGAACAAAGACTCCAAGTGAAGTTTTAGGCTGTAGCTTCTGCTGGTTTATTCAGGTCGAGGCCGCGAGTGGACATGTGGTTCTGCCGAAGCGCCAGCTGCAAGGCGGGTATTTATAGCCCCTGGATCTGCAAAGAGCAGCTGAGGATGAGAGCTTTTCCAGCAGCTTTTGGCCTTCCCCGTCTTCTGCACAATCCACTCCTTTCTCCTCCTGGTACGACAATTCCTAAAGCCAGGGGATAAACCCCCAGGATTCCAGATTCCAGGCTAAGCCCATCTCACAAATGTCTGCGGAGCTGGCTTTTATTTGAGTCGGCCTGGCCGGGAAGCAACGGCCTCTCTCCAGCCTTTCTCCCCATTTGTTCCGAAGTAACGTGAACTCTGCCTCCAGATTATTTTAATTAGATTCTTGTAAGCTTCTAGTCATATCCTAAAACGTGGGGTGGGGGAAGGGAAGGAGAGCCAACTCCAAGGTTACAAATAGAGCATGTGATTTGGCCCTTTCAAGCTTATTTTGCCGCTTTCGTTGTCCTCGCCTTTCTTATCCTTTTTTTCTTTTAATGCCGAATATAATCAGTTGATATCCACCCCAGGTTGTGTGATAGAATATATCGGAGTGGGTGTGTTTTGAATACACTAGCATCTTTAAAGACAACATAATTCATTAAAATGCTGGTTTTAAGGAGGACTTGCTCATAATTCGAGTCAAACGGAGCCCAACAAGAAGACGACGAGAAAAATCAGAGAAACAGATCTGTGTTCCAATTTTTCATTTGCCACCAATGATGGATGTTGGCCTTTTTTTTGTTAAAAAAAATAGTTTATTTTCGAGCCGCGGGTCTGTGCCTCTAAAGTCTGCTAGGCAAGAAATGATGATCGCGTGTCAAGTCAACAGGGGAAACCCAGTCCCAACAATTGGTATTTTGAGACAGCGAAGCCCTGTCTTTCACTTTAAGAAGTGGCAAGCGCGAATCCTACCGAAGGGCAACTATAGCACAGGGGTAAAACAGTCCTATAAAAATGACAGTGCAGCCTAAAACGCTACTCAAGCTGTGGTGTTCTCTGAAGCAGGTGGCCAGGGTTAACTGCGATGCTCCAAGTTGCTTTTAGCACCACAGTGATGGAAACTAATTATAGTTGTAACACAAAAGCATTTGAGGGGTGGTTTGCAAACAGAAGACTTAATTGCCATGTTGGGGTTCTTTTTTTTTCTTTCCCCCTTCAAATTCCAGATAAACACACTAATTTTGTTGAGCAACACGCAAGCGGTTAGTGCAGGTTTTCGCTTTCTTCCCTGTGATTCCCCATCCCCTTTTCTAAGGATCTGTGTAATTAAACTATTAGCCCGGGGTTCCTGTGCATCCGGACTGAAGAAATTGGTCTGGAGTAGGAAACCGACAACGGGACAACTGCATCGCAGCGGGGCTGTTGCGGCGGCAGTGTGAAAACTCTGAAATTGTTCGGAAGGAGAGTGACATATCGTGAACAATTTGTACCGCTTTACAACATCGTCATGTATACTAGCCGCGTTTGTCCCTACTTGTTAGTTCAACTGCTTCATTTATCCGGAGTGCTTTAATGTCACGGCTTGCCAGTCCTCCCGCCGATCAAGATCATTGCATCATCTTGGCTAAATTGTGATCAATAGCTATAGCACCCTAGACTTTTATATCACTCTGTGTTGCTTTATGGCCCTCTCTAAGCCATAAAGACTCCACATGTTGACCCCCACAATCGGGGTCCTCATTTTACCGACCTTGTAAGGACGGAAGGCTGAGTCAACTTTGAGCCGGTCAGGATCGAACTCCTGGCAGCGGGCAGAGTTAGCCTGCAGTACTGCAGTCTAGCTACTGCGCCCCTACAGCTCCTTAATTGACAGCTCCACCCTGAATGGAGTCACATGCTGGGTTCTTAACTTACGAATGCTGACAACTAGACAAAGGCCAAGCTTAATATCCCTTACACAAGGGCATCTATCCTATCTATGTCACAAAGCTCTTCTTTCTACCCTAAAAACCCAAACGAGGCAGCTTGGAGCCCCCCAAAACATCTCCGTTCCTAACATTCAAGCCAGCGAATGTATCCGGAGAACACGCTTTACTTGGAGTCTTCTTTTTCTCAATGAAAGGAGATGAGGCCCTTGCCGTAGAAATGGCCCAGTGGCCCACCGCCGGCTCTGAGCTGCTTTTAGAAAAAGTTCCCTATTAATATATCCTTCAGTGCCACCACCCCTTTACGGAGGAATGTATTTTTTAATTTTATTTTTTTATTTTAAATCCCATTTATATCCCGCCCTTCTCCGAAGACTCAGGGCGGCTTAGAATTTAAAGCACAAATCAATGTGCTTAGCAATAGCCTTCATTCTATGTATATGCCTGCTTATTAGGGCTTTCGCCCCCCCCCAGCGGCATTATTACAAAGTCAGCTTATTGCCCCCAACAATCTGGGTCCTCATTTTACCTACCTCGGAAGGATGGAAGGCTGAGTCAACCTTGAGCCTGGTGGGACTCGAACCTGCACTAATTGCAGGCAGCTGGTGTTACTTAAGGAGGCATTCGCCCACTGCTCCACCAAGGCTCTTGGTGGATGGGGGGGATGCTTCCGTCCCTCCCTCTTCTTCACCATCCCCCTTGTAATTTTGGGTTGGGACTTTTGCTGCGTGAGAGGGCTCCCCCCTCCCCCCCTCTCTGATTGCTCGTTTGCTTTGCTTTCCCCTTAATCTCCCCTGCTGCGATGGGAAGCAACATATCTTTTCCCCCCACCATCGCCCGATGCTCTTCTACAAGCGAGATCAATCTTGGCCTCCGCCTGGTTGTCAGCGTTCCGAAGCTAAGAGCTCCGCACAGGACTCCCGTTCAGGGCGGAATCGCCAAGTTTAGGAGGCCCCCAATAGCAACCGTTGCTATTTGTAGGCCGCGAATGGATCCTGTTCCCATTCCATCGCCTTGGATGGGAGGCCCGTTCCGGAATAGAGCAGCACTGGAAATTTTTTTTTTTTTAGCGGTGACTAGTAGCAAGGTATCGGGAGATCCTGCAAAAAGCAGGAGACGATGGTCAAAGATGAGGGATCCTTTCTGATTGTGTTGCTGTGGCTGGATGCCACACACTGCTAGGTAGTTGTATACAGGGCAGGGTGAAAGACAACACGCAAAATTCAGTGGGTGTCCCCCTGCTTCATCCTTGCCGAGGACATCCCTTGTATTGTTAAGGGAAACAAACCAGAAACGTAAAGCCTGTTCAAAAGTGTGTTGTTCCAGAACGCATTCGTACATACATTCTTTGAAGCCAGCGGCCCCTCGCTTTTTGGGCACTTATGGACCGGTTCCGTGGACGGAGGTTTTTCCGCAGACCGGAGATGGCGTGGTTTACGAGGGATGGGGCTTTGCTTGTTTGCGCGGCCCAGTTTCAGTCAGGCACAACTCCAGGTAGCTCACAACAGCAATAAACCCCTCGCCCCCAAATAATAAAATAACAAAACGAAACATAGCGCAAGAGTCGCTGGAATGCTTGGGAAAATGCTTGGGAAAATCAAAAAAGCATTAAGAAAGAAGAGACCTCGTTAGAAAACCTTGATATGTGTGTGTGTGTGTGTGTGTGTGTGTGTGTGTGTGTGTGTGTAAGCCCACTGTCCAACTATGAAAGAGGAAACAGAAGCGGAAAAAGGGTTAGCAAAAGTCTATGGAATTCACATTACTAATTTCTCTCATTTACATCCTGTGGAAAGTTGGCCAAAATTCCCAAATGACTTCCTGAACTCTTCTGACGACACTGATCCATTTTTATCCTTTAATCTGATTTCTTCTTCAAACAACCCACACGAACCCGACCGCTGATTCAGTTAACCGTGGTAAAAACACACCATGGCTTAAAAACAGGGGTCCCCAACCCCAACCCACCCCCCCACCCCCGGTGGCCGTGTAAGTCTTATAAATAAATATCCATGAATTCAGTTACTGAATAGCTCACCCAGCATTTCAAAACCAGAATCTGGTAAGAACTTTGGATGGCTCCCTACAAGAGCCAGTATGAAAGAACAGAACTCAAGCTAATAGACTGGCTAATAAAATGAAACAAACCCACAGGATTCATACCGGATTATTTAGCAATTGAGAAGTCTACGCGCAATGCTGGTCCTATTTATTTGAAAGATTTATTCATGTAGCGCCCCCCCCCCAACTCAAACAAATGTGGCTCTCCTGAGGACAGTATTACTCTTGTTTATGATAGTTCTTAGCCCTCTCTGAACTTGGTTGTCTTCTTGCAGACTTTCCATTATCCACCTAGGGTAACATCTTCAGTGCACGATACGTTTGCACCTCACTTTTCTAATAGAAACAGATGAGCTATAATTTTTCATGAGTCCCGTTTTGGGAGGCAAGCTTAGTTAAAGTAGCTAGTGTCATGGTTCCGACAGATGTCAACGCTGCTAACATCGGATGTTTTCGCTTTGACATCTGGCAGAAGATAGGAATGGCACATTCTCCACCCCGATTGTTCCTCAAGAGTTCTTGGATAGTAAATGTCTTATGGGTTTTTTTTTCCCTTTCAGGTATCCTGAATCCAAAGAATCCGAAAGAAGCACCCAAATCCTTCAGCTTTGACTATTCGTACTGGTCCCATACCTCGGTAAGGACCCTAGTTTGTCTTGAACCCAGATTCCTTCCGAAAGCCGTGGAGCTGATGGGTGGATAGTTCCCCCTTTCAGTCCTCCAGCCAACAACAGCTGTTTCCCCCGCTCTGATTGTATTGCGATTTTAGCTGTTTTTAAGAGCCAAGGTTCCTCTTGATCTAAATGCATTTTCCAGTCTGCGATCACAAATATTAAATTTCATAGGGGGTACAAGTATGTCCAAGGATGCCTTCATCAAATATTTCAGCTGTTCTTGGATTTAGTCTCCTGTATCTATCTATCTATCTATCTATCTATCTATCTATCTATCTATCTATCTATCTATCTATCTATCTATCTATCTATCTACTATCTAATTTCTTTTGAGAGCGGGTATTAGAATTTCATTTCTTAAGGTTTGCCAGTGTGTTCATAGGGGGGAAAAAAGTCAATAAAGGTTATCCTATCTTATCTTCAATCCCCGCAGTCTGAGGATCCTTGCTTCGCCTCTCAAAACCGTGTCTACAATGACATTGGGAAAGAGATGCTGCTCCACGCCTTTGAAGGCTACAACGTCTGCATCTTTGCATATGGCCAAACCGGAGCGGGAAAATCTTACACCATGATGGGGAAGCAGGAGGAGAACCAGGCAGGGATCATCCCACAGGTAAACGGGATCTTTGCTTATTTTGCAGGCCCCAAATCAATCTTCTTTCTTTCTTTCTTTCTTTCTTTCTTTCTTTCTTTCTTTCTTTCTTTCTTTCTTTCTTTCTCTCTCTCTCTCTCTCTCTTCCTTCCTTCCTTCCTTCCTTCCTTCCTTCCTTCCTTCCTTCCTTCTTTTTTCCTTCCTTCCTTCCTTCCTTCCTTCCTACTGCTAAGCTTGTAAGCCGCCCTGAGTCTTCGGAGAAGGGCGGGATATAAATGGAATTAAAATTAAAAATTAAAAAAATAAATTAAATTCCTTCCTTCCTTCCTTCCTTCCTTCCTTCCTTCCTTCCTTCCTTCCTTCCTTCCTTCCTTCCTTCTGCTAAGCTTGTAAGCCGCCCTGAGTCTTCGGAGAAGGGCGGGATATAAATGGAATTAAAATTAAAAATTAAAAAATTAAATTAAATTCCTTCCTTCCTTCCTTCCTTCCTTCCTTCCTTCCTTCCTTCCTTCCTTCCTTCCTTCCTTCCTTCCTTCCTTCCTTCCTTCCTTCTTTTCTTTTCTTTTCTTTTCTTTTCTTTTTTTCTTTTCTTCTTTTCTTTTCTTTTCTTTTCTTCTTTTGCCTCAGCCTTTCACAAGGATATCCCAGCTTTTCCCTCCTGCAAACAAAATGATGCCTCTGCGTGGTGAGACAAGGCACCATCTATATTTAATAAATAGATTAAAAATGCCTCCGCTATTTTCCGTCTCCTTCCAGATTGTGCGTTCGCGACAATTTGTGGTCGGTTGTGGGTGCGGAATGCCTTTTCCTGTTTAAAATGTGGCCTCTGAACAATGGCTTAGGTCAGAAAAGTGGGATCCAACCGACTCTGGATTTTGTTTCCATGTATTTTTGTTAACTGTTTCTCTGTTCTATTTGTTTATTACTTTGCTCTTCTTAAGGAAGTTGGGATACACTGTTGTGCATATTGAAGGAAACATTGAAACATTGACAGACTTCTCCAGATGCTTTTTTTGCCTTTTGTCCATCTGTCTTCTTCAAATAATTTTAAAAGACAATGGCGTTTTGGCACCGAGAGACAGCATTTTCCAGTCTGCAATGCTGAGTTAGTTGAAAGAAACCATTAAAGGCAGGTAGGAAGAGCAAAGGCTAAGCTCGTATAAGTGGTTTTTTTGTGAATAGTTGATCCGAAAAATCTTTCTGCTCTAGGACCAGGAGCAAAAATCATTGTGTCTGAAAGCATGCCAGCCATCTGATCAAACCTGCGAAGGAGAAACAGGGCTTCTTGGTTCAAGCGTATTGATTAAATGAAATGTTAGGCAAGTGTTCGAGCTGAGGTTCTCTCGGAGAAGGAAGATCAAAGAATCAGAAATTAAACATAGCCCTGACGTCTGGGTCCATGTTTGGACGCTTCAGACCGGCAACTTGCAACTTGCTGATTCACCAGCAATTTTTGCGTGAAACGGGCCATTATTGTGCCCCAAAACGTACAGTTAGAAAATCTGATTTTTCTACACTTCGTGACACAATAATTAGCGCTCTTAACGTCCATGATTTCACTTGAAAACCGAACAAGCTTGCGTTTTGCTTTGGGGGAGTGCCGGATAAGAACTTGTCACAAATGGAAACGGCCCGCTCCGGCTACATCGATACAACTATCTTAGCTTTATTGGAAGCCGTAGACTGGGGGTCTCCTTGATTGAAATATATCTTCCTTGAACTTTTGCTCGCTGGAGTTTCTGCTGTGTTGCATTTGGGAGAAAAGAAGCCCTGGCAAAGATTTGCCAAGCCGTTTCTTTTGTACGTTGCATTTTGTTTTGAGTATAAAATTAGGATTCCTGGATCTGGGCTTTGAAAGCTTTGCATACAGGGAATCTCTTTATTCTTCGGGGGTACAAGAAGGAGGTAAGGAAGAAATGAGGCGCTATTCAAAAGTATCCAAACCGACAGAAATACAAAAGGATTCTTCTAAAAATAAGTAGCGGAGTTAACGCTTTTATGACGGAATAGAGAAGATTTAGCGTAATGCTCCAACACTGGAAGTCTTTAAGAAGGGATTGGGCAACCGTTTGTCTGAAATGGTCTAGGGCAGGGGTAGGCAACCTCGGCTCCTTTATGACTCGTGGACTTCCAACTCCCAGAATTCCTGAGCTGACTCGGGAATTCTGGGAGTTGAAGTCCATGAGTCATAAAAGAGCCGAGGTTGCCTACCCCTGGTTTAGGGCTTCCTGCCTGAGCAGGGGGGTTGGACTAGAAGACCTCCAGGGTCCCTTCCAACTCTTGTTATTCTGGATTCTGTAATCATCGCCATTTGGAGATGCAACCCCCCGTTCCTAATTTCAATTATCTTACTTTTATTATTATTATTTTTATTATTAGGGTTAGGGTTAGCTCTTGGCAGCTTACCAACCTACATATTTTGAGTTTTAAGGCCCGTTTCCTCCCTTACCCAAGCTGCCTTCCCACTTCGGTCACCGTGAGAAACGATAGAAAGTGGCTTGCCTCTGGTGAATTTTGGCTGGCCGGAGCTAAACTAGGAACCTGCCAATGCATTTTGGAGTGGGCTGTGTGTGTGTGTGTGTGTGTGTGTGTGTGTGTGGCCGAGGTGGCCTGGTGATAGCCAAATATCCTAGGTCTCCTTTCCTCATAAACTATAGCTCGATGCTTTCCCAATTTCTTGGCAGCTGTGCGAAGAGCTCTTTGAGAAGATCAACGACAACAGCAACGAGGACATGTCTTACTCTGTGGAGGTAAGCAGTTGTGTCTGCACACCCCAAGAAGGGAAGGAAGGAGAAGGCTCGAAGTTGGCAGCTTCTCTTGGGCAATCTTCAAGAGAGGCCCACTTTTACCTAAGATGGCTGCTTGAGCTCAGAGCGGTTTGCCTGGGTCCTTGCCTCACCGCAGCTTGCAGCTCCCCTCATTTTCTCCCTTTAGATAGCCGAGCGATCCGGAGAAGCTCTCAGAATAACTTATTGATGTCTCGGCCCTAAAAGCGCTCTCCGTGATGAATAATGGGAGTTTTTCTAAACCGGCCCTTCTAACTTTTGGAAATCCCATTTTCCTCTCTGTGACCTGCCTCTTCTGCACAGCTCGACCTCGACTTAATTTACTGACCGTTCACTATGGGGGGGGGAATGACTCGTGACCCTTTTTCACACTCACAACCGTCTGCAAGCCTCCCCGTGGTCGCGTGATCAAAATTCAGCCGCTTGGCCCCCGACTCCTACTTATGACGGTCACAGTGTCCCTTCTGAGACCCCCTGACGAGCGAAGTCAGTGAGGGGTTACTAACTTATCAACTGCAGTGATTCCACTGGACAAACTGTGGCAAGGGAGGTCATAGAACGGGGCCCAAACTCGCTTAACTAATGTCTCGCTTAGCAACAGAAATTTTGGGCTGAGTTGTGGTCGTAAGTCGAGGACTAAGTGGTGTAGTGGCAGCCCTTTTTTTAAACCCCTCTGTGCCACCGTTTTGTCACTTTCTTACAGGTCAGTTACATGGAGATCTATTGCGAGAGAGTCCGAGACTTGCTGAACCCCAAAAACAAAGGGAATTTGCGCGTCCGGGAACACCCACTGCTTGGGCCTTACGTAGAAGACCTGTCCAAGCTTGCGGTCACTTCTTACACCGATATTGCAGACCTCATGGATGCTGGGAATAAAGCCAGGTTGGTGTCTTGTCGCTTCAGGGGTCTTGCAGCTTGTCTTTCATACCGGGGAAGAAATATTTGAAAACGGGATTTGTGAAATGACCGTCTTTTCACTACTGGCACTCTTAATATATTCAAATATATATTGCAGGCACAAAATCCATAAGATAGACGGCTTGCTAAAAACGTAGAGGTGACCCAAAATAAAAGGTTAATTTTGGGCTAAAGTTGATACAAAGGCAGCTTAAACCAGGGAATGCTGCTAGAACAATCTGGTCCTCTACTATCGACTGGCCGTCGGTCTCCAAAGCGTTTTTTAATTTCTGCAATTATGCTAAAGAAACATTTGATAACTAAACCTCTTGCCAAAAGTTTTCAGACCGGTGCATCTTGCTGGTTTGATTTTGAATGGCGGTTGTTGAAAAAGATTTATTATTATTGTTGTTGTTGTTATATCAAAAATTCCGTTTCTGTATTGAATAGTGTGTTGTCTAGGTATAAAAATATTAGAATATAATCCTCATCCCCATTCATAGCAATCTTATCAAAATACAATCACGTACTAGGAAATAGCAGTCATATTGTTAAAAATGGTATTTTCCACACTGACATTAACTGGACAACAAATCAAAATATTAGTCATCTGCTATAGGTCTTCCTCGTACAATCCGCATTTTCTCACGTTTCCAGTTGAAAAAGATATTGGAAGGCAACCGTGAGACTCGTCCAGAGGAATCCTACCGTTCATATACAAGCTGAGATGTTGCCTGTAAGAAAAGAACATGAAAAACCTCATAAAATTAAAGGAAAATAAAGGGTTTGCCCCATTTCCGTTTGGTCACGAGGCTCGAGCTGGCCACCCAAAGTCATCCATCCTGGCACTCTGTAGCAGGAGTCCTTAAAGGAGCAGATCCAGATAAAAACCACCATTAAATCTATTCTCCTCTGGGAATAAAGCTGTCGATCTAACCGTTCCCGCTTTATGTTCTTATCTGTAATATTTTGCTTTCTCCAAGCCTAACCGCCTGCCGTTTCTTTCCTTCCCAAGGACGGTAGCGGCTACCAACATGAACGAGACCAGCAGCCGTTCTCACGCTGTCTTCACCATAGTCTTCACTCAGAAGAAACTGGATAATGAAACAAACCTTTCCACCGAGAAGGTAATCTGGTTTCTTCCCCTGGGAAATGGCGGGGCGGCCGTTGATCCTGGCAACTGATCCGAGAGCCTGCGGGAGGCTGCGATAGCCGTTTTTCTAGGGATAGGAGAGGACAGGAGGGAAAACCATACATCCTTAGAAACTCTTTGGAAAACTCAACCCCTTTTCTTTTAAAAAGAGAGAGAGAGAGCAACAAAGACAATTAGGAGACGAGGCAGGTATGGCAGGAATTGGGCATGTCTAATCTGATGAAAGGGACTGTGGGTGACATGATAGCAGTCTTCCAATATTTGAGGGACGGTCATAAAGAAGAGGGGTGTGTGTGTCAGCCTATTCTTTAAAGCATCAGAAGGCAGGAGAGGAAAGGATGGAAGCTTATCAAGGAGAGAAGCAACCTAGAACTAAGGAGAAACTTCCTGACAGTGAGAACAATTAACCAGTGGAACGACCTGCCTCCAGAAAGTGTGAATGCTCCAAGACTGGAAGTTTTTAAGAAGAGGCTGGACAGCCCTTTGTCTGAAATGGTATAGGGTTTCCTGCCTGAGCAGGGGGTTGGACTAGAAGACCTTCAAGGTCCCTTCCAACTCTGTTAGTCTGTTAATTTCTCTGGCTTTTCCAGAGGAATTACGCTATCATCTGAAAACGCAAAAGAAGGGAGAGAGAAATCGCCAGCAATGGAAAAAAGAAGTAAGGAAGAACTTGGAACACAAGAGAGACCAGCTTCCCACACTCAGAAGCCGAGGCACTTCTGCCTCGGCAGAGCTGAACAAATTAATGACTAATTAATTCCTTTCTGCCTCCTCCCTACAAGCCTACTTTAGATAGGTCGATGGACATGGTGGGATACGCCCGTTTTTTTTAAAAAAAATTGCACATCCCCAGTGGAAGAGAAGCTTTCTAGCTTGGGATAACACTTTGGAAAACCACAACAAAAAGCAGACAATTTACTGAGCACTGTATACGCTCTAAAAACAGTAAGGCAGTACCAGTCCAATGGAGCCCAATTCAATCCTGGTCTTGTTGGATCCTGCCGAATTAACAACCCCCTGGCCTCTTCTTTATCCTCTGGATCAGAGTACTAAAGTGTTCCTTGCTTTGCCTCTTCTTTCCAGGTTAGCAAAATCAGCCTGGTGGATCTCGCCGGGAGCGAGAGAGCTGATTCGACTGGCGCCAAAGGGACTCGACTAAAGGTATAAACTCCCACGGATAGGGCTTTGGTGGGCAGCTGGCAAATGGCCATCATTATTTGGTTTGCAGACGGCCCAGGGCCTGGAAGTTGCCCTCTTGACCATCACCTGACCGGTGTGATTCCCTGACAGGCTTCTTTAGCACATTTGGCCCCATTTTCAGAGACCCAGCTCCTCTCAATTCTTCTTTAAAACTTTAAAACGGATTCTAGTCCTTTTCAGCCATTGCTTACTGGAGACTGACACACACACACACACACACACACACACAGAGGGCAGAGCCAGGCATTAAGATCCTTGCTGCAGTTGGGTCAACAAACACCCAGCTTGCTTGAGGACAGGGGAAGCCAAGATTTGTCTTTCCAACTTTCTGGTGCCTGAGCAACGTTTCCGTCTGATTTCCTTTTTAGGAAGGGGCAAACATTAACAAGTCCCTCACCACGCTGGGGAAGGTGATTTCGGCGTTGGCAGAAGTGGTGAGTCCAGATTTTGGGGAAATCCTTTAAAAAAAAAGAGTGTCGCTTTGCAAGCCCCCTGGGGCTTAATCACAGGGGAGATGTGACAAGGGGCATTTGTTTCCAGAAGGCATTGGAGAGGTGGGTGGGAATGGGAAACAGTATTGTATTAACAGTATAGGTTATATCTAGTCCTGGAATTTCTTGTATCTGTCCCTGGCGCGCTCTGAGATGACTTGTGTCCCCGGAGAGGTTTTGCTTCCAAACTTAAGTCACTCGAGTGATCAGTGCACAGATGGTCAACCTTAACAATCCTTCATATAGCACAGGGGTCTCCAGCCCACGCCCCGCTACTGGGCCGTGGCCTATTTGGAACCGGACCCCGTGAGTGGTGGACCGGTGTGGGCGCAGCTCAATGTGCATCAGTGGCGGGCCAGCGTGCCTGCATACGCGCACGCTGTTCAGCCTGCACGTGCGCACACGCGCGTGCTGGCCCGTTGCTCACATAAGTCATGCTGCGTGTTGTCCGTGCACACCGGCCCGCCCGGTTCCCCTCTACCCCCTCCTCCTCCTCCTCACTGTAAAAGTTTGTGGACCCCCGATATAGGGAACGTTCAATTTTACAACGGTACTGGAAAAAAGTGCGTGATGGTCAGTCCTTGGGTATACCACCATTGTAGGCATCCTCCGGATCACGTGATCGTAACTGGCTACCGGCGTGCCTTTGTAAAGGTTGCCGCATCCTTGGGGCCGCGCGATCGTCATTAGCAACCTTCCCATCAGCTTCTGACAAGCCGTGTCTGTGGAGGAAGCTTAACTGCACTGGTTTGATTGAACAACTGCAGTGGGGGAAAAAAAGCTTGTAAAATTTTTAAGCACGACCTGCTCACCAACTGCCTCGCTTAAGCAGCGGAAATCCTGGTTTCAGTCGCGGTCTTTCCTCAGGGACTACCCTTACTGGAACTCTGTACATGTGGTGGGCTACTCTTGGCCCCATTTATCTCGCCAACTTTAGTTGGCTAAAGCTCTTCCTGTTTCCTCTCTTCTAAAGCTTCCTGCCTGCCCTGAGGCTGGCGTTGCTTTTCATAGCTTCCTGTATCATAGAGTTACGATATAGAGGGTTGGCATTTAAGGGCGATGGGAAGTAAGATTTAACTGGTGTGCTGCTTCTGGGGAAATGACTGGGAACGTTCTCTCTTGGTTATACTGATGTCAAATGCCCTGTTGTGGTCTTATCTTTTGTCTCCTTTTTCCCCCGTTCTCTGCTTCCAAAACTAGGATAACTGCACCAGCAAGGTATGGCGGGTAAAGAGTGGTCACCGAATGGGGTAGCCTGTAGTTCCTCAACCTTGGCAGCTTGAAGATATGTGGACTTCAGCCCCCAGAATCCCCCTGCCAGCATGCCTGGGCTGGGGAATTGTCGGAGACGAAGTCCACACATCTTTACCAGTTGGCAAGGTTGTGAAACTTGTGCTTGTAGACACTGCTGGTTCCTAGCTAGCAATGTGTTTTGTAAAGAAAACACAGTTTCTCTCCCTTCCCCCCCCCCCACACCCTCTAATCCTCTCTAGCATTCCAAGCATGCCTGCTTCAAAGATTGGGATGAGCTTTGGAAGAAGCCACAGGCTTTTATTGTCTTTGCTCTCTCCGACTGTAAATACAGTAAAACCTTGATCGGTCGGTATGGCCATCTCCTTGCCCAGTTGCACCTCTTTGATTTGCAAGTATGCCTCCTCTGTAGGAGTGAAAACTGTTTGGTCAGAGAGCAAACTTTGGTCTAGAGCAGCTTTCTTAAATCAGGGATGTTTGTAGTGGCTGGAGAAATCCTGCCACCCTGAAGAAAATGTTCTCTCATTTTTTGCGCTCGCACGACCAAATTTTGCCACACCGAAGACAGTCCTGCAGAGAGCATTTTCCGCGTCGGGGGAAAAAAAACCAACACGGGGCAAAATGTGTGTGATTGGATCACCCGTGGCTCGCTTCTGTAACAACGACAGGTGTCTTTTAATGTTCTGGGCTGCCTTAGTATATAGTACATGCGTTCAGGCATACGTAGGATAGCAGTTTCTCCCTCTCTCTCTCTCTCTCTCTCTCTCTCAAAAAAAAGATTAAGTTGGATTTTGTTTCTTTATTTTTCGCCAAGGCGTCTGTTCTTGATCCTGATTAGACTCATCAGCTGCCTTTTGGCTAACCCCATCAGAATCGTGGCCAGGATCCAAGCCCCATGCACATCCGACCCAGGGCTCCAGTCCTGTGTTTCTGGAGGATCAGCCCTTTCGTGATACCAAATCGTATTTTTAAAGCAATTATTTTAGGCCCAGAGCACTTTCATAATCTGTTTCCTTCTTGGCAAAGGAAAACTCAGTTGGGGGGGGAGAGAGAGAGAGAGAGAGAGAGAGAGAGAGAGAGAGAGAGAGAGAGAGAGAGAGAGAGAGAGAGAGAGAGAGAGAGAGAGAAATATAGGAACATGGAACAAAGCTGGCCTTGCTTTGTCTTGTCCCACGGTTCCCTGTTTCTGTCTGCTGAGAAATGAAGAAATTTTTATCCAGAAGTGCCATGTAACTTGGATAACGAAATGTCCTCCTCCTGACTGATGTATGTGGTGGGGAAACACCTTGGTGCATTGCAGCAGATGCTTTTTTATTTTTATTTTTAAAGAGCATCCTTCTTTTTTCTCCCTGATGCCTCTTCCAAGATGGAGCTTGCCACATTTCCATTTTTCCTGTCTCTACCAAAAACAATTGACAAGTTCAGTTCTTTTCTCTGTTAAGGAGGGGTACCTATTTAAATGTTTGAACTGTTTTTTTTAAAAGTCCTTTGAGCCTAAGGCTGCTAAAGTGCCACCTTCTCAGGAGAATCACCTCCACCAGGATCGTGGCTTCCCATCCTGTTCTGTGGAAGTGGCAGGCCCATTTGCTTGGGTCCGCCCTTCTCTGCGAGCATCTTTTGTGGTAGCTGGCTCTTAAGTACGCAATCTCCTTTTGCAGAGTAAGAAGAAAAAGAAAACGGATTTTATTCCATACAGAGATTCTGTGCTGACTTGGCTGCTTCGGGAAAACCTAGGTAGGAAGTCGAGAGTCACCTTTTCCGTTCGTTTTTAAAGTTTCACTCCGAATAACCAGCAATTATTTCATACGTGGGTAGACCTCTCTAGCAAACAATTACGGCCCCATTTGGACTTTGGTCCATGAAGATTAGATCCTCTGCCTTTGAAGCCGAGACGTTGGTCTTTTAAAAATCTCGGTTTGATCAGCTGCGTTTTCAAAGCAAGGATCCTAAACTGTGACGGCTCTGGGGCTGGAAGCGAATTCTGCTTGTAGCTTTTCATTGGTCAGGTGACCTTTGACCCCCAGCAGATGTTTCCGGGACCGGGAGAGAATAAGAATGTTCAGTTTTCTTCCGTAGCTTTGGCAGATGTCAAAGTAGCTTTCGCACAACTCGCCAAGCTGCGGAGTGACTTGCCTGTTTTTGGCGCACTCTTGTGCTTCGACGACTCTGCTCATCTGATTTTCAAGCCGTCGTATGTCTTAGCGTGATGTGTAACACACAACCAGCTTTGGCTTGTTCGGCAAGCCGTGGAGAAATGAAACCCAGCTCATCTGAAGTGGGCTTCCAGTTCCCCTGCCGATAGGACGATCGATATCAATCTTTGACAATGCTGTTATGACGTAGAAATGTATTTTTTTTTAAGATGCCCGCTTTTAGTGGCTTTACCACATCCCGGTGACGGGCTAGGTAATTGTGAATAATGGTTTGTGTTGGATCTGACTGCATTTCTGCCTCGTAGGTGGCAACTCCAGAACCGCCATGGTGGCTGCTTTGAGCCCAGCAGACATCAACTATGACGAAACACTAAGCACATTAAGGTACTGAATGGGATTTGAAAATAATTGGGCTTTCTGTTCCACCTTTTCTCTCTTGTTTGATGCAGTGTGATTCAGGCTTGTAGAGCAACTGATTTATTTATTTATTATTTATTTATTTGTTTTATATACCGCCCTTCTCCCGGAGGACTCAGGGCGGTGTACAGAGCAATAAAGTAAGAATACAATAAAGCAATAAAGTGAGAAAATTTTAAAACCCAAATCCATCAGGCCAGGCCGGCTTGTTGGAATAGATAAGTGGGTGGACTTTCAACTCCTAGAGGTGCTGGTTGGGGAATTCTGGGAGTTGAGGCCCACACCTCTTCAGGCTCCTCTAGATAAAAGCCCTTGGTGTCCCATCTTCCGGGATTCTCGACCGTCGCCACGTTAAGGTGTTTCAACAAACATTGATCGCCGTTGTTTTATATCTCAACCCACCGATCTTGTCCAGATATGCAGATCGGGCCAAGCAGATCAAATGCAATGCCGTGATCAACGAGGATCCCAACGCCAAGCTGGTACGGGAACTGAAGGAAGAAGTCACCCGGCTGAAAGATCTACTTCGCGCTCAAGGGCTCGGAGACATCATTGACAGTAAGTGGGCGAAGCCGGCTGATCCCTGCTTTCTCTAAGAACAGAACTTCTTTCCTGTTGCATCTCTAGGAGAAAAACCTAGCGGGTTTTTTTGGTCCATTTGAGGGCGTAGCAAAGAGGCAGGGATAGGTTTAACCAAGGTTTACGTATTGTACCTTAGCTCAGGGGTTCCCAAACCCCGGTCCGTGGACCGGCACCGGGCTGCGGCATGCCAGCAACTGGTCCGCACAAACAAGCAAAGCCCCATCCGCGGGATGCAGGCAGCACACAAAACCACGCACCTCTCCGGTCCGCGGAAAAAAACCTCTCTCCACGGAACCGGGGGTCCCTGGTGCCCAAAAGGTTGGGGAACCTCTGACTTAGCTTGATGGACCAGGCCTGGTCCACAACCTGGTGTTTGGAGTGTTGTTGGTTTATCCACCCAGTTGAGTGTTAAGCGGAGAAAAGATTAGACAACCATTTGTCTGAAACAGAACAGGACTTACTGCTTTGAGCAAGTGACGAGAAGACCACCAGGGCCCCTTCCAACTCTCTGTTATTGGGTTATATGTTTCTTTCTCTGGACAAACGTTAGAAAGCCTTCCAGAATATAGCCCCCAGGGTTGGAAGCTGAGCCAGCTGCAGTAATAATAATAATAATAATAATAATAATAATAGTTCCTGTAACTTTTTTTTTGTCAAGAGTAAGTTGTAGTTGTCCGTTCCAGCAACCTTCCAATTCAAAATGCCGCCCCCCCCCCAAGAACAAAACATGGCAGCACATGTTGTGACGCTTTCATTCCTTCTCCAGAGTCAGTTGAACCAACTAGAGCAAGGCAGTTTCATTTGCCAAACTGGGATTTGTTCTAGCCAGGATTGACCCCCCCCCATCCCCTTTCTATTATTATTGTGATTATGGTGGTTGTTGGAAGAATAAAAGAAAAAGACCCCCACACTCACACACAAGGGCAGGCTAGATGACAAGAGCCAAAGACAATGAGCAAAGTGTGGGAAGGTTGCCAGCAAATTTAAAATACCACTTGGCTAATATGTTCTAGTACATTTTTAAAAGCTTAGTATAGTACAAGACATTTTTGCATCCATTTGCCAATCAAAGCGCATCTCTATTAAACTTTAAAGTTAATGCAATTGGAAATTTAAAAATAGGAGAAAAAGAGTTTCTGGAATAGAGAGTGTGATTTCTTTCCCCCTCCCTCCCTCTCTCGTTGAATCTCTGGGAATTGTTACGGGATGAACGCTTAACCCTTGTTTTTGAATTCTGGATGGTTGTTTTATCTGCCAAGAAATGTTTGTCCGTTCTTTTTAATCAGTGTGTATGTATAGAGCACTAAAAAAAATGGAGAAAAATGTTTCTTTAGCCCAAGTCAAACAGCAGTTGATTTTGGCTCCCACGTCATGGAGGATTTCCTCTCTCCCCCCCCACCCCCAATTATGATAACAAATTAGTTGAAATTGTTGGATTTGAGAATCTTGACTTCCTTCTTTCTTCCAATCATCAAAAGCTTTCCCTTTTCTCACATGTCTACTATTAACCCTGAGTGTTCTTAATCCTTCTTGTGTTTCCTTCCTAACCTCGGTCCTTCAGTTGATCCACTGGACGATTTCTCGGGAAGTGGATGCAAATGTGTGTATTGCAGAATCAATCCATCTCCCCATCTTTGGCTTCCGCTGAGTAGGCTGCTGCCTTTCAACTTTACACTCCCAATTTCTTACAAGGAAATCCCAGGAGAGCCTTCTTAAAAAAAACAACACAAAAAACGAATCGAAAGTGTGGAGTCCTCCAACGGGGCTTTACACAGAGTAAACCTAAACCTCTAAACCTCTCTGAAAGGAAACAGGAACGTCTGCTGAAAGACTGGGTGTGCTTGAACTACCAATACTTGGAAACGTAACAATACCCAGAGTGGGATAAATGATACCTACCTGCATTGTGTGTGTGTGTATGTATCAAATATTCCCATTTGCTCCAAATCCTGGCAGTTCAAAGCCAAAGGAGATTTAAAAACGCACAGTTTCATTCAGTTTAGCGGTACGTTATATACACACACACACACACACAATATATGTCCATGAGTATCTATACATAACAATAGCAATAGCATTTATACACAGCTGCACAGTGTTTCACAGCACACTCTGAGCAGTTTACAATGTCAGCCTCTTGCCCCCAACAGTCTGGGTCCTCATTTTACCAACTTCCGACAGATGGAAGGCTGAGTCGACCGTGAGTCGGTCGAGATCGAACTCTTATTTATTTATTTATTTTTGGGACTTATATGCCGCCCTATCTCCCGAAGGACTCAGGGCGGCTAACAACCATAAAAAAAACAATACAAAAGTTAAAAGAGATTAAATAAACAGCCTCAAAATAAATTAACTGCAGTGGGCAGAGTTTAGCCTGCAATATTGCATTCTAACCACTGCGCCACCAGGGCTCACCTGAAATAGCTGAAAAATACAGTGTATTTTCATTAGCGATTTGAATGTTGATATCAGGGTAGCCAGCCTACTGGCTCATGCCTTTTTTTTTCTTGTTTTTATTAGACCTTCTCCACCCAGGGCTCAATTTAGCTGCACCCATCCTTACCCATCTTGCTAATAAGAGAGGTGGGCAGGCTGGGAAAAACCCCATAGGCTCCAGGCAGAAAGCCTTTAATTTAATGGATTGCTGGGGGGGTCGGCTGAGCAGTTTCCTGCAGACATCTCTTTTCCTCTGTGGAGATTTAAAAAGAAAAAAAAAAGTTGGGGGAATTCGCAAAATTGCCTAGTGCTATTTGCAAGCCCTCAGCCTGCCCTGCTATTTAAAGCGAGAAAGACAGAAGAGATCTCTGGGCAATCTCCTTGAATGCAGACAATTGGAAGTGTAATCGATCTTTTTTTCTTTTTTGCTTTTGTTTTTAAATTCCCCGGTATTCCTGCCTTCCCCCCCCTTTCATTTTATTTTTAATGCCGCTTTCAGCTCGACAGCTTTGAACCTTTTTTGACTTCAGTTCCTGCAGACGCAGCTTTTGGAGGGGGGGAATCTGCATGAAACCAGCTGCCTTGCGGTGCTCCGTGACAATTTGTGTGGCAGCTTTTGGCACTTGTAAGCCTTCCTGGCCCTCCCGTGGATGCATGAGTTCTTCTCCAGGGGGTGCAATTTCGCCCTCTGGCGTGTGTTCGAATGGCGCTCCACCCTCAGTCCCGCCGCTCTTTTTCCGAATTTGCAGATGGCAGTTTTTAAACCCACTTGAAACATAACGACTGGGCTCTCGAGCGCAGAACATGTATAGGTTGGGTAGCCTCAGGCCCCGCAGTTGCGTGAAATGTGACAAGTTTCCGGATGCAGTGCGGGATGCTTTTGGAGGGCCTGGAAGAAAATACGTAGGTTTGTTAGAACAGAATCATCATTACGTACATTCTGGCAATCATCTGGGATATACCAGATCATTCAGGCCTAGCTCTGACAGTCATTTCTTTCTAGGGTCAGCTAATTCCAAAACTACCTCCTTCCCCTCCTTTTAAAAATGGGTGGTTGTGTTTTTGTGTTTTTTTTCTTCCCCAAAACCTGCACCATGGCCTATCGGAAGGAGATAAAAAGGCCAGTGTTGAATGCCTGGCTCTCATCCCATCTTATCCAAGGGAGTGGCGGTTAAGTCTAATCATTCATTTCAGGAGTCTCTTGATTTCCCTAGTGAAGGTGTGGGTCAAGGCCATCTGCCAGATCCGGGGAGGAAAAAAAATCAAGATAGTGCTTGCAGTGGTGTGGTCAAAGCGATATTGTGTCGCACATACAACACATGTAAAGAACCAAGCATTGTGGCTGCCATTTTAAAAAAAATTAATGCCCAGCAGAGTCTCCGCCTCTAATTGATCCCATCCCTGGGGTTAACATTTGAAAGGGTCAGTTAACAGATGATAGCAAAGCTCTAACTCCGTTTCTGAACCGGACCCAGACAAAAAGAACAGGATAGCTAAAAGGCCAAACCCTTGAGAAAGTCGGGCGCTACTCCAGGGGAGGAGCTAGTTGAGCCTGGGGGAGGAGTCAAGTAGGGAATTAGCCTGGAATCCTTACATAGGCATAAGAGAGCAAGGCCCAACTTTTCCTTGAATGCCACTGAACCTTAATCTGGTCTGCCTCGGGCGCAAACTAAACCAGTCTGAGAAGATTCCTGCGAAATGGGCACGAGCAAATAAAGTAGCTAATTCACGTGCGGATCTGGTTAATGTTGCCCCTTGACCAGTCTGCAAGCAAGGTAGATTGGAGGAACCGTGTTTCAAAAAACGTCAAAACTGCCATGCTGGTACTATTAAATCTCTTGTGTCGGTTTGCTTTTTTTGTGCCCTTTCCTCTTATACTGGTATCCTCCCTCTCTTCTCCCCCTGTCTTCTGCTCCTACTTCCTTTGCCTTGCCTCTCCCTTCTGCTTGTCTGTCTTTCTGTCTGTCTCTGTCTCTCTCTCTCTCAGATCTGAAAGATTTTCAGAACAATAAGCACAGATACTTGTTAGCCTCCGAGAATCAACGTCCTGGCCATTTTTCCACAGCATCCATGGGCTCGCTCACTGCATCTCCATCTTCCTGCTCTCTCAGTAGTCAGGTGGGCTTAACTGCCGCCTCCAGTATCCAAGAACGGATCATGTCCACGCCCGGAGGAGAGGAAGCCATTGAACGTCTGAAGGTACGGTGGCTGGAGTGTCAAACGCCCAAAGAAACCTATCTTGGTTTAGCCCAGAACCACATCTGCCTAACACCTGTTAAGAGTGCAACAGGAACACGCACCTTTAAGAACAGGGTTTCCATATTGGGTGGACGTGCCCTAAAGCTAAAAGATTTCGGTCAAAAATACGCTTAGGGTTGGGGGAAATGACTTAAGAAACCAAATAAGATTTTAAGCCAGAATTATTTTTTTGTTAGGAACAAGAGGAGGAAACTATGAGAAAGACACTACGTATTTAATTTTACGTGTACTGATTGCAGCAAGAATGGCAATGCGAATTAAGAAAATTTTAGATTGTGCAGAAATGGGACAGATTGACGTTAAAGATAAAAGAGAAAGAAGAGTCCGTGTGTTTTAGAACGTGGGATAACTTTTATCAGTGGCTAGAAAAACGAGTTAGAGAGAAAGGACTGTGATATGTAACATTGAATATATATTAATAAGAAGAAGATGAGCAATTAATTAACATATTTATGATAATTACTACTCATTGTCTTTTTTTAATGACATGAACCCAGACAATATGCTGTTTGCTAAATATTAAGAATGTTATTTTAAAAAAATCCTAACCCTAGCCCTGTTCCTAATATATATATATATTTATATATATTGGCAATTTTAAGACGTGTGGACTTCAACTCCCAGCGTGCCGGCTAGGGAATTCTGTTAATTAATTGCTCATCTTCTTCTTATTAATATATATTCAGTGTTACATATCACAGTCCTTTCTCTCTAACTCGTTTTTCTAGCCACTGATAAAAGTTATCCCACGTTCTAAAACACACGGAGTCCATGCATCTTAGTTGCCAAGATTGGGAATCCTACTTTAGAACATGAACCACTTGTTATTTTCAGAAGTTATTGGGAGTGGGGGTGGTGGTTTACTTAATAATATGACGAGAGCCAGTTTGTCGTCATGGTTAGGGCACCTGGCCAGAAACCAGGCGACTGTGATCTGTAGTTCTCCCTTAGGGATGAAGCCTTGGCTGACCTTGGGCCAGTCCCTTTGTCTCAGTCCTAGGAAGCAAGGGCCAGCCAATTTTCAAATTCTTGCCAAGAAAACCTGTCCAGGCGTCATCATCATCATCATCGTCATCATCATCATAAAACTCTTAGGAAAAATTCATTTACGAACGAAAGCCAACGTCAGCTGAGGAAGTGGCAGCTGTGATTTCACGTTGTTACTGACGTGTAGCAATAATCATAACGGCACCCCATCAGAAAAAAAAAAGGAAAAGCATGATACCAAAGCATGATATAAAGTCATTCCACTAGCACTGCTCTTGAAATTTTTTTTTTTTTTAAAAAAACACCCCATCAAATAATACAACTTGAGCAGGCAGCAGAGTTTAAAAACATCAGCGGAAGTGTGAAGTTGCGCGAAGGAGCTTCGGTGGCTTCTGATTATTTTATTTTTATTTTTGAAAAAAAATCTTTCTTCGATGGAGATTCCCCCCTCCCCGCCTTCCTCCCCCCCCTTTCTACTTAAGGGAGCCCTCGGTGTGGCCGAGAGAATTTTCCCCCAAAGTTAAAAGCGACCGTTAAAATTCCCCTCTTAGTCCATCTCTCTGGGAGTCATTGTTAACCATCGGTAACGCCGGGGAGTTCAGGGGCCGCTCATTGAAATGTGCGGCGCAGAAAACGTCCTACCGTCTCCAGACAGTGGAGCCTTTTGTCCAGCATCTGGGCGCTGGGTGGCCTCAAGAAAGGGCACAACAGTAGAAGACTTTTATTTATTTATTTATTTATTTGATTTGATTTGTATACCGCCCTTCTCCCTAAGGACTCAGGGCGGTGAACAGTGACATAAATGTCAAAATGCACAAATACAGAAAATTGAAAATAAATTAAGCCCTACTGCCCAAATGTAGAAGATAAATTAAAACCACAATTAAAATTAAACCCCTCAGACCAGACCGGATTGCTTAAATAGATATGTTTTTAGATCGCATCAGAAGGAGCGAAGGTCGGGAGCCATCCGGAGCTCAACCGGTAAATGGTTTTATCTTTTGGCCTGGCCAGAGCTTCCATTCCCACCCACCCCGCCCTCCATTTGGGCTTGTGAAGGAACAAGCTTGGCTGGGTTGTGGATTTTGAAGGCTGCCCATTTTTATTTTTTTTATTTTTGCACTCTCCTTCCGCCTTTCCTCCCCTTCCCCTCTTCCCCATGAGAAACCTGGATGGGCTGGAGGCCTACAGAACCTATGCATTTTTTAAAAAGAAAAAAGAAAGTAAATTGGGTGGAAAGGAAGGGAAAAAAAAGTTCTGGTTTCTCTCCAAGGTATGTCCCTGCCGCTTGGATCCTGCTTCAAGCTTCAGGTCTCTTGATTTGCAACTGAAAATGTCTGGCATAGGCTTGCCGTTGTCATCAGTATTCACAGCGGGCACCTCTGCAGCGAGCTTTGCAATGGCCTTTAAAAAAACGCCCAGCCAGCGACTGAATTGTCTCCTGTTCTGCTGGAATTTGTCCATCCTGGAAGAAAGGGGCTAGTTGGCAATTTGACTCTTCTTCTCTTTTTAAGCATTCCCACCCCACCGTCATGTTTTTTTAAACTCCTGCTTGGCAGAGGATCCGTTCTTTTTTTTTTTAACCGCTGTCAGCGGGCAAAGAAACAGCCTCTTGACTCAAAAAGAGAAATCTTTTCCATGGACCTTTTCCATTCCTGAGGAAAGACACAACTCTTTGGCTGGTCGAAGACAGCGATTGCAGGAAAAGCTTCAGACACTTTGAAGTATGACGATGCCAGCGTGCTTCTAGAAACCTTCCCCCCCCCCCCCCACACACACAAAAGTTGCTTTTTTCTGCATCCCGTGGATTATTGTGAATCTTGGGCGTATTTACCTAAGACAGCTGGGTTAAGCCAAGAAAGAGAGAACAGAATGGCTGGTTGGACAAAGACTGAAAAAGGAAGACACCCCCACCCCCCAATACATGGGGGGCCTTCGCCAGGAATGCTGAAGATCCTAAAGTGTGACTCTTCTTCTACCGGACACCCCCCCCCCACACACACACACACCGTCCTCCTGACACACAAAAAATGTTGGCCAACATTCCATCTCCTAGACTTTGTGAGGGCCCTTGTGATGGACACGCGCAGAATATGGCACATAAGAACAATCTCTGGCATATTCCATCCTTCTTGACCTCCCCCTCCCCCCGTTTCCAAAAAAAAAAAAAAAGACTTAACATTCCAGATTCTGGATGGTGAGATGATGCGGATAAAAAGATAACCAGTTATCAAGGCTTTTTCGACAAAACGCCGTGCCGAATCTTTGCATACATTTTTAGCCCCGGATGGGATTCTGCTGCAGTTCTTTTTTTTTTTAAGAGACGGTGGCCCGATCGAGAGGATATTGCAAAAAAAAAAAAAAAAACAACCGTTGGCTTTGTAAACAAGCATGGACAATTTAGGACTTTAGGCGAAAGAAAACGGGGGGGGGGGGGGAAGAAATATAGGTTGAAACTGGCGGGATCCACCGCAGAATCGAACGCTTTACGGAAACGCTTGGGATTTCTGGGTTCCAGAGAATCGGTCTGTTCGCTGACCATTCTCGGGTTTAGATTTGGCTAGATTTTTAATTCGTTGCGCCGAGGAGCCCAGAACGAAACGGCTCTTCGGTCTTGTGTGACCCTGTTTCTCCGTTCTCTCTTCCTCCTCCTCCCCCCCCACCCCCAGGAATCTGAGAAAATCATTGCAGAGCTGAATGAAACCTGGGAGGAGAAATTGAGGAAGACCGAAGCAATTAGGATGGAGAGGTTAGTAAACCCCCACCACCACCAAAAAACCCCCACCTTGCTCATTACTTTAGACCAGTGTTTCTCAACCTTAGCAGCTCGAAGATGGGTGTTCAATTCCCAGAATTCCCCGTGCTGGCTGGGTAGTTCTGGGAGCTGAAGTCCGCATATCTTGAAGCTGCCAGGTTGAGGAACACTGCCTTAGAGCAGGGCTCTTCCAACGTGGCCCTTTGATGACTCGTGGACTTCAACTCCCAGAATTCCTCAGCCAGGCACGGGTGCCTGGTTATGCCTCATTTTGCCAACCTCAGAAGCGTGGAAGGCTGAGTCCACCTTGAGCCTGCAGGCAGAGTTAGCCTGCAACACTGCATTCTAACCACTGCCCCACCACAGTTCTAATCAAAAATCTATTTTGTAAGAGAACTGGGAAATTTTAAAAATGCCTTTCGTTCCGCTTCACGTCTCATGATGCCGTCTCTTTCTGACTGCTTCTTCTTTCTGCGCAGTGCAATTTCCCACACTCAAAAAAAAAAAAAGAGCCTTGGTGGAGCAGTGGGCTAATGCCTCCTTAAGTAACACCAGCTGCCTGCAATTAGTGCAGGTTCGAGTCCCACCAGGCTCAAGGTTGACTCAGCCTTCCATCCTTCCGAGGTAGGTAAAATGAGGACCCAGATTGTTGGGGGCAATTAAGCTGACTTTGTAATAATGCCGCTTGGGGTGTGTGTGTGAAAGCCCTAATAAGCAGGCATATACATAGAATGAAGGCTACTGCTAAGCTTGTAAGCCGCCCTGAGTCTTCGGAGAAGGGCGGGATATAAATGCAATTAAAAAAATAAAAATAAAAACTAAATGCCTCTCGCCCACCTCTGCCCAAACTTAGGAACGGAATTTTAAGCGTGTTTCGGGGAATTCTTTACAACCTCTTGTCCCTTCTCCACAGAGAAGCGCTCTTAGCTGAGATGGGAGTCGCCATCCGAGAAGACGGAGGCACCCTTGGCGTCTTCTCCCCGAAAAAGGTAGGTTGCGTTGCAAAACAGCTTCCGCTCCCAACCATCTGCTCGGTGCTTTTCTGCAGAACCGGCAGCGCCGTGATTGACACGCCGCTTGAGGTGGGGTTTCAAGGTGTGGCCTAAGTTAAAACGACAGTACCGATTAAAAGCAATCGTTTTCAGAAGCGTGTCCCCTTTTCCGTAGGTTGGATATCGAAACATTTATTTTATTTGTTGAATATAGAAACAAGCCCTCTTTCTCCCATCGTCTGAATTTCCCTTTGTAGATCTTCTCTCGGAGATCGTCAACTTTGTTTGATGACTCTTCGGATTCCTTGGCGGTTGGCCAGGTTTGCCTTTGTGCCGACATAGAGGCTTCAGCAGAGATGTCAGCTTGTGAAAGTAGACTAGAGGAATCTGTGCTTCTCCTCCTTCCCCTTTACATCCATCCTGGTTAGCTGTTACCTCCCTGTGTCTCAGTGGTAAATCTAGCATAGGTGCAACAGAGAGACACTTAGAACAAATGGGGGCTATCTATCCGGTGGCTTCTGCCCTGTGCGATTGTGGTGACACGCAGACAGCCAGACATGTGTATTCTTGCCCTTTGTACACTTGCAAGACCTCGTTGGGCAGCGCGACAGAACGTAATTAACGTTGCTGGTTTCGGGGCAAGATCTGTTTAGCTTGTACAGATTTTAATCTTGTGTTTTATATTTGAAACGTCATGTCATATCTAGTGTGCCTTATTTCAATTGTCACGCTTCTGACATGAACGAACAAACAAAACCTTGGTCATCTGTTCCTTTCAGCTCTTGTACCTTTGTAGCACGTGTAGCCAAGGAGAAACTGCCCCTAGTTTACAAGCTGGAGCAGCCTGTTGGGAATCTGGAGGGTGAAGTTCCTATTTCTGTTGCTATTCTAATATTTTGTTTTTCCTCCTGCGTTTTACTGGCACTCACTGGCCAGATATTCACACCAAGGCCTTGTGATTTGTTGGCGGGCTCCAGTGGGGTGTTCTCACCGAAGAAGGTTGGTTGAGCGGCTGTAGTAGCTTTAGATCCCATTAGGAACCTTTGTAGCAAATAGATCCTTCCCAGCAGAGCTGCGATTGGAAAGCCCGGGCGATCTCTATAGTCTGTCAAAACGCTTGCTCTGCGGAAGTTGCTAAGGAGAAATTCCACAATTTTATTTTTTCCCGGCCAAATTGGACGAGAGCATTTTTTTTCCTTCCATTGAGCTATTTCCATAGGAGATGAATCTACCCATTCCCGATTTTTTTTGATTCCCTGATGAAAGTGTCCAGTAAATGCTTTTTAAAATCATTTCGTCCTGCCCAGCTCCTGCTCTCTTTCTGAAGAATTAGGTATTTCTCATAGAAAGAGGGGAGAGAAGGCAAATAAATGGCAGGTATTGAACCAAGGATAATCCAAAGTAGGGGTCCCCAACCCCCCCGGTCCGTGGACTGAGACCGGGCCGTGGCATGCCAGCAACCGGTCCGCACAAACAAGCAAAGCCCCCACCTGCAGGGTGCAGGCAGCACGCAAAACCACACGCGGTCCGGTCCGCAGAAAAACCTCTCTCCACGGAACCGGTCCCTGGTGCCCAAAATGTTGGGGTCCTCTGATCTAAAAGACACGCTATCCCTGGCTGTCACTCACCAAACATATTCCTTTCAAAGAAATACATGTTAAAATAAGTACCATTTAGCCCACAGCGTAAAGATTTTTTTTTGATGCTTCTGAACAGATTCTTCTTCTTGTTGTTTTTCTTCCTATGATACTGTTCCCTTTCTGAGCCAGTCCTTGGTTGTTTTCCCGCAGACCTTTCGTCGCCAAACTACACGTAACCTCATCACCGATGACGTTTCGTCTAGTTTGGGTGACGAAACGTCCGCAAGGAAGCGACAAAAGCTCCGGGCGCGCCAAGAGCCCCTCCTTGCAACCTGAGCCGCCGTTATCCTCCTTCCATCAGCGTTCTCTTTCCGTATGGCAGTACCACTTCGTCCGTCCGAGAACCGATTGGCTTTCCTCCTGGGAGGGCAAAGCAGCTTTGGATTTTGAAACTGCCAGCTCTTCCGGGAGAAGCCTTCGTGCGGAAAAAGGGCGCGCAATTCAAGCCAGCGCCGTGTTTGTTTCAGACCCCCCACCTGGTCAACCTGAACGAGGATCCCCTGATGTCGGAGTGCCTGCTTTATTACATCAAGGACGGCATTACCAGGTAAGCAGGCAGGATCCGAATTGCTTTCGATCCCATCTGGATCGATTGTCTTGGTGGGCCGGAGCCGATAGGTTTTCCCTGTTTTGTAGAAACGGCTTGCCGTGCCTTGGATAGAAATCCTCTCTTTCGCTCACAGGGTGGGTCAGGCGGACGCCGAACGGCGCCAAGACATCGTCCTGAGCGGAGCTCATATCAAAGAGGAGCACTGCATCTTCCGAAGCGAGAGGAACCTCAACGGCACTGGTAAGCAGGCAGGAGGTGGAGTATCGTAAACCAGGGATCCACAACACCGGGCAGCGGCCCGTTGGGAACTTGGCTGGCCAGCGCATGCAGGCGCACGCGCAGCTCAGCTTCGCAGACTCGGGTAGCCCAGTTCCAAACGGGCCACGGCCCGGGAGTTGTGGGAGTTGGGCGGGCGCTGTTTTAATCCCCTTGCCAGCTTCCCCAAACTCTTCTCCTTCACGTATGTTGGATCTCTCCTCAGCGATTCAGACGGTGACTCAAAAGCGTTTCCTTTTCTCGTTCCAGTGATCGTAAGTCTGGAACCGTGCGAATGGTCCGAAACCTACGTCAACGGCAAGAGGGTGGTGCAGCCGGTCCAACTGCGTTCAGGTAAACAATGTCTTCGGTTTCCTTCATGAGGGCGCGTGTGTCTTGAATGCTGACCGTCTGGCTTCGTTTGACGCTCAGGACCTCCCCCCCCCTTTTTTTATTTTTAAATCCCAGCTGTGGTGCTGGGCTGTCTAGTCCCCAATCGTTGGCCTTGGCTACTCATTGGGAGGAGGTTTGCAAGCTGCCCAGACCTTTTCACGAGGGAAGTCGTTGAGCATTGAATCGAGGCCCTTCTGTGTGTAGGCCAGCGCTTCTCCACCTTGGCGATGGGTGGACGTCAACTCCCAGAATTCCCCAGCCAGGTCTACCAAGCGCGCTCCCATCAACTTCCCTTCCTTTTGCTCCAGATTACAATTGTCCTAGGAAGGACGCCGAACGGCGCCAAGACATTAGTCCTGAGTTTGTCCTTCTCCCGAAAGGACTCTTGGCCAATCTCTTTCTTTTTTTCTTTATTCGTTTTTTTTTACTGCCCTTCCAGGAAACCGCATTATTATGGGCAAAAACCACGTCTTCCGCTTCAACCACCCTGAGCAGGCAAGGGCCGAAAGAGAGAAGACGCCCTCAGCTGAGACCCCCTCGGAACCCGTGGACTGGACTTTTGCCCAGAGAGAATTGCTGGAGAAGCAGGGAATCGATATGAAGCAGGAGATGGAGAAAAGGTAGGCAAACTTCAGTTTGCATTATTGTTCTGAACCAGCCCTCTTCTAGCAAACCCCTATTCAAAAAGAAGAGACTGGAGAGTGTCCAAGGCTAAAAGGCTTCTGCCAAGATTTAATTACGCAGTTAACAAAAACACTAGAGCTTGTCTTCTCAAGCGGAAAAGTTGCTTTCAGCAACCAGCCCCTCCCCAAACACTCCTTTTATAGAGAGCTCAGGGCGTGGTCTCCCTGTGCCTCCTCCCGAGGAGACCCGCAGCCTTTTTCTGCTTAGTCCTGCTCGACTGCCTCCTGCGTCGGGCGTCCTTGAACAGGGCCAGCTGTGGGTCATCATCCTCCGCACTATCGGGCTCACGCAGCTGAGAGGAGGTCCCCGGCTGGGAGCTCTGCCAAGCCTGCAAGCCATCATCAGCCGGTTCGTCACCCACACACACCTCCTCCCCCTCATCTGAGTCATCCGATACCTCTGAGCCGGGTGCCGAACCCACAGGCTGACCCTGAGTCACAACAATTATCACCCGTGAAAAATGGAAGCAGAGCGTTTGGTTCCTTTTAACTGGAACCTCATACAAGCCGCCTTCGTAGCAATAGATAAAAAGACAGAATAACAGGACCCTTGGAGGTCATCTAGCCCAACCCTCTGCTCAAGCAGGAGACCTTATACATTCCAGACAACTGGCTGTCCAGTTTCTTCTTAAAAACTTCCAGTGCTGGAGCAATCACCGCTTCTGGAGGCAGGTTGTTCCACTGGTTAATTGTTCTAACTGTCAGGAAGTTTCTCCTTAGTTCCAGGTTGCTTCTCTCCTTGATGAGTTTCCATCCGTCGCTTCTTGTCCTGCCTTCAGGTGCTTTGGACAATAGCTTGACTCCCTCTTCTTTGGGGCAGCCCCTGAGATATTGGAAGGCTGCTATCACGTCCCCCCCTCGTCCTTCTCTTCATTAAAGTAGACATGCCCAATTCCAGCGGCCGTTCCTTGTGTGTTTTAGCCTCCAGTCCCCCTGATCATCTTTGTTGCTCTTCTCTGCACTCTTTCTAGAGTCTCAACATCTTTTTTTTTACATCCTGGCGACCAAAACTGGATGCCGTATTCCAAGTGTGGCCTTACCAAGGCTTTGCAAAATGGTCTTAACGCTTCACGTGATCTTGATTCGCTCCCTCTGTTCATGCAGCTTCACTCTCTCTTACCAGAACTTTGCCTTGTGCAGTTTTAGAAGAGTTTTGAACACTTCCCTTCAAGAAATAAGTTTACAGCTTTAGCCCCATCTCCCCGAATTGTTCAGCCCAGCCGGCGATTTAGCCGTAGACATCCCCCCCCCTCCGAACCCCTTTTAGATCATTTGTTAAGATAGTCTGAAAAGGGGAGCATCTTGTCAAATCCCAAAGGAAGGTTCTCAGGCTTTGCGGGAAATCACATGCGTCCGCTAGTTCTCCGTTTAACGACTGCAGTTTGGAGCAGAACTGCTCAGCCAGGCTCCCGCTGCTAAAGCGAGCCGGCGCTCACGTTTTGATCATGCGACCGTGTGTGTGTGTGTGGGGAGCGATGCTGCAGTGGTCCGGTTGTAAGTCACGTCCACTTTCGGCGCGGCTGTCAACTTCGAACGTTGGTTCAAACTTAACGGTTGCGCGTCGAAGATTCCCTCTCTAAGCAGTTCCCGTCCTCTCTCGGCAGGCTTCAAGAGATGGAGATTCTGTACAAGAAGGAGAAAGAAGAAGCCGACCTTTTATTGGAACAGCAGAGGCTGGTAAGTGTCCCCCCCCCCCTCGTCCCCCTCGCCAATTTGAAGAGAGATACTCTGCTTAGTGCCCAGAACTAGTCGCCCCTTTGCCTGTTTGTTAAGTGTGCTATTTCGGTTTGACACGGTCGCCATCCAATGAGTTGGTCTCTCTCCAACTAGCACCAGGTTCAGTTCCTTCGGCAGACAGAATTTTAAAAAAGGCCCAGGGGTTGATCTGTTGTTCCTCTGTACCTCACACCCAATTCCAGACCTCTCTGAAATCACAGTGGAGAGTGTCTCTCCAGGTCACCAACTGGGTCCTCCAGAGGAGAGAGGCGCCTAGCTTCATTTTGCCTGCCGGGATCTCCAGAATGATGGCTGTGGGTGATGCATGCCTTTAATCTCGCTGCCTTTGCCCTGCATGAAATATCTGAATCCTTAGCAAAGAGAAACGTGCCTGGGAGGGGAAGGAGCTGGCAAAATCCAAAAAATCACCATAAAAAATCCTCGTCTCCCCCCAAACAGGGTGATGAGGAGGGAGCCACGAAAGAAAAAAAATGACCTTCCCAATTCCTAGCCTGCGCAAAGAGCATCTTGAGATAGTCCTCGATTTAACGACTATAACGGAGCCCAAAATTTCCATTGCCGAGCCTGACGGTTGTTAAGCGAGTTTGGCCCCAGTTTATGACTTTCCTCGCCCCTCTTGTTAAGCGAAACGCTGCCGTTTTAACAACCCAGTTAGTAACAAGGTTGTTAAGCGGATCTTGAAGAGCCCCTAGGGGGGGTTGCGGCGGTCCGAATGCAGGATTGCAGGCTAAACTCTGCCCACCGCCAGCAGTTCGATCCTGTCCGGCAGTTCGATCCTGAGGTCGACTCAGCCTTCTATCCTCCCGAGGTCGGTAAAATGAGGACCCAGGTTTTTGGATGGGGGGCATAGGCTTAGTGAGGGCTGTCAAGCACTGTGGAGTCTCGGTGCTCTTGCTATTTGGCTTTCCCATCAGAAGGTGGCGAAAGGGGATCACGTGATCCCAGGACGCTGTGACCGTCGTAAGTACGAGCCAGTTGCCAATCGTCTGAATTTTGATCAGCTGGCCCACGGGGATGCTGCAGTGGTCGTAAGAGTGAAAAATGGACACTCTGTGGTAACTTCGAATGATCACTAAACCAACGATTATAAGTCGAGTACTACCCGTAGTCTCTTGGATTATTCTTAGAAAGTGGTTCTTCCACCCCCCACTTTGATAAGTATCTAATTATCCTGTTTGCATATTTGAGAAACATGGACACCCCCCCCCGAAGACCATCCTTTTAGTGAAAAATGTGCCTCTAGCTCTTTTATTTTTAACGTAAGCATTTCATAAAAAGATACGCAGTAGTGCCCAAATACCTCAATCAGAGGGTTTCAATTCCTAATTTTCCTTTCTGTGAATGGAATACGATTCATGGCAACGGAGCAGTTTTCCTACATCCACCTCCTTTCAGCATTATTCAGCCCCCCCCCCCCCCGGCACCAGTTTCTGGCAGTCTGGGGTTTTGAGAATGCTGTGCAGTATGGGCTAGGGAATAGTTGGCGGGGAATACCTTCTTCGGCAAACAGGTCAGTATTATAGACTCTGAGCCCGTAACGAGTACACTTCAGATTTCAATCTCGCCTGCACGGTAGAATAATCGTTGGAACCTCTGTGGAAAATTAACTCAAAAGTTTGTTTGCGAGTGTCTTTCTTAACTCTCACCAAGTTTATTAATACAGAAGCATTTTACGTGGCTGCCAAAATAATAATAATAATTTTTAAAAAAGCATGAAGTTTGCAACGGGCAGCCTTAGCTTTACCAGTCGGTTCATTTAAGTTTCTCAGGCATGCCAGTGAGATGCGGAGCGGTAGAAAAACCTTAACGGGATTCCCTTTTTTTAAAAAAAAATAAAAATAAAAATAAAAATCAATCTTGGGCATCCTTAGGACAATTTGTAATAACCGAAAGATGCGTCAGCCTTTTATCCGAGGATCGCTGGCAAATGTAAACAGCGTGGCCAGCTATTATTATTATTATTATTATTTTGCTGGCAAAATTTAAAAACAAAAACACAAAATAAAGATTTTTGTGTGTGTGTGCGTGTGTGTGTGTGTGTGGTGGCGTTGTATTGTTTCCTTCGTCAGATTTGTGACCCACTTTTTCTCCAGCTGGCACGGGTGGCCTTCTTTCCTCCAACCCTGTGAGATAGGAGAGGGGTGGAGAGAAACCCCAAGGTCACCCCGGGGGAATTTCTATTGATTGAAGGTGGACTTTAACTTAGGTTTACTCCGTCCAACATTTTAACCCCCATTCTGACCACTATTTCTAACCTCGACACTCGTGGCTGCTTCTGAAACTGGTTTGTCTCGGATTCTCTAACCCTTTTCTGGCTGCTTTTTTAGTTTGACCGGACTGTCAGTCTTTGAAACCACGTCTACGGCACTTTACTAACCCAGCGTTAACTCCACCTTAACCTTGGCTGTCCGTCTGATCCTTCTGCAATGACTTGTCGCCTGTCGCTCCTCGGGGAGAGAAGAGTCTCTTTCGGGTTTTTTGCCCCCCACCCACCCACCCTCTAATGAAATAACTTGGCAGCTGTAACCAGGCCAAAATGTTTGACGGGTTTTTGCACATCGCTAGCACGAAGAGTTACCTCCTCCTCTCTGCAGGTACTTGGTTTGGGCTCTTGTAACGAGTTTCACCTGGATTGATTGGACTTTTGGGGAAAAGCCTCGGCATATTCTCTCGGAGGAGAATTAAAAATCCCACAAAATTTTACGATATGTCTGGAATTAAAAGAAAACCTAACCGAAGGCCGTTAGGGGTAGTTGTTTTTTTTTAAAGACTCCAGTTTAGACGTTCACCCCTTCGTTTTGTTCCTTTTGCTTCCCCACCCCCCACCCCAAAATCGTTTCCCCTAATTTTGAGCCGTCCTTTTCTTTTTCTTTTTTTTTCTTTGTTCAGAATTTCCCTTCTTTTCTCCAAATTTTAATTTTGCTTATTTTGGGGCCACCCCTCGATTGTTTTTGTCTTCCCAAGGACGCGGACTCTGATAGTGGGGATGACTCGGACAAGCGATCTTGCGAGGAGAGCTGGCGGCTGATCACTTCCCTGAGAGAGAAGCTGCCCCCCAGCAAGTTGCAAACCATTGTTAAAAAATGCGGCCTCCCCAGCAGCGGGAAGAAGCGAGAGCCCATCCAAATGTACCAGATCCCCCAGCGCCGGCGCCTCAGCAAGGACTCCCGATGGGTGACTGTTTCGGACCTGAAGATCCAGGCCGTGAAGGAGATCTGCTACGAGGTCGCCCTGAATGACTTCCGGCACAGCCGGCAAGAGATCGAGGCCCTGGCCATCGTGAAGATGAAAGAACTCTGCAGCTTGTACGGGAAGAAGGATCCTAACGAGCGCGACTCGTGGCGGGCGGTGGCCCGGGACGTTTGGGACACGGTCGGGGCGGGCGACGAGAAGATCGAGGACCTGCCGCTCGGCGGGAAAGGCACGGCCGACGTGGACGACCTCAAGGTCCACATCGACAAGCTGGAAGACATCCTGCAGGAGGTGAAGAAGCAGAACAACATGAAGGACGAAGAGATCAAGCTGCTGAGGAACAAGATGCTCAAGATGGAGAAGGTGTTGCCACTCATGGGCTCCCAGGCACCGAAAGGGCTGCCCGCCACGAAACCGGCCCCCGGCCCGCTCAGCGCAGGAGGAAACCTCGGCGAGGAGGGCGAGGGCGGCTGCGAGAAAGAGGGCCGGGTCACCCAGTTGATGGAGGAGGACCCTGCCTTCCGACGCGGCCGGCTGCGCTGGATGAGGCAGGAGCAAATCCGCTTCAAGAACCTGCAGCAGCAGGAGATCGCCAAGCAGCTGCGCCGGCAGAACGCGCCGCACCGCTTCATCCCGCCGGAGAACCGCAAGCCCCGTTTTCCTTTCAAAAGCAACCCCACCCACCGCAACTCCTGGAGCCCCGGCACCCACATCATCATCACCGAGAGCGAGGTCATCGAAGTGAGAATCCCCAAGGAGGAAGAGAAGAAGGGGGCGGAAAAAAACGGGGAGCTCCAGAGCCTGCCGGCCGAAGCCCCGGCGCACCCCCAGGAGCCTCGCCCGCTTTGGGACGGGCCCGGGCCGCAGCAGGCTCCGGATCAGATCCAGATCAAGAGGCAGCCCTTGAAGCCGCAGCCCAGCCCCTCCGCCCCCGTGCGCTGGAGAAGCCATTCCCTCAACGGCCAGCAGAGAGGCGTCCGGCGCCCGTTGTCGGACTCCTCGGAGTCCTCGCCCGTCCCGGGCACCGGCCCACCCCAAGATCCGCAGGCCTTCCACCAGAGGCGCCACCTTCACCAGCGCTGGCAGTCTTACGGCGCTCACGGCAGCCCGGAGAGCCGTACCAGGCCGGCCGATCGGCCGAGCCCCTGCAACCAGTACGTCACCCCACCCCGCATGAGGCGCCAGTTTTCCGCCCCGAACCTCAAAGCCAGCCGAGAAACCACGGTTTGACTCTCCCGCCGCTGGGTCCTTGGCCCTCCTGGAAGGGAGGGACGATGGGGGAGGGACGTGGGCAGCGTCTGCAAACAACCGAGCTTGGGCCTCGCAAGAGGACCTTTGGCGTGGGCGACCGACCCACGCAAAGCACAAGATCCCACGTTTCCTACCCGTCTGTGAAACACTTGGTTGGGGGGGGGGGTTGCTGTTTGCTTTTTTTTAATTGTGGAAAATCCCTTACTTTGGCTTCTGTGTCAGTTTGGGAGCTGTCAGCGTTACCATCTTTTTTTTTTTAAGGGGTGGGGGGAAAACAATGGACGCAAACGGGGACATTTTAACCCGCGTTTGCGTCCGTCTTTGGACAATCGGCAAGATCCACCCACAAAGCTTCCCACTCCAAGCGGAAGTGGATCGTTATTCCCAGATCACCTCTTGGGGGGGGGGGTTTCCCTTTTCAGAATCCTCTGAAAGTCACCCCTCAAGCTTTTGAACTGGGGCAGATTATTAAGACGGGGCAGCTGATTCCTCTAAAGTTCCCTCCCAGTTGTGTTATATGTGTGTGTGTGTGTGTGTGTGTGTGTGTGTGTGTGTGTGGGAGGGGTGTTATATCATCAAGAAGAGCAGATTTTGCTGGTTTGGAGTTCAACAGGAAGAGACTCGTGTGGCTGGCCAGGAATCAGATCTCCAAAAGAACACGGTTGGACCCTTTTGCGCTGGTTTCTTCCGAGGGTCCCACTGGGGGGGATTTGACATAAATCATAATAGTAAAGTTGGAAGGGACCTTGGAGGTCATCCAGTCCAACCCCCCCTGCTCAGGCAGGAAACCCTATACCATTTTGGACAAATGGCTGTCCAGTCTCTTCTTAAAAAACCTCCAGTGTTGGAGCATTCACCGTTTCTGGAGGCAGGTTGTTCCACTGGTTAATTGTCCTCACTGTCAGGAAGTTTCTCCTTAGTTCCAGGTGGCTTCTCTCCTTGACTAGTTTCCATCCGTTGCTTCTTCTCCTGCCTTCTGGTTTCTTTGGAGAATAGCTTGACACCCCCCCCCTTTCTTTGGGGCAGCCCCTGCAAAGAGTTGAGCTCTTTGCAAAACTAGAGGCTCCTCAAATTCAGACGAGATGAATGTAAATTGCAACACACACACACACCCTCTTTCTCCCTGGTAAAAGAGAATTAAGGAGGAGAATCTGGGTCACGTCTGGGAAGCTGAGATTGCTGGGGAAATGTTGGCGGCGAGAGGCGCTGGCGATCCTTGGTCTTTTGCCCCGCTGCTTTTCTCAATTTTATTTCACTTTCCTTTCTCCCACTCCCCGCATTGCCTCCTTCTCAAGCGAGATTAATCTCCGGGGAGATTAATTGAGCAGATCCACCCAAAAGCGTAAGTATCACCCTACTGGGGGAGGTTGTCTTTGGGTGATGGATGATTTTGTCCTTGAATCTGGTTTAAAAGTCAGGTGTGTGTTTCTCTCTCTCTCTCTCTCTCTCTCTCTCTCTCTCTCTCTCTCTCTCTCTCTCTCTCTGTGTGTGTGTGTGTGTGTGTGTGTGTGTGTGTGTGTGTGTGTAAGGCCAGTCACCTTTGGTTCCTTTGCACTGCCGCGCATAAACTCATAAATTGGATCTCACTAATTTTACTCCGATTGAATGTAGAATCCACAGAGCTGGAGGTCTGCAAGTCCAACCCCCCCCCCCTTCCAAAACTGCTCCTATTTTATGAACCTGATTTCGCTGAAAAGAGGGTTGGGCAGCAGATCGCAGAGGAAGCTGTAACCTCCCTTTTAATTCCTCCTTTCGTTCTTGCTTTCATAATCCTCCTTATCATCGTCACGATTGAAACCGGCCTCCATCAAAGAATCTGTCCCAGTTTGTCAGGGAACCCGTTTGTGTCCCTCAAAATTAGATTTCAGCTGGATTCTTCTTCTTCGGCCCGTTTTGTGCCTTCTCCTCCTAATTGTTAAGCAGCGTAATTTCAGATTATTCACAGATAACGTCAAAGGAAGAGAACGGTTTCTTCCAGTGAAATGATGGAATCTGGGGTGGGGGGTGGGGGGGAAATTTCTGTCCATCTATTGTTTTTAAGTGGTTTTGATGATTTTTTTTTAAAAAAACAACAAGCCTGCGTTTTGTGAAAAGCAGAGCTGCTTGTGCTTTTTAACAAGTCATTTCAATAAATTACAAAAAAAAAAAAATTCTTATTAAGCCTGTCCTGTCGCTTGGTTGGGGAGTCAAATGGTGGCTTTTTGGAAACCCAAGGAGCTGATTTTGTATGTTTGTTTGTTTTTAAACGAAAGAGGTTAGTTCTTCTCTTAACACTAGCATGTTAGAGGAAGCCGATAAAAAAAAGGGGGGGGCGTAAGATTCGGGATCCACTGGGATCTTTTCCCAAGTTCTTATATTGTGAATCCCTTTGCCGTAGCAGGCCCGGTAACCCACTTCTCCAGGGACGTAACTTAGTTTAAACTTTCACATGCAGTTCTGTAGGAAAAAAAAGGTGGGTGGTTCTTGCATATCCCCCCCCTCCAAAAAATGGTATTCTAAATGACCTGAAATGAACTGCATATCGATGGACACATTGCAAAGGTTCAAGTCCATTGAAATAATAACATTCTGGATTGCTGCTCTTCCTGGCGTTGACAGAATTTATTTATTTAATTGATTGATTGATTGATTGATTGGTCAAGGGCTAGACTAAAGAAATTGGATCCAGCCCAGGTTCTGGAGCCTAGGATCTCCCCCCAGGGGCATTTTAGTCACGCCTAAAACAGCCCCTCCGGTTCTATTGTCCAGTTCCTCTCTTCAGCTTCATTTGCAACCTTAACGTGCGTTGAAGTGCAGGCAGTCCTCAACTTACGACAGGCCGTTTCGTTGACCGTTCAGCGTTAACAACGGCACCGGAAAACACGACTTAAGGACCGTTCCTCACCCTGACAAACCTTGGCAGCCACCCCGCGATCGCGTGATCCAAATTCAGATGCTGGGCAACTGGTTCACATTTACGACGGCTGCTGTGTCCCACGGGGGTGGTGGTGGTGCGTGGGTCACGTGATCCTCTTTTGCGACCTTCCAACAAGCAAAGGCAATGGGGCAAAGCCAGGTCCATTTAACTAACTGCAGTGGTTCGAATTAACGGCAACTGTGGGGAGAAAGGTGGTAAAATGGAGGGGCCCCCCCAACCCGCTTAACACAGGTCTCGCTTAACAACGGAAATTTGGGGCTCCATTCTGGTCGTAAGCGGAGGACTATCTGCCATCCTAAATAAATTCACGAACTGCAGTTGTTTGCTAAAAGGCTCCCTTTTTCTCGGAAGCTTGGCCCTATAATGTATCTTTGGTGGATCCGGAGAGTTAGCTTAAACGGTGGACTGTTGAATTAAGAAGAAATCGGCCGATCCTTTTCATTGATCAAATGCTGCCTTTTGGAGGGTCTTGGGGAAAATTGCCTTCTTAATCCTTTCCCTACCCACACTTGGTTTTTCGTACCGTGGATCAATTTCTGCCCGTCAAGGATCAAAGAGCTGTCCTCAAAACACCCATGAAAATAGTTCTTGAGAGATTTCCTTATTCTTAACGCCGCAGTTGGTTTTTTTCTCTGCCCCCCCCTGAAACTTGTTGGTCCACGGAGTACATAGAGCAAGGGGGGGTGTCTTCCAACTTGGCCCTTTGATGACTTGTGGACTTCAACGCCCAGAATTCCTCCGTGCCTTGGCTGGGGCATTCTGGGAGTGGAAGCCCGCACGTCTTACAAGTGGCCACGTGTGAGGAGCCCTGAGTTACTGCGTCGCTCAAGATGCCACGCGGTCTCCCGTCCTCTGGTTTGGGGACGCCATCTTTGCATTGAGTTTCAGCACCACCCTAACCCCATCGCGGCTTCCTCGGCACACGGCGAACACTTAGCCCAGGGATAGGCAACCTCGGCTCTTTTATGACTCATGGACTTTAATTCCCAGAATTCCTGAGTCAGCTATGCTGACTCAGGAATTCTGGGAGTTGAAGTCCATGAGTCATAAAAGAGCCGGGGTTGCCTACCCCTCTCAGAGCAATGCTGGGTGTGCAAGAACCTCACCTCAGCTGGGCAATCTTCGGAGAAAAAGAGCAAGCCTGCGAAGACTTAACTAGCAGTTGACGTAGCGGTCGATGGGTTCTGAGATCGAGAAGCCTTCCCGTTGGAAGCTGCGGGGTTGGCCTTCTCTGTCTCTTCCAACCAAACTACTGGAGAAAGTCTTGAGGCTGGATTGGCACGCCCTGGATCACGGCGCCCGTCGGTCCCGAACACCGTCGAAGGAAAGGAAAATAGAAAAGGAGAATAGTTTTTATTTATTTATTTAATTTTAATCCCATTTATATCCCGCCCTTCTCCGAAGACTCAGGGCTCCTCAACAGCCTTTGGTGGTGGCTAAGGCCAAATCTGTTTGCCATATTTTCTTCCTTGCTGAACTGGAGGAAAAGTGCCTGATTCATCCCTTACATTCAAAGCCCGTTGCTGTAAACGGCAGCTAATCTCCGGTGGACGCAGCAGTGTCTTCCCTGCCTGTTTCTCCGTCCTGGTCTGTTTCTCCCTGGAGTAGTCTTCCTTTTTCTAACCTCTCCTCTCCTCTCCCCCCCCCACTCTTCTCTCATCTTCTCCTACACGGTGTCTTCTTGTCCCCCTTCAGGACTACGAAAGCAAGCTCCAGGCCTTGCAGAAGCAGGTGGAGACCCGTTCCTTGGTTGCCGAGACGACGGAGGAAGAGGAGGAGGAAGAGGAAGAGGAGGGTGAGTTGGAAAAAAAAACACGGGCTGGGCCGGGAAACAACAACTGCAGGGAGAGAAGGGGATTTTTGCACCCTGGAGACTTTTTGCGGCCGTTCTTTGAATTTTACGCCCTCATTTATTTATTTATTTATTTTTCTTCCCCCGCCCCCCCCCCCCCCCAGTCTACACCACCGATTTATTTTCCTGGCTGATTTGTCCAATTAGACTTGGAAATTGTTTTTTTTGTTGTTGTTGTTGTTGCAGTGCCTTGGACTCAGCACGAGTACGACCTTGCCCAGTGGGCTTTCCGCAAATGGAAGTTCCACCAGTTCACCTCTTTGAGAGATCAGCTCTGGGGCAACGCAGTCTACCTGAAGGAAGGCAACGCCATTAGCGTGGAGCTGAAAAAGAAGGTAAGGGAATGTCGGAGGAAGGCTCTCCACGACCCATCACGGGGTCCAGCTAGACCAGCGTTTCTCCAACTTGGCCACTTGAAGATTGGGGCTGGGAGGGGAGGGCGGAGGTCCGCTCCCAGAATCCCCCCTCCCCCAGCCAGCCAGCTTGCATCCTGGGAGCTGAAGTCCACGCATCTTAGCTGGAGAAAGACAGCTTGAGATCAAGCTGTTTGAAGAAAGGAGCCATCAGCCTGGAGGGCTTCCAAGAGCCTCCATATGCAAGAGCAGTGTACATTTGACAGCTGGGGACACAACGCCTCTGTTGTTTAGCTCAGCATCCACACCCACCTCTCCTTTTTGAAAAATCCTTCCAGGTCCAATTCCAGTTCGTTCTGCTGACCGACACGCTCTACTCCCCGTTGCCTCCGGAGCTGCTGCCCACGGACTCGCCCCGCAGCCAGTGGCCCTTCCCTCGCACGGTGGTGGCGGTGGAGGTCCAGGACCTAAAGAACGGCGCTACTCACTACTGGTCGCTGGAAAAACTCAGGTGTGCAAGGGGAGGGCTTTTGAACAAGCAGGTTGCAGACTGTAGCCTTCCTGGAGGCTGGATTCTTTCCCTCAAAGCCCCTCTGACCGGGCAGTCCTCGCCTTTCCCCGTTTACGGATCTGAGGCCTGAAAAGTCTTGCTCAGCGTCACCCGCCGTCCTTAGCTGAAAAAAAGGCTGTTTTGTCCCCGAAGGCAAGTAGCCCTCGACTTCGTTTAGCCAGGGTTTGAAGTTAGAAGGGCTCTGGAAAAGGGGACTTCCTCGCACTCGCGACCCATCACAGCATCCCCACGAACGTGCCGTCAAACTTTGGGCGCTTGGCAAGCGGCGTGTGTATTTAGGACGGTTGCAACCATCCCGGGATTGTGCGATCGCCATTTGCGACATTCTCGGCCAGCTTCCAACAAACCAAGTGTAATAAATAATAATAATAATAATAATAATAATAATAATAATAATAATAATAATAATAATAGTGATGGTGATGATGATATTGGAAGGGACTGGAGGTCATCTAGTCCAACCCCCTGCTCAGGCAGGAAACCCTGTACCATTTTAGACCAATAGGTGTCCAGTCTCTTCTTAAAAACTTCCAGTGTTGGAGCATTCACAGCTTCTGGAGGCAGGTGGTTCCACTGGTTAATTGTCCTCACTGTCTGGAAGCTCTGCTTAGTTCTAGGTTGCTTCTCTCCTTGATGAATTTCCATCCTTAGTGCAGGGGTCTCCAACCCCTGATCCGTGGACCAGTACCGGGCCGCCCAAATAAAGCCCCCATCCACGGGATGCAGGCAGCGTGCAAAACCACGCCCCCTCCGGTCCGTGGGAAAAAACCTCCACGGAACCGGTCCCCGGTGCCCCAAAGGTTGGGGTCCTCTGCCTTAGCGCTTCCCAAGCTGTTAGAACTGGCAGAGAGTTGGCTTCAGGATGCTCTTCACCCCTCTGGGTGCTACTGTTAAAAACACACACACACACACACACACACACGCACGCACCCTGCTTTTGTGAGCACCAGCCCAACCTCAGACGGTATGCAAGAGCCCCGAAATCCCTTCGCGTAATTTAGCTTGATCTGGCCTCTTCTCGCTTGACCCCTCGGCCATCGTCGTCCTCTTTGCAGGCAGAGGCTGGAGCAGATGAGAGAAATGTACGACCGAGCCGGAGAGATGGCGTCCGATGCCCAGGAAGACAACGAGGGCACCATGACGGGCAGCGACCCTTTCTACGACCGATTCCACTGGTTCAAGCTGGTTGGGAGGTAGGCGGAACCCCATTCCGTGGGGCGCCCACGCGGAAGAGAGACGACCGCTTCCCCCCCCCCCCCTCATTTGGCCTTGCGGGAATATCTCTGGCATGGCTGCTCTGAAGCGGCAGCATCGTTTTGTCCTATCCGCTCCTGGATAGATGCACGGTTGGGACAGGGCTTTGCGTGAAGGGTCCAAAGACCCATCCAGTTGGTCTTTTGTTTTTTTGTTTTTTGAATTTGAGAATGAGCTGAATTGGTCCATTTCTCCTCGAAAATCGACCTCTCGCGCCCTGAATAGTAATTCAGTTTACCCATCACGTTTCCTTGTGCCCATTCCGTGGGAAATTTAACTTCTCAGCCCTCCTTTAGAAAAGAGCCAGAGGTTTAAATTAGGTCGCTCTTGCTTCTGAGAGCTATTTCTGGAAGGACGAGAGGGTAAAAGAGCCACAGGGAGAATTTTTCTTCCATTTAAAATCATCCCGGTAACAGGTTTTCCTAAAACCCACCCAACTTAATTTCCTAGCTTGGTGGAAATTTAGATTGTCCCGTTCCCGGGGACGCCAATCCGCTCCTACCCCGCTGAATTGTCGTCTCCTTTCCTGTGGTGAGCTAGCTCACTAAGAGAGAACGCTTCACGCGGTCGTCTCCCTGACACGTTAGCTTAATGCGGGAAACGGGAGTTTTGGATTCGAGGTGCTTGTTTTTGCAGACTGGGTTGAATATTTTGCTTTGACAGCTTAGGAAATGCTTCTTTCTGTCGCCGGAAACCCGCAATCCGGACGCAAGTCAGTCTGCCTTTCCGCCGCGCTGTGCTTTCTCTCGCACCCTCTTTGCCCCCCCAATGCTTTGCCTTGTGATGTTGTTCCGGTGGGCTGTGCGCTGGGCTCAGCCGCAGACCCCTCCCCTCCCCTCTTTTTCCCCCCCCCAACGAAGCTGTTCCTTTCTTTCTCTTCCCCCCCTCCTCTCCTCCTCCTCCTCCTCCACCACCTCCCTTGCCACGTTAATCAGTGTTCCGTTAACCGATCTATCTAGCTCCCCCATTTTCCACGGCTGTGTGAATGAGCGCCTGGCTGACCGCACGCCCTCCCCCACTTTCTCCACTGCCGATTCCGATATCACGGAGCTGGCCGATGAGCAGCAGGATGAGATGACGGATTTTGACGACGAGGCCTTTGTGGACGACACGGGCTCCGACGTCGGGACGGAGGAAGGACTGGACTGCTTCAGTGATGGGCATGACCCGTTTTACGACCGGTCCCCTTGGTTCATTTTAGTGGGAAGGTTGGTGAGGTCGACTGTACGAACGACCAGCAGGGACTGGCTTTTTCCATGAGCTGCGTGTCCGTTCCCATCAAGAGAAACCAGTCCAGGCCAAAATCCCAGGCTGATTTTCCCCGTCCTCTTGGTTTTTCAGGATAATTTTGATTTCATCTCTTTTTTTAATTCTTAGCCTGCCTAACATTCTAGAATGACCCTAAAGTCTGTGGTCTCATCTGACCTCTGGGCAAAGGCCACGGCGAGTGTTACACGAAGCACCTTCCGTTCTTCCATTTTGCTGATTTTTTAAAAAAATCCGTATATCTCCCGTCTCCTTGTCCTCTCTGGGCAGGCTTGCAAAAACACAACGGGGAAAAAAAAGAATTATTCTGAAAGCATCCGTTGATAAAAAAAATTCCCAAGCCTTCTAAATTAAAACAGTAGCTTGTGATCCAAGATTCAGGAGTCTTGGATAAATTGAGTTTTTAGCCCCTCTCCTAAATTGCCTCGCAGAACGGAGCTTGCTTTAAGCTTAGTGTGGAAATTAGTTGGTGCGCTGTGGGCTTTCAAAGAGAATTCGTTGTGGTGGGTCGTTTGGTTTTCAACATTTGCATGGGCACCCATGGAAAATACAACTCTGGGTGACTCACAACAATAAAACCCAATGACTCTCAAATTGTCAGTCAGAAAGCAAAAATCCAGCACTTCAATTGTGCAACAGGTGCCCACTGAAACTGCCCCAGTGGATAAACATATGTGAAGATTGCGCATAGGACTAAAAGCTGCAGTGTCAAAGTTTTCCTTTGTAACCGTGAATCAAAAATCGAAATACTAGTTTGACCTTGAAGCCAGAGCTTTCATTTCTCTATAGGGTTCCATTTTCTCAATATATATATATATATATACACAAAATAGCAGCTGACACTCTTCAAAAACTTCCATATAAATATTTCTTGACTGGCAATATCAACCGCACACTCAATCACAGTTAAGATTTCTTAATTTTTACTCACCGGTTCCATCTGAAGGCAGTACTCGTATGAAGCCGTAACGTGATTTTGATGTTCTGTTAATACGACACCGTTACGGCTGTGCATTACCAGTAAAATTGTGGCTTCCTAAAAGCTCCCACGATGGGAGAACTCAGCCCTCTTGTCTTTTTTTTTTTTTACCCTTTTACCACCGTTTAAAAATTACCAGCCAGGCCTGTGTGGCATTGCAGGCCTCTTAAAAACCAGAGGTAGAAATTGCACTCGGGGTTCGCACCAGCGAGTTTTTGGCGATTGTGGCCAGAGTGCCCTGCGTTTGGCTGTGACCGCTTGCCGCTCTAGGCAATTCCCATCTTGCCTTTTTCGTCCTGCCACCCCCCCCCATTTGTTAAGCTGGAGAGCTTGGAGGCCATGCAGTGGCCCACATCTGGATGCTGGTTTGGCTTCCACTTTGTGGCTCAGAGGAAAAATGCCAGTCCTTGCAGTCAACTCTTTTGGCACACCGTGTGAAATTGATATTTATTTGGCTGGGGAAGGCACCGGAAGTGGGGCCTTGTGAGCATTTATTTATTTTATTTATTTTTATTTTAATCCCATTTATATCCCGCCCTTCTCCGAAGACTCAGGGCGGCTTACAATTTAAGCACAAACCAATGTGCTTAGCAATAGCTAAGCAATTTGTCTCCCCACCCGCATGGATTATGCTTTCCAACCCCTCCCAGATGTTCTTTGCGTTCCGTTCGTCATCTTTCAATCCCCTTCCTTTTTTTTTTCCTCACGTTAAACTTTTATTTTCTCATCTCACTTGTTTTCTTATTTTTTTTTATGGTCTTATTGTAACTCTCCTTTCAGTCTGCTGTTGCTGCCGCCTTAAAAGAATTTGCTCCCCTCCGAAATAAACTCGCAAAGCAGGCTGGAAAAAGGATGTCGATCTGTCTTAGTCTTGAGTTTGCAGCCATTTCTGTTTTGTGTATCCATTGTGTTGATATTGCTAGTGTTTTTCCTCCCTTTTGTGTTGCATCCCTACTGACATTTTTTTGGGGGGGTGATAAAATATACAGACCGTTTGTGCTTGTGTTTTGCATCGCTTATACCTTCTCTTCGTTTCAGGAAATTCTCATCGGTTGGGGGAAAAGCACATGGGCATGGCAGAATAGATTAACGTGACCATATAAAAGTTTCCCATTTTTCTAGTCCACAGTGTTAGTTTTTCCTAGTTGAATTATTCATACATGCTTTTGTTTGGGCCATTTGTGACGTAGACTCCCTATGCCTGTAGGGAGAGCCTATATTGGGAGGGGCTGGAAGGTGGAAAATGTAATTTGAAAACGTTATTTTATTCTGCTGCAAAGACCAGGGTTTGTTTGGTTTTTTTCCTTTTGCCAAAGCTAACTTGCACAAAAATGCAATATATAAATTGCTACTTATACGTGTAAGCTTTAATGTAAAGTGTACAGCGGTAGGCTGTTTCTGCCCCTGGATGCAAAACATATGGCCTTTAAACATCGTTGACGATGACTTCTGAATGTAAACAGCAACCTTGAAATTGCCACGAAAGCGATGGAAACTGTTTTTTTTTTTTAAAAAAGAAAAGCATTAAAAATATTCCGGTCTGCTCAAAATTTAAAGTGAAGGAAGGGCTAAAAATTGGACGCGTGTCCTGTAAGCGTCTTCACAAGTTTTTCTTGCAAGATTTCATATGTAAGCGCTTGACAGTTACCCGTGAGACGAGTTAAACCGTCGGTGACTTGTTAAAAGGATGAAAACAAGTCTCGCTATGTTTCATTTCAGACTTGATAACGGATGACTTCTTACCGTGTTTGTCCTCAACCAAACGCCACCTCTATTTCCAATTAGTCAAAATTAACTCTTGGTTTTACGAACGACCCCGGTCTGACGTTTGGCTTACGTCTTTCTTTTCCTTCAGGGCGTTCGTCTACTTGAGCAATCTTCTCTATCCAGTCCCCCTCATCCACAGAGTGGCTGTGGTCAGTGAGAAGGGAGAGGTGCGCGGATTTTTGCGCGTGGCAGTCCAAGCTATAGCCGGTAAGTCGCAGCTAGGCCTTGCCGAGAAGCTGAGCGCGGCTGTTGGTTTGTTCACGGTTTGGGCCAGTAGCAGAACTGTCACCTTTTAAAGATGGGTGTTTGAAAGCTCGCGTCTCTAACTGCTGTATTTTGCCTCTTTCTTTCCCTTTGAGGGGGGGTTGTCTTTGGTGCTCTCTGAGCATGCTGGCTTTCTTGCAGATGTTTCCTTACCAAACTATGTAACGTCATCATGTCGTGCTCTGCACGGGATAGTGTTACCCTAGTTTGGTAATGAAACATCTGCAAGATAACCACCAAGCTCAGAGAGCATCGAGGACCCCCAGAGCTCAACCCTGCACTACAAATATTCTCTTTCTCTTTCCCCCCCCCCGACAGCCGACGAAGAAGCCCCCGATTACGGCTCTGGCATTCGGCAGTCTGGCACGGCCAAGATCTCATTTGATAACGAGTATTTTGACAAGGTAATCTCTTGCTCAAGCGTGCCTCTATACAGTCTCGGCACCCAAGGGGCAACGAGGAAATCTGTGGGAAGAAAGTGGGAGCCGTCCTCACTGGGCATCTCCCGTTTCTTTTTCTTCTTTTTTTTTAATACAAGTTTTATTGATTTTTTAAAAAATATTTACATATACATGTATTTATGAAACACATATGGGGGTTGGGTCATTAAAATAAGAAATAACCATTTGTAAATAGTTCAGGTTACATCAACAGAGATGCCCTCTCTAATTCCCTGAGCTATTACATGGTCAAAATAAGCAAGTTAGTATATTTCTAGTTGTAACCCAGTCAGTCAATAAAATTCAAAATATATTTTCACTAATACATATCAATACCCTGTTTTTAAATTTTATCTAATTGCGATAGGATGTTCTAAAATAGCCTATAGTATATAGAAGAAATAGGGATGCGGTGGCTCAGTGGGTTAGGACGCTGAGCTTGTCGATCAGAAGGTCGGCAGTTTGGCGGGTCGAATCCCGAGTGCCGCGTAGCAGAGTGAGCGCGTTACTCGTCCCAGCTTCTGCCAACCTAGCAGTTCGAAAGCACGTAAAAATGCAAGTAGAAAAATAGGGACCACTCCGGTGGGAAGGTCACAACGTTCCGTGCGCCTTTGGCGTCTAGTCATGCCGGCCACATGACCACGGAGACATCCTCGGACAAGCGCTGGCTCTTCGGCTTTGAAACGGAGATGAGCACCGGCCCCTAGAGTCGGAAACGACTAGCACACGTGTGCGGGGGAACCTTTACCTTTTTTATATAGAAGAAAGCTTAATTTTGGGTAACCCACAATTCCCTATTTCAATAAAGAATCATTCTTTTGTCTACAAAATTTACATTGTTCATTACAAAACATTCTTACGTTTTACCGTCTCCCGTTTCTTTGCGGTTCCCCCCCCTGCTCTCCCCAGAGCGACTTTTCATCCGTGTCCATGACTCGTTCTGGATTGTCCTTGGAAGAACTGAGGATCGTCGAGGGACAAGGGCAGAGCACGGAAGTCAGTACTCCCCCTGAAGAAATCAACAGGATGAACGAGTTGGGTAAGTCGAGCAGGCCTCCCCGGGAGATTTTTGAGGTCCAGGAGAAATTGGGAGACGGGTCAAACAAAGCTGCGCCTAATAAGCGTGCTCCGCTAAGATCCAGATCCTAAAACACTCGAGCAGGAGAGAAGCTTTATGCCTTGCAAATGTCTGCACCGAGGAGTAGTTCCCAACATTGCTTTCAAGGGGCTTTTGGTGGGGGGTTTTTTTTTGGTTTTTTGTGGTTTTTTTTGCAACTTAAGAGATGTTCAGATGGCTCTTTGGATGCCACGAAGGCCACCTCTGGATTTGAGGCCTCTCTTAACAGCCGGGCAAAGAACAGGCCACTCGGATGTGACTTAACTCCGAGTGAAAATGCTTCAGGATGTTTTTGCAATCCCTTCCGGAGACAGCTGCCCCTTTTTAAATAAATAAATTCCTTCTTTCTTTCTTTTTTTAATTTTGGCAGACCTGAAATCCACCCCGCTGTTGGATGGCAAGATGGCCATGGAAGGCTTTACCGAGGAGATTGGGGACCACCTGAAATTGGGCAGCGTCTTTACGTTCCGGGTGACGGTGCTCCAAGCCAGCGGGATCCTCCCAGAATACGCGGATATCTTCTGCCAGTTCAAGTAAGTCCAAGGAAGCTCCTAGTCCTCATGTTTGCAGAAAGACAGGGAAAGCCTGGCCTAATCTGCATCATTCTGGAAAGGCACTGAAGGCTTTTCTAGTTCACGGCCAGTGAGTCTCTGCTGCGGGGAGGGGGTGCCTTGCTCAACGCAGGGCCCAGGAGATTTGCTTTCTGCAAGCAGTGGAGAGAAATTTGTTCTTTCCCAAATGTAGAAAATGATGAGAAAGAAAGGTGTGTGAGCAAATGAGTAGGAGAAATTGGGTCCTTTTTTTGTTTTGTTTTTTAAAGAGGCCACTGGACTTTCTTTGTTTTTCCCTGAAGACGTTTCGCTTCTCATCCAAGCAGCTTCTTCAGTTCGGACTGAGCGGTGGGGAATGGATCAGTCGGTCAGAACTTCAGTCCAAGCTGGAGAAAGCTTCTTGGATGAGAAGCGAAATGTCTTCCAAGGAAAAGCAAAGAAAGTCCGGCGGCCTCTTGAAAAAAGCAGCTTTGGGACCACCCTGAGCTGGATGACGGAGAATCTGCATAGACACGCAGGTTGGGATGTGGGATGCTGACAAACGGAATACCTCGTGTCTTGACTATCATTGTCCATGTTGAATGTTCTTTGAGGAATGTATTATGTCTGCTGTGAGAACCTCTGGTTGATAATGAGGTGGGAAATGTCAGGGATATAGGTAGTCCTTGACTTACGGCCGTCACTGAGACCGGAACGAACATTGCTAAGCAAGGCGATGATGTAGTAATTTACCTTCACCTGGTTTACTCTTGTTCTCCTAGCTTTCTCCACCGGCACGATGAGGCTTTCTCCACCGAGCCTCTGAAAAATAATGGCCGAGGGGCCCCACTTGGATTTTATCATGTCCAAAATGTAAGTGAAAGGGATGAATTGGCTGTCAACCTCTGGCTCGAGAATCCAAATAAAACTCCAGTTTCATTCTGCCCCCAAACTCTTACTGTTTATTGAATACATTGCATGGTATAATGTCGAAGCAAAAACTTAACACCGATTCATTAGAAAATAGTAATTAAGCAACAGTTTTCCCAGCCAAACCCCCAACGTCTCACGTAGCCCATAGACACCAAGTTCACTTTGTGATGGGAACCGTCCGCTTGAAATCCACACCTGTTTCGGGTGTCCTTGAAAAGCTTTCAGGCTCTCAGCGGTCTTCAGCCTAATCGCAGAAGTTTCGTTTCTCCATCTAACCCACTCAAAAGTAACGCCTTCTCCCCCCCCCCCTTACTCTAAAGGCAATTTGCAACGCCGAGGAAAGGTAGCTGCCCAAGTTTCATCCTGGTCAGTGGCCTTCTTAGAGGGATACTTGGTAGCTTCTCAGAGATCAGCACCACCAGCCTTTGACGTTTGGGCAGCAATCTTTCTCTTTCCAGAGAGGCAAGCCAACTTTCTCTTCCGCCGCTGGCTGGTGGAATTTTTATTTTTTAAGTCTTTCCTCGCTCACTCCCGATGGCTTTTTCCGTGTCTCCTCTTGACAGATCTCCGTGGAAGTGACTGAATCCTTTGTCGAATACATCAAGACCAAGCCCATTGTCTTCGAAGTCTTCGGGCACTATCAGCTCCACCCACATCTGCAGGGACAGGAACTGAACAGGTACCTGGATAACAACACAGCTGGTCCTCGACTTAACAACCATTCATTTAGGGACCTTTCGAAATTAACCACGCCACTGGGGGGGGAAAAGCGACGTATGGCTGGCTTTTCATGCCCAAGACCTTTGCAGCATCACCTGATAGATGCTGGGCAACTGACTCCTATTTATGACAGTTGCCCTGTCCCCGGGCTCACGTAGTTTACTATTGATCACCTTCCCGATTGGCTGCGGTGATTCCTTTAACAACTGTGGCAAAATGGGGCAGCCTGGCTTAGCAAGGGATTGTAGTCATTAGACGAGGACCACCCGGTACCCTCTGTTTAGGAGAGGAAGAATTTCTGGCGTGTTATAGAAGCAAAACAACGCTCACCACCACCGCCCTCCTTCCTTTTGCCCCTCCTGCTGGTGTCCACTACAAGGAGAATGAGGGTTACTTTTGAAATAATACAAAATTACACTCGTGGCTCGGGTTTTAGATTTTGGCTGTGGTTTCTTCTCTGCGTTTGTTTCGACATAATTTCTGAACGTTTCGTTACCAAAACGGCAACATCCTCAGCAGGATTTTATCTTTTATTTATAAGCGAAGGAGAACAGGACAAGAAAATCCTGCTGAGGTTGTTGCCTAGTTTGGTAACGAAACGTCCAGAAATGATACTGGAACCAAGCTTGGAGGGTGACTCTTCTCCACCTTTGTAGGGTGGAGGAAAACCAAATCCAGGTCATGCGGAATCTCTTTTGTCTTGAATAGAGCACTGCCCTCTTTTCCTCTCTAGACACAGGTCTAGATTAGCAGGTTACAGAGAGACTGCAGCTAGCCCTCGACTTCGTTCGTTTAGTGACCGTTCGAAGTTACAACGGCCCTGAGTAATAATAATAATAATAATAATAATAATAATAATAATAATAATAATAATAATAATAATAATAATAATAATAATAATTTAATTTGTATACCGCCCTTCTCCCGAAGGACTCAGGGCAGTGAACAGGGCAATACATAATAAAAAAACAGGATACAAAAATTAAAAAGTAATTAAACAATGCCCGTAATAAATTAATACATATTAAAAATTAAAACCAATTTATAAAACCCAACCCCATCCCATCAGACCAGGCCAGCTTGTTCAAAAAAGAAGGTTTTGAGATCGCGCCGGAAGGAGCGAAGGTCGGGGGCCATCCGGAGCTCGACCGGCAAGCGGTTCCACAGGTCTGGCGCGCCCACAGAGAACGCTCTCCCCCTGGGGGCCACCAATTCTTTGATTCTCTGACATTCTTTGATCGGAGGCACCCTGAGGAGGCCCTCTCTAATGTAATGTGACTTGCGGCCGATTTTCACCCTTAACGACCTCCCCAGCATCCCCACGGTCGTGTGATCAATATTCAGATGCGTGGCCAACCGGATCCTATTTACGACCGTTGCCGTGACCCAAAGCCGGGCGATCCCCTTGGGGGACCTTCAGATCAAGCAAAGCCAGATTCACTAACTTAGCGGCTGTAGCTCTCGCTTAACAACTCTGCCCAAAAGGGCCGTAAAATGGGGCCAAAGCCACTTAACAAAGGTCTCCCTTAAGAACAGAAAAGTTTTGGGCTCGCCTGTAAGTCGAGGATTAACCTGTGCAAAAAGGGATCTGTCTATCCTCGCCGTGGCGCTGGAATTCGAAGGTGTCCTTGTCACGCCCTTTTCCTTCAGATATTTACACACTGGTTGCGCTAACTGCCTTTTTTTTCTCCGCAGCCCTGCCCAGCCATCCCGGCGATATTTCCCTCCGCCCATGCCACTCTCCAAACCAGGTAAGAGTTGTTGTTTTTTTCCTTGGGACAAGAAATAGACACCGTTGTCCCCTCTCCGTAACCAAGTTCTGAGCGCACGGAGGTGCTTAAGAAGGCCGCAGGGAGTCGCACAGCCTTGGGTGAAATTGGGTGGCGCCGAATCAAATGTAACGGGAATAATCCACGGATCAGCGGGACTCAGAATCCTTTGGAGTTAGGGGGCACCCAATTGGAAAACGAGATTTAAAAGTGCATTAGCACCGACGGACGGGAACGGTTGTAGCTCTCAGGACTGAGCTGTGGGGTCCTTGGCGCTCCCTGAACTTGGTCGTTTTCTCGCGGACGTTTCGTTACCGAACTGGGTAACGTCATCAACGCGGTCATGAAACATCTGCAAGGAAACCCCCTCCCCCAAGCTCAGAGAGCGCCAGGGACCCCACATCATTGGGATGAAAAGGAATAGACGAACTTTACTAGTTTCTCCGCCCTAGCAGGAATAACAGTCACCGGTTAGATCTTGTGACGATACTGTTAATATTGTTCAATCGCAAGATCTGCCTCTCCTGACTCTGACTCTGCAGCTGGACCAGTAGGCCACATCTGGCTGACTGGGCCACCAGCCTTAAATGGATTAAACTGTGGGCCAGTTGAGAGGTCTTATTGGGACCAATTCCAAAGCAGACCACCCCCCAAAAAATAGATTGGAGGACTCGATGAAGTGAAACCGCTCTTCTTTTCGTGCCTGGAGATTGTGTTGGACTCCTGTTGATCAGCCTTTTTTCTGTTCACGCGTTGCTCCCTTCGCGGTAACCATCCCCCTCGCTCGTCCCCACACCCACCCACCCACCCACCCACCCATGGTTTTGTTGGTTTAGCTTTCAGCTGTGCATGTTGAATTCTTTCATTCGTTCCATTTTTTTCCCCTGCCTTGAATGTCCAGCCTCTTCTTTAAAAAAAATAATCCTCCAGCGATGGAGCGCCCACGATTTCTGGAGGCAAAGCTGTTCCACTGGTCGATTGTCCTCATTGTCCTTGTCAGTTGGAAAGCCGGCGACCCGGGTTTGAGACCCAGAGCGTCGCGCGACGGGGTGAGCTCCCGTTGCTTGCCCCAGCTCCCGCCCCCTAGCAGTTCGAAAGCAGGCCGATGGGAAGGTAATAACCTCCAATGCGCCTCGCTGTGTAGTCAGGCTGGGCACATGACCACGGAGAACGTCCTTTGGGCAATGCTGGCTCCCTCGGCTAAGAACTGCCCTCCTAGAGTTGGACAGGGGAAACCTTTTCCATTAGATTGTAATGTAACATCCATTATTTGAGGCTGGAGCCTATGAGCGCTAACCCGTCGGGCAAAGCAGGCTGGAAAAAGCTTTCTTTAAGCATCAGCAGAGCTGCCTTCCTCAACCCCAGGCAGCGTTAGGATTGTCCCTCTGTCCTTTCCGGACCGCATTTCCTCTTTAGTTTTTAAGCCGGGCCTTTTTCTCTCTTTTTTCAGTCCCGGCCACCAAACTCAACACGATGAATAAAGCCAACTTGGGACAGAGCATGACCAAATACGATCTCCTGGTTTGGTTCGAGATTAGCGAACTGGAGCCGACGGGAGAGTAAGTTGGGGGGGTGCCGCTAGCCGTTTACCTCGGAAGGGGCAAAGCGAGATCCTGTTGCCCAGGGGGACATCCGAAGGCGCTGGGTGGATTTAAGCGGGAGCACGGAGAACCAGCGGCCGACGGGCCGATAAGGCGAAGACCTCCTTTCTTGCCGCAGACCCAGAGGAGCATCGTTCAGACTTGCTTGGCCATTCGGAAGTATTGCCTCGTGAGAGAGATTGATGCTGTGGAGTATCTAGGGGTGGGTGGGTGGGTGGGTGTCAGAATGGATTTAGGATCAGGAGCTCAGTCTTGAAAGAAAGATGGAAAAAGTTTTCCAAGTGACGCTTTGCTCTCCATCCACGCTGGAAGAATCAGCTCTGTAACTGGTTTCCAGAATGAAAGAGAGGAAGACGCAGATGCTCTTCTCTGAGCCCCCCCCGTGTAGCTGGTTTTAAGCACCCCTTTCCGTTTCCCCCAAAGCCGCCTCTAATAAATGCGATTATCGACTGATAAGCTAAGATCTTGGTCCTTCCCAGCAATTAGCCTGGCTGTATTTTTAAGGAGAGCTTATCTGAGGTGGGAGTGGGGAGAAATGGTTGGGTTGGAAGTAGCTGTGAGTCCCTGGGGAAGTTAAACCTCTCCCTCATCTTGATTTTCTGTTTGTCCCTCTCTCTCTCTCCCTTGCAGATACATCCCGGCCATTGTTGACCACACAGGAGGTCTCCCCTGCCAAGGCACGTTCTTGCTTCACCAGGTAGGTGGGATGCTGAAAAATCCCCACGAAGTCTCCTTTTGAAACTCCCTCGATTCTGCTTACTACAGGAAGACTCTTTTTTTGGGCAGTGACAATAGCGCACGGAGAAGCCCGATGGTCATATTCTTCCTTGTTGTGATTTTTCCTTCCCAATTTGCCCGGCCTGCCATCCTGTTATTTCTGGCAGTCTCCTATCCGAGTTGAAATCAGACCAGACCGTGTTGCCAGGAAGTCAGACAGGGACTATTAGATGCTGCCCACCTCCCCACACACACACACTCCCCAAAAGCTGGACTGTCCGAAATGAAAATTTAACTCTGTACCCTTGAGGGATCTGCCTATAAACCTCTCGTCTTGGTGAATTCCAGCTCCTTTCTCCCCGTTTTTCCTGGCCGGCAGCGAAGTGAGATGGGGCCTTTTGGCCCCTGCACCTGGCAGGCGTCCACGGCTCAGTTCAGTTCAGTTCTCTGCCGGTCCTCCAGACGTCAGGAGATCTTGGCGCTTTTAAAGCCCAACATCTGGAGTCGGCTGTATTTGAAGTGGCAGAACGCTAAGGGGGAGAAGCCACAGACTGGGTCTCTTTTTCATCACTGCAGGGAATACAACGGAGGATCACCATTACCATCATCCACGAGAAAGGCAATGAGCTCCACTGGAAAGATGTGAGAGAATTGGTAGTCGGTAGGTATCTTTTCCTCGGCTTCCGGATAGCTCCTCTCACCACGGGGTGCTCCAGCCCACTTTGCATCCATATATACCTGGCCCAGGGGGTCTTCAGCGAGGAGGGATGACCCTACTTCTGAAGTAGCACGGTGGGAGGGCCTGAACCCCAGGCTGGGTTTGGCAGGAAGCTATCCTTCCAACACCCTTTTGAATCTTTGCGGAAGGATAACCTCCTGCCAAACCCAGCCTCGGGTTCAGATCCTCCCACCTCGCTGCTTGAAAGGGTGTTTGGAGCGACGAGTGGTTTCGGGTGGGGAAACGTCTCCGTCGGGAGACATCCCACCCCCACCCCCAAATCCTTCCGCAATTGCACAGCTTTCGGAAAGCAGACGTAGGAGACGACCAGGCTGAGCCTGAGGGAGGGAGGAGGGGGGGTGTCAAATGTGCCATCGGTCCCGAGTCCCTGCGTGCCCACAGATCTTAAGTCCAGCCGGCCTTGAATTCCACGGACTCTTTTTATCTGCCACCGATTTGCTCGGCTGTTAGTAGCTCAGATTCTTCTAGAGTGCTCAAGCTTGCAATCAATCTTTCTGCCCATTTGAACTGCCGGGATCTCCAAATTTCTCCGGCGCTCGAGGGCGAGTTTCCCCTGCAAAGTGACACCGAATCAATCAGTGCTTTCCCCCCCCCCCTTCTGTCCTCTCTCCCGCAGGGCGCATCCGGAACAAAGCTGAAGTGGACGAAACGGCCGTGGACGCCGTCCTGTCACTCAACATCATCTCTGCGAAATACCTGAGGGTGTCTCACAGCTCCAACAGGTCAGAGGCGTTCCCCCCACCCCACCCCCAGCCTGGGAGCCCCCGGCTAGGGTGGACTCCAGTTCCCACACTCCCCAGACAGCCCGAGGGATGGGAATCCTGACCCATTGACAGGGGGCCCTGGATTGGGAGAGGCTTCTCCGTGCTCTGAGGATAGGATCGTTTCGAAGCAAGATTTTAGACCTGGGGGGTGTGTGGTTGGGTGGCCCTGAAGAATCTGCGACCGCGTTTCTCTGCCGAAATAAGCGCAAACTGGGTCTTCTTCGTCAAGAGCTGGGAAATGGAACAGCCGGAATACACTAAAGTCAGGCTTGTTTGACCTACAGGCCTCTGAAACGAGCCTTTTGTAATAGACAAATAGTGATATAATATTATAACCCACCACAAAGGTTTTTTTAGCGTGCACACACACACACACACACACACACAGAGACACACACACCAGGCTTCCGTCTTACGGCTGTGACGATGCCCCCTTAGATCGTGAGATCTGTGATGTGTATGATGCACGTCTCTGTGTGTGTGTGTGTTTGTGCATGTGTGTTCGTGTCCCTGCATTTTGTGCCTTTGTGTTGTCCTTTGGCTGGAAGTTTTGCTTTTTCTTCGCTGCTTTCCTTTCTCGCTTGTCCATCCACGTTTGGGCTGACTTAACGAAAGCTTTCTGTATCTCCACAGGCTCTGCCTTGATAAGGATATGCCTAGGTATTTTTCGAATTTGCTTCCTTGGCCCCCAGCGCTCCCGGCCTAGTGCACAGCCCGTTGTCCTCCCCTTTTTGCCTAATCCCAGCTTGGCGGCCGAGCGAGCAGAGTTTTCAGCCCCTCCCTCTTTGCTGCCTGGCGCCGTGACACCTCTCCTTGTTTTTTTTTGGGGGGGGATGTCTTTAAAGCCTCCCCTTCGCCCCTTTCTCAGAGGCCTGCCCAGCACGTCTTGAGAACCTTAGGGGTTTTGCAAAAAAAAAAAAAAAAGAGAGACTTTGTGACCTGAGAAGTTTGGCCAAGCATTTGAGTCTGCTAGCTAGAAGCTTTTCTGCGAGTTCAAGTCTCATATTTGTGCTTAGCTTCTTTCTTTCCTCCCCCCCCAACCACCACTCCCCTTAATTTTTACTCGTTGCTCTTTTCCCTAATCCCATCCTGAAAAATCGGGGAATGGGGGTTTTCTTCCCGGTGTGTCTTGACCCGCAATTCCCAATCTCTATCCGGTAATGTTGGCTTCTTCCTGTTTGACTCACTCTGGCTTCTGTTGTGCTCAGCCTTTGGCTCTTGCACGGTCGAAATACCATTTTAACGTCGTCCTCTCCATCTTTTCCACAAGGCAGTCAAGAGTTAAGACATCACCTTGCACCCTCTCTGCTCCCTGGTTGAAACTAGTTCAAAAAAAAAGGGGGGGGGGATTTCATTTGCTGCTGCTTCCGCTTCTCCCGGGACCCCATCCCAATCTCCCCTCCCCTCCTTTTCTGCCGTTCTTTTTGTGCAAGATTCAATTTCTTTTTTGCCCGGCAAAAGCAGGTCCATCCAGATTTGGAAGAGCTGAAAAAGCTTAGAATAGCTGTAGGGCAGGGCTGGCCCAGTCAATTCTCTTTCCTTCAGTCGGTTTGACTGGGCAAGCAGACTTTCAGAAACCAGCTAGCTTAACAAAAGCAAACCCAGGGCCTGTTCCTTGCTTGTCCACGGAAAGGTTGCCGCCATCCCTTCCCGTTCCCGTTCTTCGTTCTGAATGGCAGTCGCTCACCCTGATTCCCAAGCCAGGAGTGACACAGGAGTTAATTTGATACGGTGACACCCCCGTCGCTGGAAAAGATTGAGGTTTGCCGTTATGTCGAAGTCAGAGGGCGTCGGTAAAAAGCGAGAAAGGAATACGCTCTAAGCCAGGGGTAGGCAACCTCGGCTCTTTTGTGATTCATGGACTTCAACTCCCAGAATTCCTGAGTCAGCATAGCTGACTCAGGAATTCTGGGAGTTGAAGTCCATGAGTCGCAAAAGAGCCGAGGTTGCCTACCCCTGATGGTTGCCCAGCCATGGCTGGGCGAATCACCTCCGCATTAATATTATTATTATTTTTCCCCCAGGACTTTTTACCGCTTTGAGGCTGTCTGGGACAGCTCTCTGCACAACTCTCTTCTTTTGAACCGGGTGACCCCCTACGCTGAGAAGATCTACATGACCCTCTCGGCTTACCTGGAGGTGAGGTGGCTTCTTCTGGTCTCGAGAGCGTCAGCCTGACGGAGGTCGGACTGCTCCAGAAACAACAGGGATTCCCTGGAGGGAATCCCCCTTTCCTTAAGTCGAGGGGCTGTTTTTAAAAAATTTTTACTCTCTCGGTGCGGCCCTAATCCTAACCGCTGGGCAGCGACGCAGTGGGGTGGCAGTATAAAATTAGTAAACCCAGCCAGGGAAATGTAATGGCAGCCAACCGGACAGGGGATCTCCTTAAACGAAGCAGAATTTGAAAGCTCCGTTTTTATTTTATTTTATTTTATTTTTACAGTTTTTAAATCTAGAACTTCTGAAATGAGCCCAAAGAAACTCACTGGCCAGCGTCAAGGCCCTCGTAGTCCAGAAGGTGGACTACGGGTAGGTTATTTCTCACCAAGATATGATCACTTGTGACTGGTCTGGATTGTTGCTGAATGGCACAAAGGCGGGAAAGCAGAAAGCTAGCTGCTCAGGGATAAGAGCCTGCGACCGCTCCCTGGCGTGCTAGCTTTTTGTCTGCAGGGACTCTCTCTGGTATTCGGTTGATAAATCCCTCCCTGCATTGTGAGTGAGGACTTGAGGAACCGTTAACAGCCGGTGAAATCGATCAGACCTCAACATTTTTCCTGCTCGTTCAGAATGCTACTCGCTTCTAATTTTTGTTTTCTGCCAGAAAGCTCAAAACCAGCCGAGATTTAAGACTTTTGCCTATTTACTGAACAATCTGAAGCACTAGAGCTCTTAAGAATCAAGTATAAAGTACACATTTGGCCCCTACAAGGGACATACTTGACCTTTTAGCGTGCTATTTCCTAAGGGACAGATGTCTTTTCCTCTTCCTGTTAAGTGAGTTCATGTGATTTTGAACAGAGGGGGCGGGGGTAAACAGAGCTGGGGTGTCCCACACTGGCGATTTTTAAAACTTGTGGACTTCCAACTCTCCACGTTGGGGGATTCTGGGAGTCGGAAGTCTTAAAAGTTGCCAAAGTTGGACACTCTTGATACAGAGAATAATAAAATCTGGAGCTAGAGGTATGTGCACTCACCTCGGCTTGCGCCACACGCCTGTGCCAAAGAGAGCGACGGTGCCCCCTGTTTGCACAATTGATGGTTGGGAATGATCCAGCTGTTTCTTCCCTTCCAGCTGGATCATTGCATCCAACCGGCCGTCATCACCAAAGACATCTGCATGGTCTTCTACTCACGGGACGCCAAGATTTTGCCCCCCCGCTCGCTGCGGAGTCTCTTCGGACGTGGCTACTCTAAGTCCCCAGATTCGTAAGTCAGATCGTTCCCCCCCCCGGGGTAGTTAAGGGCCACGAGACACGTGGATTAACCTTGGCGGGCAGTCCTAGTTTGCTGTCTCTTTGGGGTCTCGCAGACCACCTCGTGAAATTTCAAAAGATGGGCTGAGTTGTTTCTTGAAATCTTCAAGCGGAGGTTTCAGGCCGACCAGAAATCGGTCAAAGATTCCTTCCTTTGAAGGAGAGCAAGTGTTCCCCTGCACACCATAAAAATATATATTTGCTATTTGACGAATTAGCTGCAGTTTGGGCCAGTGTAAGGATTCTTGAAGAGCTCAACCCTTTCCTGAGACCGCCTTGTTTTTCTCAAATTATCATCTTGGTGTTTTGTTTTGTTTTTCTGCCTCCCTCTTGGCAAGCAGCAACCGAGTAACCGGGATCTACGAGTTGAGCTTGTGCAAAATGTCGGACACCGGAAGCCCAGGTCAGAAGACGCCCCTTTTCGTGAATATGCCAAAATAGAAAAATTCCACCCTATTTTTCCCGAACCGGGTTGATTTGTTAATTTATTGCATTTCCGCCCACGGAGATTCTCAGTCATCCATGACATGTTTTTCCCAAAGATGCTTTCTCAAAAGGCCACTGGACTTCCTTTGTTCGGTTACGGAGTAGGAGGTGGCGCATTGGAAACTGACTGGACCTGAATCCGGTTTTTTAATCTTCCAGGAATGCAGAGGAGGAGACGGAAAGTCCTGGATACCTCCGTGGCTTACGTCCGAGGGGAGGAAAACCTGGCAGGGTGGAGACCCCGAGGAGACAGCCTGATCCTGGAGCACCAGTGGGAACTGGAGAAGCTGGAGCTATTGCATGAGGTGGGGGCCCAAAGGAGCAGGAAGAGGAATTTCATTTTGTTTTGTTTTGTCCCTCCCCCCCCCACCGGTGAAACGTCTCCCCGAGGCTGCCGAAGTTGTTAAACTCTCCTTCTCCCTCTTTCTGCATCTGTCCTTCCTCGCTGGGCCCCTCTCAGTCTCCCAACCAATGCTTGTTGTAGTTTGGGGTGGGGTGGGGTGCAGAGAAGGGAGATCTGTCAGAGCCCACTTCAGCCCACATCTGAAGGAAGAAGGATCCTTGGAGACGAGGTTCTCCAAGTAGGAACTTTTACTAAGAAGTAGGAGGGATGCGGTGGCTCAGTGGGTTAGGACGCTGAGCTTGTTGATCAGAAGGTCGGCAGTTTGGCGGGTCGAATTCCGAATGCCGTGTAACAGAGTGAGGGCCTGTTACGCGTCCCAGCTTCTGCCAACCTAGCAGTTCAAAAGCACGTAAAAAATGCAAGTAGAAAAATAGGGACCGCTCCGGTGGGAAGGTAACAGCGTTCTGTGCGCCTTTGGCGTCTAGTCATGCCGGCCACATGACCACGGAGACGTCCTTGGACAAGTGCTGGCTCTTTGAAACGGAGACGAGCACTGGCCCCTAGAGTCGGAAACGACTAGCACGCGTGTGCAGGGGAACCTTTACCTTTAGAAGATAGCAGGCATAATAGACAGGATCTGAGAGATCCCTTCACAGATCGACATTTTTAAAGTCTTCCCCAAGCAAACCCCACCCCTCCGTTCATTCGGTCAGTTCCGGATCAGCCAAGCTCCAGGCGGCAAGCCCCTCGTGGGACAAGGAGAAACAGAAGTCCGTTCGTAGCGGGATCAATCCCACCCCTTCACATATCATCCGGCGAAGCAACCCAGATTCCGGAGGCTCGCATCCCTCACTTTCCACCCCCTTTCCTAGCTGTCCGCAAGACAAAGAGGGGAATGCCTAGTCAGAGATTAACTGGTTCTGGTGCGATGGATAGCAGGCAGGTGGAATAAACAAAAGGTTACCTTCAAGAAAGGGTTAGGCTTGTTCCCTCCCCTCCTTGGGAAGGGCAGAATCCAGGGGAGGATGAGATTTGGGTTTTGCACAGAAGCGACCCTTAGAAACAAAACATCAAGGGATTCCGACAACATCCCGGCTTAGAAGTCAGGGAAGGGTTCTTCTTCCTCTCGCTGCCCAGGTGGAGAAGACCCGTCACTTCCTGCTGCTGCGCGAGAAGCTCGCCGACGGCCTCCCCAAGTCCCTGAGCGATTCGCTCTCCCCCAGCCAGAGCAGCAGCAGCCTCAGCACCTCCACCAGCATCTCCTCGCAGATCTCCTCCGCCACCTTTGAGAGCGCCGTCACGCCCAGCGAGAGCAGCGGCTACGACTCGGCCGACATCGAGAGCCTGGTGGAGCGGGAGAAGGAGCTCGCTACCAAGGTGCCGAGCCCGGGGCGGTGGTGGTGGTGGTGCGACGGCCGTGCGGGGTGACGGTTGCGATGATCCTGCCTCCTCCCTCACCCCCTTTCCCCCCTAATTGTGGGGTCCAGACTAGATCAGCGTTGCTAGCTGACTCTGAAGATGGGCTTCAACTATTTTGGTCCGTCGTCTCCATCCTAATCCGCCCTTTTCTTCCCAGTGCCTTCAGCTTCTTACTCATTCTTTCAACCGCGAGTTCAACCAGGTCTACAACAGCATCAGCGATTGTAAGGTAAGCCGAAGCTTTGACCCGTGGGAAACACCAGTGGTTTGTTTTTTTGTTTGTTTTCCCCCTACTCGGGGGGGGGCCTTCCTCGCAGGGCTGAGTTGAGCGTTATCGCTTCCTTCTTCCAGCTGTCCGACATCTCTCCCCTCGGGCGAGATTCTTCGGTCTCCAGCTTCAGCAGCTCCACCCTCACCCCGTCTACCACCTGCCCCTCGCTGTCCGATTCGAGGTACAACTCGGTGGATCAGAAGTGAGTGGGACCGAGTTGACGTGCCCGTATCACACACACACACACACACAAGCTCTCTCTCAGGGCTGGGAAGAAACTTGCTCTGCCCTTTCTCTCTCTCTCAGCCCTGTGTTCATCCTGGTGGATGCACGCTTTAAAAGCAAACTCTGTTTTTTTTTTTTTTGAGAGGGGGTAAGAGAAGAGCCACAGTTGAATCCAGGTTTATTAGGAGCATAGATAAGTAACCTCAACTAAGTTGGTTGTTCTGTTTCTTTTTTTTTTTTTTTTTTGATTCTGAACCAATCACGACACATTAACGAAAGGAGTCGGTGTTTTTTGTTTTTGTTTTTTTTCTGCTTTTGCAGTGCCTGATTTTAACTAACCGCATTCTCTCTTTTGGCCTGTTTTCTTGTGTGTGTGTGTGTGTGTGTGTGTGTGTGTTTTAAATCCACAGAACCCCCGAAGCGAATTCTCGGGCTTCTAGCCCTGGCCTGGAGGCAGAGTCATTCCAGTTGACCCCCCCTGCTGAACCTTCTTACTTGGCAAGAGCCGGGAAAAATGAGTTTTTGAACCTCGTGCCGGATATTGAGGAAATCCGACCTGGGTGAGAGTCTTGGAAGGAAGGTGCCATTCGCAACAGGGAGACAAATCAAGCCTCCCCCCCCCCCGTCTCTTTTGAAAATGGGTTGCTCTATCCCAGCCTCTAGAGTAGGGGGTCTTCAAACTTGGCCCTTTGATGACTTGTGGACTTCAACTCCCAGAATTCCTCAGCCAGGCCACGCCTGGGTGGTTGTTTTTTTCCCCCCTCCTACTAAAGCGGGGAGATTGCAGAGGAAGGGATGACAAGAGAGTAAACTAATGCTTGCTGGAGAATTCTGGGAGCTGAAGTCCACAAGTCATCAAAGGGCCACGTTTGAAGACCCCCCCCCCCGCTCTCGAAGGCTCTTGATTCATGCCTTTTCCTCCCACTGGGAAGGGGAGGGTCCTTCTGGTGCTGTAACCACTCAGGCTCCTTGCCCTGATGGTCATGTTCCGGGCTGGGGTTCTGTTTCTAGATCCGTGGTCTCCAAGAAAGGTTACCTTCACTTCAAGGAGCCGCTCTCCCCTTCGTGGGCCAAGCATTTTGTGGTGGTGCGCCGCCCGTACGTCTTCATCTACAATAGCGACAAAGACCCGGTGGAGAGGGGGATCATCAACCTCTCCACGGCCCAAGTGGAGTACAGCGAGGATCAGCAGGCCATGGTGAAGGTCAGTGGGCGGCTCCAGAAACTCGGAGAAGACTCCTGATCCCTAGGAAGTTGCAAAGAGACCCCCTCCTCGTCTTGGATGCAGACAGTAAAAGGAAGGACTTAAAATCAAGTCAATCAGAATAGAGTTGGGAGGGACCTTAGAGGTCTTCTAGTCCAGCCCCCCGCTCAGGCAGGAGATCTTATACCATTTCAGATAGATGGATGTCCGGTCTTTTCTTAAAAACCTCCAGTGATGGAGCAACCCACAACGTCTGGTGGCAAGCTGTTCCACCGGTTAATTGTCCTCACTGTTAGGAAGTTTCTCCTTAACTCCAGGTCGCTTCTCTCCTGGATTCGTTTCCATCCGTTGTTTCTTGTTTTGCCTTCTGGTGCTTTGGAAAATAAGTTGACCCCCACCCCTCCTCTTTGTGGCAACCTCTCAAATACCGGAATACTGCTATCACGTCCCCCGTTTTTCTTTTCTTTGGACTAGCCATACCCAATTCCTCAACCGTTCACCATATGCTTAAAATGCCGGCATGTATATAAAGACTCTAAAGACTGAACGTTGAAATAATAAGGATATGTATCAGCCAAAAATCATTGATAAATGTAAGAATTTTTTTTATTTAATTGATTTAAGAAGAATCGTACTCGTTTAAACAGGAGACAGTAAACGCTAAGGGGAAAAGAGAGGAAAGATTTTGTACTAAAGATACTTGTATGTCGTTGTATTATCGATTAACCCAGCCGCCAGGCGGCTTTTCAAATACTTACAATGTAAAATTAGAAAACCTTGTTTTCTTTTTTGCATTTTAGACCCCAAACACCTTTGCCGTCTGTACCAGACACCGAGGCGTCCTCCTTCAAGCCCTCAACGACAAAGACATGAGCGACTGGCTGTACGCCTTCAACCCCCTTCTTGCTGGCACGATACGGTAAGAGGGACACGCTGGGGCCGATGGGTCTTTTTTTTGTGGGCCCGTGGCCTCTGCAGACGCTAGCAGAACAAGCGCGCAGGCAGGGGGGAAACCATCGCAAACCTGGTTAAAATCCCGAAATGGTATAGCGTGCATCCACAGCCCTGCTGGGAAAAGGGGACTGGGAAGGCACGTGCACGCGTGTGCGTGCGTGCGCGTGCGCGTAAATTTCAGGTCTGTTAAGGAAAACGGGCGGACGTGTTTCCTTCGAGAGGAAGTGTTGGAAAACTGGCGAGAAGCGAGGGCACCGGTTAGGAAGAAAGGGACCTTCATCGGCAAAAGAGGAAGTTTTTTAAAAAAAAAGCCTTGTCACTGGGTCCTGCTGGCTAGGATAGACGCAGTCCGTGTGGTTGTGTGGTTTTCGTTGCACTGAGTTGCTTTCCTCCTCTTTTTCTTCCGCAGGTCCAAACATGCCCGAAGGCTCTCCGGACAACTGAAGTACTGAAGTCCCTCGGGAATTCTCACGCATTTTTTTTTTTATTTATTTTCTCCCCAATCCATCTTTGGCTATAGATAAAACCTCCCCCTCTCATTTTCTCTGTGATACTTGAGTCGGTGGCTCTCTTTCCTTGTGTTTAATTAACCCTGTGGCTTAACTTGGCTGACTTCCAGCACTTTCCCACATTCTCTCTCTCTTTCTCTCTCTCTCTTTCTCTCCCTCCTTCCCTTTTTTCCCCCCTAAAAAAAACACGATTCTAATGATTTTCCTTTTTAAGTGTTGAAAACACTATTCATCGCATGTGGCCAAACCGAAGAAGACATGACGGGAGGGGGAGGGGGGAAAATGTGGGTGGGTGAGCGGGGTGGAAAGGGAGGGGGTTTCATATTTATATATGCACGACTTTTTTTTCTTTTTTAAAAGAAAACTCCCCACCCCCTCCCCAAAATTTGGGCCCTTGGTTCCTCACCCCCCCAAAGTGATGTCGCCTGTCCTGCTCTGTGTGTTTTGTCTCCGTGTCTGGATGTCGAGAGTTTGATTTTTCGTCTTGGGGAGGAAAAATAACCAGACTTGGTGTTTCTCCAGGAAAGACCCCTGCCCCTTAATTTTCTTTCTTTTTTTTTTTTTAGCGCTTGGGCAGCCACGGGCCCAGAAGGAGCCTGGGCAATTCTGTCCAGAGAAAAGAGAGAAAACCTGATTTTCCCTCGCCAAAAAAACCAAACCAACCCCAGGCGTGCAGTTGAATTTTTGCATTCGCCCCGTTGCATAGATAGGTGTGGGGTGTAGCTTTCTCCCCCACCCCCCCATCTTTAGATCAATGGCTTAGTGAGACCCCTTGGCTGGAGGCCCTGGGGAGGGGGTCTTTTCCATGTAGGGTGGGGAATACTCTTTTAATTCTGCCGTGGAATTCCACAGAGTTTGCCGTGACGTAGAGTCAGGACGATTTTCTGAGCATTTTCTGGGGAATTCTGGGAGTTGAAGTCCACAGGTCTTAAAAGCGGCCGAGTTTGGACACACACACACACACACACACACACACCCGTCCCCCTCTGGCTTAAAGCAAAGGACCTTGGCTCCTGAAACGAGGCATAGTTCTGCATTTGGCTTGATTGTTTTGGGTTTGTTGCACTAAAAGCGAGTCTTAACAATGGGACTCTCAGCTCTGTGATGACACTACACAACAGCCAAACTGCAAGGCTGGCAGCTGAGGAGCCAAGTTGGGGGGGCGGAGGAGAGGAGGGACGCATTTTGCAGTGACTTTAAGGACGAGTTAATTTATTAGTATTATTATTATTATTATTACTTTTGTGCACAACAAAAGACACAGTCTAGTTTTGTGGAAATAAAATGGGGAGAATCTGTCCGGAGCCAGAAAAGGGAATTTTTCTGGCAATAAGGTGTCTACGCTAAAATTAACATTTTGGTCTTGTTCTGTTTGTTTGTTGAGCTTTGGAACAAAGCTGGTTGGAAAATTTGCTCTGGGAAAACTGCACCGTATATCACAAGAATGACATATAGGGCTCTATCGGAGCCTTAAGGGGTCAGAAGGGCACAGCGTAGGCCACAGGTTACACAAACGCACCACCTCACCTTGGGCCAATCTTTACGTGAGCAAAAGATTCAGTGGAAGCCTTAAGCTGCCTTCCGTCGCTTATTTTAGATGCTCTGGATCCGCTTGTCCGGCGGATGACTTAAAATTGACCTAGGGGAATTAAGATTATTTTTGGTTTATTTGGCCTTTGGAAGCCCTTCATCCAATCTGGGGGGTGGGGGCTCCCTTTTTCAAAATTAACCAGCTCTGGCTCTTGCAAAGCCGAGAAAGAAACGCCATCTCTGTGCTTCGCTTTAAGATAATAATAATAATAATAATCTGAATTTCAGCAGACAGAAGCCGGATCTAGAAAGCTTTCAACAGCCGACAGGACCTAGAGCCAGCCAGCTCTTTGGGCCGCTGTCTGGAGCTGCAGGCCGCTGCCACGGGCCAGCGAACCCTCTGCGCACGCCCTGCGGCTCCATGCAAGGACCGTTGACATCTTTGCAGTCCGCAGTTAAGGAAATGATAGAAGTTGAAGCTGAGGATGTGGCCCTAATTGTGATCTGAGAAACATCTGCGCCAGGGGTCTTCAAAACCTGGCCCTTTTATGACTTGTGGACTTCAACTCCCAGAATTCCTCAGCCAGCGTTGCAACGCTGGCTGAGGAGTTCTGGGAGTTGAAGTCCACAAGTCATAAAAGGGCCACGTTTGAAGACTCCTGATCTACTCCTTCCGTTCATTCGGAGCCAGTTGATTCATCCTTTCATTTACATCGATCGATTGATCGATCTTTGCAAAAGAGCAGATTTTAATTCTTCTGCCTGGTTCCCCCTTGGTCATTAAATTATCTTAAATTAAAAAGGGCTGCCAAGCAACCAAGAGAATTCCTGGAGATGTTTTTCCGAGCAAAGATGTTTTTCCTTTCTTCCGCTTTTGTTTTAACCCGGTGGCACTACAGGGATTATTTAATTTGTATTTTTTTTCCTTCTAAACGGAGGTGTCTTTGTGCTCACTTTCTTTGTACATAAACCTCAACCTTCCTTGTTCTCTTCTCCTTCCGTTATGTTCCGTCACGGATTTAATCCTGTGTCTGCACAGGCATCACACGGTACAGGTTATTTCCCATTCCGTTCGCCTCATTTTATTTTATTTTTAAATTTCTTAACATGCTGCTTTGAATAACAGGGGAATATTTAAAAATAATAATAACCTTTGCTGCTTGAAGATTCCTTGAATGTATCCGAAACAAGACCTCAGTTTGTCCCGGGGGGGGGGGGAAACAATAATCCACTATCGTTCCTCCTTCCTCGTTGGTGGCTAGCAGTTTACATTTTTTTGTTTAAAAAAAAAACTGCCAGGAATGTATTTCATGCTGTGCTTCCTCACTAGCCCTGGGGAAGGGGAGAGGGGACAGGAAGGGAAATTTCAGTTTTGGCTCCAAAGGCCACTTCGGCACTGGGTTCAAATCCATCCAGGCACAGCCAAAGAAGCCGCCTGCTTTAGACCGGCCAAGGTGAGAAAGCTGGTCTAAAGTTTTGGAAGTTTTGTAAAACAACGATTGAGTCTCTTCTGCTCCCTGGAGCAGCATCGGTGGAATTCCAACCTGTTTGCCACACACACCTAGCCCGATTCCTTATTTATTGATTACCTAAATCAGGGGCTTCCAACCTTGGCCGCTTAAAAGTGGCCAAGGGTGGACATCCCTGTCCCAAATCCTTTGTGCTTTGCAGTTTGCCTCTTGTTAGGATCGACTGTACATTTGCAGATGTATTTTATTTTTTATTTTTTTAAACAGGGACCTGCCACATACACTCCCTCCCCACTAATTTGCTGCTCAACTGAAGTGGCCTTTTGGACCCAATTCTCCAAATTTTTCGTTGGGAACCGATCTCATCCCCCCGGTGGAAGGAATCCATTCGAAACCTTTGGGACCTCACAATTAATTTTTCTCTGCTCCTTTTGATTCCTTTTTCCCCCTTCCCCCCCTCTCCCCCCCATCCCCGGCAACCCATGTTTTATTTTGTAAATATAACTGATGTTTTGGAGCTTGGGTATACAAACTGTAAATAGACTTCATGTATTTGTACTAATTTGGAACCATTTTGCTGTATAGCCTTTAGGTGTGCAATGCAGATACTCTTAATCTAACACTTGTGTCCGGTAACTGCACCACTGAACTGTTAAGTGAGCAAGGTGGAAAACAATAAAGATACAACTAGCCTATGAGCAAAGGGTGGGCTTGTTTTGTATTGTCTTGTTTCCTTTCAAAGGCATTGGAGGGTGGGGGGGGGGTTGCTACCTTTTGAATGTGATCCCTGGGAGTACGCTGGCTGAGGAATTCTGGGAGTCAAAGTCCACAAGTCTTAAAAAGTGGCCAAAGTTGAGGACCCCCTGCCCCAGGAGACAGAATGCACCAAGGAAAAGGAAAACAAAGCCACGGGAGGCAATATGGTTTGTGCCACCCTGAATTGAGGCTGGGGGAAAAAATGAGACTTTAGGAGTTGGTGTATTTCTCCTTTTTCCAAGGAGACAGTTTAAAGTGTGTGTGGGGGGGTAGGCCATGGCAGCCAAAACCAAGGAAAAGCCACTATTAAGGTCAGTGGAGATTGCAGGGTCACGCTTGTCCCAAAGGTGCTTTTTTTTCAAGAGGCAGTAACTGGATTTTTTGTGTGTGTTTGGTGTTGGTTTTTTTTTTTTTGAAGACGTCTCGCTTCTCATCCAAGAAGCTTCTCCTATTCCCACCTTCCAAATTATGAGAGATGGATGGTAGGTGAAAAGGGTAATTAGACAGATGGGGGGGTTGGATTAGTAGGGAGAAAGCTATTGCACAGACAGGTTAAATGTAACAGACAGGACGATTTATTCAGAACCCCAAGATTTAGGAGCTTTTGAGCCGATCGCGGGCCGCCCGATGGCTTTCCGAAGAGAAAGCAAAGGGAGACGAGGCCTGCCTGTTTCCAGCGGTAGGGAGAAGGCCAAAAAAAAAAAAAAAGCAGGATACACCCGCCGCGCGGACCCCTTTCACTTCCCCGGGAGAAGGCAGCATTCCGGCGCAGCAACGCAGGGACGTGACGCGCATCGCAAATCCAACCCGCTTCCGGGTTCTCATTCATTCATTCATCCATCCCTTCATTGATTGGCGCGTGGACCGCCTTTCCCCGCCCCAGGGGAGGCGGCTCCGGCGAGGGATGGGGCGAAGGTGAGCCGATGCCGGGCCCTCCTTCTCTTCCTCGCCACGGACGCTTCCGCCCAGCCCCTTTCGCGAGAGAGGGAGGGAGGCCAGCCCGCGCCGCCTTTAAAGGGCGAGGCGCCCCGGAGCCGCGGCCCAGACCGAGATCAGCAGCCTTTCTCCGCCCGCCGTCGCCATGGCCGAGTAAGTCGCGCTCGCTTCGCCCAAGTCTTTGATAGTGGTGATGGTGGGGGGGCGTGAAGAAGACCCCCCCCTTCCATCTCCCCAGACATGCGCAGAGACGCCGCCTTCGCTAACGCGCGCCTTTACGCACCGAGCCGGGTCCGGGAGGAGGAGGAGGGGAGGGGGTCGCGGGGTGGAAAGAAGGCGGGGCGGCGCTCAGCACATGCCCAGAGACCCCCTCCTCTAGGCGCTTCGGAGCCTCGCAGGCGCTCCCGGGACGAAAGAACAACGCCGAACCCTCGCCGAGTTTTCCCCTCACCCCTACAACAAGCCGGCGCAGCGCTCGCTTGGACGCGCGTGGAAAAAAAGGCGCTCCGTCTGGAGGCTTTTCCCCGTCCCTTCTTCCCACCCACCCCGCCGGCGCTTCAGAAAGAACCAGACGGAGCCAAGGACGCGGGTGTTGTAGCGTGTTATTGGGTCTGGAAGTCGGGGCGAGGCTCCTGGGCAGCCGCCTCAGCACTCTGGGCCGGTGCCGTCTTCGCCTCAGACTTCTGGGGTGGGCAGTGACATCTGCGGTGACTTCGCCTCCTTTGTTTCCCCCGCTTGAGGGGGGCTATTTTGCCCCAGATTTCTGGGGTGAGCAGTGACTTTTCCCCTCAGTGACTCAGCTTGCTTCGTTCCCCGCTTGAGGGGCGCTACTTTGCCCCGGATTTCTGGGGTGAGCAGTGACTTTTTTCCCCTCAGTGACTCAGCCTGCTTCGTTCCCCCTTCTTTCTTCCTGGCTTCCTTCTTCTGTCTTGCTCCTTCCCTTCTTTCTTCCTTCCTTCCTTCCTCCTCGCAGCCGATGCTCTGAGCCGGGTCTCAGCTGGGGTCCCCCTTATATACCATTGCCCCCAACCTCCCCTCTCACCCGATAGGTGGTTCAATTTGGGGCTCCTTTCATTGGCTCCCCTTCCAGCCTGCTTCTCCCCCTCGACAGTTTCCCATTGGCTGAGATAAAGCCAACTTTCAAATGTATCATTCAATGTAAAAAAAAAGCGGGGGGGGGGGGGGGAGGAGAAGCTGTCAAATTAATAAATTTACCTCAGGCCCACACAAGATTGCCGGCCAAATCTTGGTTTGGCTCAGATACTAAAGAGAAACTCTGGTTTGGCCGGGCTTGGGACATGTGAGGGTTCAACCAGGATAGGTCATCAACCATGGTTTGGATAGGTTGGTGATGTGGGTGTTAAGTTGAGGCCTGTTCAGCAAACCTAGTTAACCTGAGGCGGGGTGGGGGGGAAATGGTGGCCAGGATCGGTAAGAATGGAGAGAAACGGAGAAGGAATTATTTTAGAGGAAACTCAAGTTTCCTCATAGAATTAGGGAATCACGGTGGGCCAGGGATCATTGCGTGTAAAAAGCCAGGATCAAGTTAGGAATCTCTTTTAAGAACATGATTTCAAACAGTGAACCTGTGGAACTTGTTGCCACAAGAAACTGTAATGGCTGCTCCCTGGAATGGGCTGGCCTCTGCCAGTTTGCAAAGAGAGATATGGATCTCTTCCACCAGAGCCCAGAGATGTGGAGCTGGCCTTGTGAAAACCCACATCCATTTTTCAACCAATTCACCCAGAGGTATGGGTAGGCAGGCCTCTGGATTAAATCAGTTTTAAAGCGGGGGTAGGCATAGGAAAGGTATACAAATTAAATTAATAATAAAAATTAATAAAGTTCTTTCACACAAAAAATAATATTTTCCTGGTTTTCTGAACTCAAAAAGACCGATAGTTTACGCCCTGCAAATAATCTCTTTGACCTCAGGGAAGTTAAAAGAATTCCTCCCTGCAAATTTGTTTTTTTTTCCCCCCATCACTTCCTTGATTTCCCAAGCTGACTGAAGTTTGGTTCTCTTTCTTCCTTGGCACTTCAAGCTGGGTGCCAGGGCTGAAGAGAGAGGGAAACGGACTGGATTAAGAAATCCTATTTACTTCCTGATTCTTCTTTGAGGCTAGAGGCTGTCGCAACCCATCTCCGCCTTTTGGAGATGTGAGCGTTTAGCAAAGCTGACTTGCATCCTTCTGAGTTTGAACTGCTTCTTATGGGTATTCTAATTATTTTTTTTTACCTCTGATGCAACTCAGTTGGTTTGGCCTAGTGTGCTTTTTTTTTGTTGCCTCCCTTATTGCAACATCCACATAGGATGGATATGTCCTATTTGGGCACCTTGCAAAAAAGATAATTTATGAATAATTTGCTACTGATTCTAGTGCTGCTACTTTTCTTTCCTTTGTAGCCGGGCTTGCTTGCTTGAGTAACCTAAGGACATTTCACAAGCTGCCTGCCACAGAGGGACGAGATCTCTTTTTTTTGGAACCACATTTGCCATCTGAACATTATTTTTCTACACTTCTTTCTTTCTTTCTTTCTTTTTTGCAGAGCAGATATTGCCTTGATTGGCTTGGCTGTCATGGGTCAGAATCTCATCCTCAATATGAACGATCACGGTTTTGTGGTGAGTAAACCTTTGAGTTGCAAAGATTTGGTGTAAAATAACCTGTGAGAGGCAGAAACTGGACATCCCTTGCGTCAGATGTCTGAAACGTGGCTTCAAGAATTTGTTGTGATACATTCCACCACAGGTTATATTCTTTTATTTTTAAAAAATCTTTTTTTCTGTTAATTGTAGCTTTTCGACCTTGATTTTAGGCATCGGGTAGCATCGTTAACGGTCAGATGAAAGACTATAAGCTGTGAAAATAATCAGCCTCCTATTGGCTTTAGAATAAACAGGATGCTATTCAAGAAACACAAAGAGGAAAGCCTTAAAAAGAGATTTCTCTCATTCTCTTGTCTTGGAACGTTTATCTGTAAAGTGTAACTTGACTCACTTCCTTGAGCTCTCTCCTCCATCAGGTCCTTCTGCAGCTCAGCCCCCAGTGTGATTGTGACGCAGAGGGCACTAATCATGCAAAAAAGCAATGGTTTTATTGCTGTGTAACTCCTCAGTAAATACAATTCAGCAAATGAGCAATATTTTATTTTTTTATTTTTTTGCCAGGGGAAAAGGAAGATAGAAAAATGCAGTCGGATCGCTCAGGAAAGCCGTTCCTGGTCTGCAACCAGAAAGCAGGGGAAAAAGCAAAAGCTTTTTAAATAGCTGCAATTGCTGAAGTTTTTGGCTTTCCCCCCCCCCCCAACTTTCTTTCATTGCTCAGGTATGCGCTTTTAACCGGACGGTCTCCAAAGTGGACGATTTCCTTGCGAACGAGGCCAAGGGCACCAAAGTGATTGGAGCGCACTCCTTGGAGGAAATGGTCTCAAAGCTGAAAAAACCCCGCCGTGTCATGATGCTGGTCAAGGCCGGAAGCGCCGTGGATGACTTCATCAACAAGTTGGTAAGGAAATTAGCCTGAGATGCCAGCTGCCCCAGTTGCAACGCTGGGTTTGGGCTCGATCTGGCTAGCAAATAAAACACGAGCTATTTAGCGCTGGCCGGAAGAGGCTGCGTGGACAGCCAACTGGCACCGGCGATTGTGGCTCGTGTTACACCTATTACACCACCTTCCTCTTCTCGTAACGCTGCTCCATTATAACAACGAGGGGGGTCCAAAACCTTCCGTCGCTAAGCGAGATATTTTTGATGTGAGTTTAGCCCCATTTTTACAACCTGTCTTTCCCCAGTTCTTAAATGAATCGCTGCAGTTTTTAAAGTTAGCAGCACCATTGTTTCTTTTTTTTGTTTCTTGGTGCTTTGCATTTTAGCTTTTCTTAAAATGAAAAGATTGTTCAACTTGGTTGGGCGAGATGAAAAGCACAGACGTTTCACGACACAACAGGACCTCGGGCTTGGAGTGGAACCTCCATAGTCCGAGGCACTACAGCTGTACACCAGGGGTTACTGAATCGGCAGCGGTGGGAACTTCCTGCTTCTATGACATGTCTTTGGGCTGATGCACAGAAATGTCCTTGTTTTTGTTTTCAGGTGCCGCTGCTTTCTCGTGGGGATATCATTATTGATGGAGGAAATTCGGAATACAAAGATACTACGGTAGGTGCCTGCTAGCCAATTTGTCTTCCATGCATTTTGTGGGGGGGAAAAGTCTTCTCAGGAATGATCCTGTGTTCTGGGCTAGTCTCACTTGAAAAATACCAAATTGTTTAGAATCCCCTTTTGTTGGAACAGCTTTGAGGCCACTAAGCCAAGCTCGGGAAATTCAATATACCCATGGTGGCGAAGCTATGGCACGAGTGCCACAGGTGGCACGCAGAGCCCTCTCTGTGGGCACGCGTGCCGTCGCCCCAGTCCTACCTAGGCCTTCAGCTGGGTTTTATAAAACCTTTTTGCTTTAGGCTTCTGCCACCGAGTACAAAAAAAAAAGGTTCAATCAATCAATTTCAACTTCTCGCGGGGAAAAAAAAAGTTCTCGCAAAGTTGGAATTGATTGATTGAACTTTTTAGTCCCACCCAGTCTGCCGTTACCACTGCAGCCACACCCGCCCAAAGGGCACCCGATGATACGTAAGTGGGTTTTGGGTTGCAGTTTGGGCACTCGCTCTCTAAAAGGTTCGCCGTCGCTGCAATATACGCTTGGCATTTCCTCTGCTTATTTTTTTGCTGTTTTAGAAAAGTTTCTTTTCCTTAAGCCCAACGGATTTTGAGGAACGTGGGGGATCTCATCTTTCCCCATTTCAGAAAGGAAGTTTATAAAAAGAGAAATGCCCCCTCCTTGAATTAGAAAAGTTAAACTCATTTTCTCCTTGCAATCTTTTTTTTTCCTTTCTCGTTTTCTCTTCCCCCCCCCTTTTTTTTACCCCCCCTCGCTTTTAGAGACGCTGCAAGGAGCTCAAGGAAAAAGGAATCCTCTTTGTGGGGAGTGGAGTAAGTGGGGGTGAAGAAGGAGCCCGTTACGGACCCTCCCTTATGCCAGGTGGAGCAAAAGAAGCCTGGTACGTATTTCAGACCGTTGGGATAACTATTCCTTCGTTGTTTGTCTTAATTAAGGCTGGCAGGAATTGGGTGCACTTTGCTAACACCTGTCCGATTCTTCCTTTGCAGGCCTCACATCAAGACAATATTTCAGAGTATCGCAGCCAAAGTAGGAACGGGCGAACCTTGTTGTGACTGGGTGAGTCTTCCTACCAGTACCTTCAAATTTCATACAGCTTTTTTTTTACAGCCCTCTCCGGTTTACAGAGTCAGCATATTGCCCCCCCCCATCCCATCCCAAAAATCTGGCTCCTCATTTTAAGACTTTGGAAAGGATGGGAAGGCGAGTGTCAATGTTTGCAGCATCGGAACCATGACACTGAGTCAAATCTCGAGCCGGTCAAGATCGAACTGCCGGCTGTGGGCAGAGTTTAGCCTGCAATCCTGCATTCTAACCACCGCATCGCCAAGTTAAAGCAGAACTTTTGTCAGCTCACCTCTTTTTCTTCCTTCCTTCCTTCCTTCCTTCCTTCCTTCCTTCCTTCCTTCCTTTCTTTCTTTCTTTCTTTCTTTCTTTCTTTCTTCAGCTGAGTTGCATTTTTACAAGGATGGCGATGCTGGCTGAAAAAGGTGTTGGGGGGAAAGATTCCAGTTTGGTTAAGTGGCATTTATGCATGGCTGGTGCTCTGGAGAGTTTTATCCACTTCTTAAAACGTGTGCCTTCTTCATGAGCAAATCCTGAACTGGGTAAAAAAAATAAATATTGTGCCCTCTGACGCGCTTCTTTCTTCGTCTTGTCTGACAGGTGGGCGATGAAGGGGCTGGCCATTTTGTGAAGATGGTACATAACGGGATTGAGTACGGTGACATGCAGCTGATCTGTGAGGCTTACCACCTGATGAAGGACGTGCTGGCCATGGACCACGACGAGATGTCCCAGGTGAGTCAAGACAACCGTTGAGTAAGGAGCAAGGAGGGTTGTAAAGTCTAAATGACGTGGAGAGAGGAAACGATGTGGCTTGGTGAGTAACATGGGTAGTATGTGCCTTCCTAGGTAGGCCACAAAAGAGAAAGCGCAACCAGTTGGGCTAATTGAGTTTATTCTAAGGCCGCATTAGCAGAACCTTGCAAATCCGAAATCGCAAATCTGACAGGCTGACGACTTAAGAGGCTTTTCTTTTTCACTCCATTATGCAGCGGACGGCTACGGCCTCTCTTCTCTGATCTGACCCCTAGGCAGCAGTGTCTCCGTCCGCTACCCCCCCACCCCCCCCAACTTGGTACTAGAAAGGAAGGAGGGCTAAATGGAAAAGGGATGGAAGGAAGAAAGGAAAGATAAATGGAGGGGAGAATAAATGGAGGGGGAGGGAGGGAGGGAAGAAAGGAAAGAAAGAAAGAAGGGATGGAAAGAAAGATTGTATATGATCATAGGTAAAGGTTCCCCCGCACACGCGTGCTAGTCGTTTCCGACTCTAGGGGCCGGCGCTCATCTCCGTTTCAAAGCCAAAGAGCCAGCGCTTGTCCGAGGACGTCTCCGTGGTCATGTGGCTGGCATGACTAGACGCCAAAGGCGCACGGAACGCTGTTCCCTTCCCACCGGTGTGGTCCCTATTTTTCTACTTGCATTTTTACGTGCTTTCGAACTGCTAGGTTGGCAGGAGCTGGGACACGTAACAGGCGCTCACTCTGTTACACGGCACTCAGGATTCGACCCGCCAAACTGCCGACCTTCTGATCAACAAGCTCAGCGTCCTAACCCACTGAGCCACCGCGTCCCATTTTTACGATCATAGACCAGCATATAACAGAATAAAAGAGTCGGAAGGGACCTTGGAGGTCTCCTTGTCCAATCCCCCACCTCCATATTTCTATAGTAGCTTAATTGATTGATCATGGCCCCATCTAGATTTAGATACCCATTTAGATACCTCTTCTAAATTGGGCCATATAGTTTCCACAAAAGCCCTGGCCCTGGAAGTTTCCTTGGGCCCAGCCAATGCAGGACTGATTCTCCCTCTCACCCCTTCTTTTTCCCCCCAGGTATTTCAGGAGTGGAATAAGACCGAGCTGGATTCCTTCCTGATTGAAATCACAGCGGACATCTTGAAATTCCGCGACGCCGATGGAAAACACTTGCTTCCTAAAATCAGGGACAGCGCCGGGCAGAAAGGAACAGGAAAATGGACAGCAATTTCTGCCTTGGAATACGGTGTTCCGGTTACTCTTATAGGTAACGTACTTTTTGCTGTACATCTGCTGTTTTGCAGGTCTCTCGTGCAGTTCGGGGAGATTCCTATGAACTTTTAAATCTTCCTCTGATTAACACTGCAGCCTTCTTTTCCTTTTGGGGGACACGCTCAATATTTGGGGGGCTTCATTCGGTTTCTTTCTCTTCCCCCCCCCCCCGCCCTCATCAAAATACTTCCAAAATAATTCTGGCTTGCTTGAGAAGGGAATGCTGTATTTTGGAGAGATTGAGCTGCCAAAAAGGTGAATTTCTACTGTCTTTTTTTTTCCTGTTTGTTATCAGCATGACTTGCAAGTTCCTGAAAGGTGCTGATTCATCCTTCCTCAGCAAAGAAGCCAGGGGAGGGAATTAATGTGCCTGACACAAAAGAATATAAATCTGCAGGATTTTTTTTTAAATTTCTGATCTAGGGAGATGGAAGGACACGTTTACGCATTGGATCCTGAATTGACCCCTTATGTTGATGCACCAGAGAGGGTAGGGGGGGGAATTGTAAATCCCCACAAAAGACTAAGCCAATGAAAGCTAACAATATTGAGCTCAACCTGGAAGAGCTGACTTAGCTTTTTAAATGAGGTGGTTGAGCCAGTGCTGTAAACAGGTGGTCCCCAAGCTTTTTTTTTTTTTTTTGGCACCAGGGACCGGTTTCATGGAAGACAATTTTTCCATGGACTGGGAGTAGGTGGGAAGGAGGACTACACAACTTCGATCCCACACATGCACAGTTTCGCTTCCCGCTGCTCACCTCCAGCTGTGCAGCCCAGTTCCTAACAGGCCGTGGATCTGTACTGGTCCCCAGCCTGGTGGTTGGGGACCCCTGGCGTAAACCATCCTTTTTCTGTGTATCTTTTAACCGGAAGCTATGATTAATTCTAGATGTATAAGAAAGATCAAGCTAGGTTTTATTTCCCTTTTGCTGCAACAACCTAGCTGCAAGTGTCTTTTTCAAGAGCCAACTGGACTTAACTTGTTTTTCTTTGCAGTTGTTTCGCTTCTCATCCAAGAAGCTTCTTCAGCTCTGACTGGATGGTGAGGAATGGGAGGATTTATACTGCTTTCAGACTGCTGGTCATTTGCACCACTCAGGTGACCCCCTTGGACACAGACAAACCTCCAAGTGGCCTCAACGACTCTCTCAAAGAATGCAAGTGACCAGCTGTCTGCAAGGAGTATAAATCCTTCCATTCCCCACCATCCGGTCGGAACTGAAGAAGCTTCCCGGATGAGAAGCGAAACCTCTTCAAGGAAAAAACAAGAATGTCCAGTTGCCTCCTGGAAAAAAAAACACCTTTGGGACAACATAGCTGCAAATGAACCTGAAAATAACTCTGGGTTTTAGCAAGAAAGCACATTTGTTGTCGTTTGTATTATCTGGCCCAGTTGCACTTCCAATTTCTTTTAATGCTGTTCCTTTGTAGAGTAATTTGAGTTTGTTGTTGTTGTTGTTGTTTTTGAAATGCAGCTCTGTTCTGTTTGGAATTGCCTTTGGTGCATGCCGTGGAGTTTCTGGTCTTTAGCTTGGAGTGGCCGGAGATAATTTGGAATTTTTTGTTTTTCCTTCAAAAGGAGAGGCTGTTTTTGCCCGGTGTTTGTCTTCGCTCAAGGATGAAAGGATGCAAGCCAGCAAACTCCTGAGTGGTCCCAAAGCGCAGGCGTTTAGTGGGAATAAGGCAGCGTTTCTGGAGGACATTCGTAAAGTGAGTGCACGGCTTTGCCCATCAGAGGACCTGATCCCTCGCTGGAGCCTTGGTATTTTATCAAAGTGGGTGTAAGAAGGACTTGGGCTGGATCACAAACCAGACTAAGCTTTCTTAATGTGGCTTTCTCCATAACTCATTGATTCCATAATACACTGGAAAATTAGGCATATTTTATCTCAGCTGCACAACTCTGGAGGACCACAAGGTGGTGGTAACTAGATGTTTCTACAGCTCTCTGCTGCCATCTAGTGGTCAGCCGAAGTGTGGATTGTAATCTGAAGGGCGTCCTATTGAGAAAAGCTTGTCTGGTCTGTGAATCAGCAAGTTGTTTTGTTTCATAGAACAAATCCGAAGACACCCCAGACCCAACTTTTGCAGGGTTTCCTTCCTAAATCTTGGTTTGCCACCACTCTGAATCATAAGATGACTAGTTTCTGGTTTTTTTTAATTCAGCATAACTTGTGCGCTTATCTATTTATTTTTTAGTGAGATGTGCAAACCGTTCAGTGATGGCTTGCTTAGCCAACTGTGGTTACTCAGAATGAAAAGTCCTTCATTTTGGTTAGGGATCATCGTGGTTTAAAACACGATAATATTGTGCACGCATGCCGTTCTCTTAACTCGTGTCCTTCACGTAGGCCCTCTACGCTTCCAAGATCATCTCCTATGCCCAGGGCTTCATGTTGCTGAGGCAAGCCGCCAAGGAATTTGGCTGGACCCTAAATTATGGCGGGATTGCATTAATGTGGCGTGGAGGTTGCATCATCAGAAGGTAAGCCATAAACAGGAAACAGATTGGAAAGATGGATTCTGGTCAGACATTCTGGAAATATTGTGAAGATGGTGCCAACATCTTTCCACAAGGGTTAAAGAAAAGCAAAATGCTGTCGTGTGCGAGTGGGTGGCAATATAAGTAAAAAAGATTAAAGATTCTTTCTGAAAAATATCTGCTTTCAAAATTCTAAACCCCTTAAAAGCTGTCAAAATATTCTTAAACTATGAATACTATTTATATCGGTTGAGAACCCAGAAAGGAATATAGGCAAATCCAGGAACAGATTTTATTATAATATACACAGTAGTGGGTTTTTTAAAAAAAAAAAATTAGCGCAGCCTCGTTCCTTATAGTCCCGAATAAACCTGAATTCTGAGAAAATGTTTCTAGATCAAAACAGAATGGATTCTTTCTGTATTCTTTAGGGCCCCCCCAACCGAAATTAAATTCCTCACCTGTATTAAATTCCTCACCTGTATATTTCTGAAAGGCTATTATTATTTTTAATATCTCTCTCCTGGGCAGTGTTTTCTTGGGCAAAATTAAAGAAGCTTTTGACCGATCCCCCGATCTACAAAATTTACTCCTAGATGTCTTTTTTAAGACGGCAGTGGAGAATTGTCAGGTAAGGTAACTTCATGAAGACTTTTCTGGCTGGGAGTTCTGGGACTTGAAAGTGGCAGAGATTGAGAAACACCGGCCTAGAGATAAGAGACCAGGAATCTTGTCCAGAAAATTAATTTTCCTGCACCTTTTTGCCTTTTCGCAAGGACTCGTGGCGACGTACAGTTAGCACTGGGGTCCAGGTGGGAATCCCGATGCCCTGCTTCACCACAGCACTAGCGTTTTATGATGGATACAGACATGGCACTTTGCCTGCTAACCTGATTCAGGTGAGTAACTTATGCATGGAGTCCGATCTTAAACTTGCTTTGATTCCTAGTTTTTTTTCCTGTCCACTGCTTGTTAGCAGTTGAATCCTAGCTGAAGTCTGGTTCTCACTAGAAGTGTAATTATATTTTGGGAGATTTTGTTTTCTTTGTAGTGTATCTTTGTGGGAGTGGAATGGAATGGAGTGGAGTGGAGTGGAGTGGAGTAGAATAGAATAGAATGTGGAAAGAATAGAATATGGAAAGGATATGGAAAGAATAGAATATATTCTATTCTGTTCTGTTCTATTCTATTCTATTCTTTCCATATTCTATTTTCCATATTCTATTCAATAGAATATGGAAAATAGAATGGAATGGAATGGAATAGAATAGAATAGAATAGAATAGAATAGAATAGAATAGAATAGAATAGAATAGATGGAAGGGACCTTGGAGATCTTCTAGTCTAACCCCCTGCTCAGACAGGAAACCCTATACCATTTCAGACAAATGGTTGTCCAGTCTCTTCTTAAAAACTTTCAGTGTTGGAACACCCAAACTTCTGGAGGCAGGTTGTTCCACTGGTTAATTGTTCTAACTGTCAGGAAGTTTCTCCTTAGTTCCAAGTTGCTTCTCTCCTTGATCGAGTTTCCATCCGTTGCTTCTCATCCTGCCTTTGGGCGCTTTGAAGAACAGCTTGACTCCCTCTTCTTTGGGGCAGCCCCTGAGATACTGGAACGCTGCTGTCATGTCATCCCTAGTCCTCCTTTTCATTAAACTAGATATCCCCAATTAATTGCTATCCTAAAGAAAAGGGGGCGGGAAAACGGTAAAAAGTCTCTTCTAGAAGCCATAATAGCACAGCAAACCTAGAACTCCATTTGGGAAAGCTGCATAAACCATAGAGCGTTCTGGGACTTCAATTCCCAGAATTCCTTAACCAACTCAGAATTCTGGGAACAGGAATCAGCCTCTTGGAAGCCACCATGTGGTCAACTTGGCTTGCAAGAGTGGTTGTGTGCATGCAGTCTTGATCAGTATTCGTTCTTTAGTCGTGACCTTCCAGGTTTCGAGTTGTCACCTCAAAATGTTGTGCTTTCTTCTCCTCTTAGGCTCAGAGGGATTATTTTGGTGCCCACACCTACGAACTGTTGTCAAAACCGGGCGAATTCGTTCACACCAACTGGACGGGGCACGGGGGCAGCGTCTCCTCTTCGGCTTATAACGCCTAAGCGACAGAAAACCCCACGAGAACTACATAGAAGAGAAGTCTGCACACCTTGGGGCATTTCTCTAATGTCCAGTCTTAGTTTTTATTTTCTATTTTTCTGTGTGTGTCTGTGTGTGTGTGTCAAGAGTTTCTTATTATGGTGTCTTGTGCAAAAGCCAGAATAAAATCGATGGAATAAACGTGAAAAATTCTGCTGAAATAAAACGCTCGTTCATCTTCGCTTTTTTTAATCCCTTGCTTGGATAAAAACAGCTTTGAGACTGTAGCAATTTGGAAGAAGGCCTTGTGGTACCGAAGCAAGAGTTAAAGCTGGGCAAAGGGGCAGGGATGATGGGGTTTGTAGTTAGCCTTTTTGTAATTAGCCCCTCCAGCACTGGCTGGCTTCATTTATTAGCATATCCGTTTATTAGCATATCAATTACCCTATCGGATCCTTTTATCTGGACTACAGCTCCCCGTTTATTGCCAGTGGTGGCCCAGGATGATGGGACATGTAGTGTTACCCCTATTTTCCTTGGATGGGATCATGCAAGGAAACTTAAAAAATAGGAATCAGGTTTCTTGAAAGAAACTAATACTAATAAAAATGATTACTACTATTCTTAATAGTAACACGCTTGGGATAAACACATGCCCATCGTCTAACAAAAACGTGAAAAAATAATTAAAAAGAATAAATTAAAAAGAAAACAAACCCTCAAAGGGCAGGCTCCATGGGCCACGAGGTTTTTACCTGCCTTCAGCTTTTCTATCTCCTTTTTTTGATTGCTGATCCCACGAAAAGGCATTTTTTGACTTCATCGAAGGAGACTGGCAAGAGGCTATTATTATTCCGAGAGCAAATTTGGAAAAAGGATTTTTTTTAAAAAAAATAATAATAATAAGCAAAAGCAAATTGAATTATTTTTATTTTTATTTTAGGTACTTCCGTGTTCGGAATTAGGGGGGTTGGACTAGAGGACCTCTTAGGTCCCTCCCGAATCTGTCACTCTATTGCCTGTTATTACACTTGTTATTTTCATTTTATTCCCATTTCGCGTCGTTCTCAAGCCAGCTCGGACCCTTTGCCGTCCCCTCGCCCTACCCCAACCCCGCCCCGCTGCTCTCCACAGCGGGACCACGAGCCCCATCATCCTCCCTCCTCACGGATGGGGCTTGTAGTCCGACACTTGAAAGCGCCGGGCGGGAGGCGTGGCCGGCCCCTTCTTGGGGGAGGAGAATACGCGCGGCGGCCCCGCCCCTCACGCCGCCCCTCGCGCCGCCCGAGGCGGGGCAAAAAAAAAAAGGCGGGAAAGGCGGCCGCCATTTTGGCCGCCATGGAGACCGAGGAACAGGTATCGCCCTTTCTCCTCCCCTCCCGCGCCCGGTAAAAAGGGCGCCTCCGAGCATGTACAGAGAGCAGGGGCGGCTAAAAAAAAAATCTGAATCCTTTTTTACTCTCTCTGCGTCTCCGCTCGCTAACGCGGCCGCGAGCGGAGTTTGGCGGGTGGCGGACCCGAGGGGGAACTTGCCACCCTCGCCGAGACAAAGTGCCTCTGAGTCCGTGCAGAGCGCCCTTTTCTTGGGCTGTTGAGAAACATTCCACCATCTCCGGGACGGCGGAAGGAAGCGGTGGTGGCAGGGGGTCTCTGAGCATGTGCAAAGGGTTTCCGGCGGAGGAGTTTCCTGCTGCCGCCAAACGGCATCTCCTCTGAGCATGGCCAGAGTGCTTTGGGGACGGAATATCGGGAGTGAGGGTTGACGTTGTCTTCCCCTTCTCTTAATATGTACATAGATAAATGTAAACAGATGCATACACTATATTGTGTATACACACACACACACACTCAGATTTATTGGCCTGGCACCCTGTTTTATTCTGTTAGTTGAAAAAGCTGCTGTATTTTTAAGCATGTTCATAGTCTGGACCTCAAACGAGTAAAGAGAGATTTAGAAGAAAATGATAACAAAATTACTGTTTTGCTTATAAACCATCCAGAGCCATGCAAGTGTCAGAGGCAGAATAGAAATTTGATAAATAAATATTGAATATCCAATGTCATTGATCTAATAAATGGTCAGTATGTGTGTGTCTGCCAACCTAGCAGTTCGAAAGCACGTAAAAAGGCAAGTAGAAAAATAGGGACCACTATGGTGGGAAGGTAACAGCGTTCCGTGCGCCTTTGGCGTCTAGTCATGCCGGCCACATGACCACGGAGACGTCCTCGGACAAGCGCTGGCTCTTCGGCTTTGAAACGGAGATGAGCCCCTAGAGTCGGAAACAACTAGCACACATGTGCGGGGGAACCTTTACCTTTACCTTTTTATGTGTGTGTGTAAATAACTATATATCTATATATCTACACACACACACACACGTATACAGATATGTGTTTTAGATATGTGTTTTGCTTATAAACCATCCAGAGCCATGCAAGTGTCGAGGCAGAATAGAAATTTGATAAATAAATATTGAATATTCAATGTCATTGATCTAATAAATGGTCAGTATGTGTGTGTGTAAATATACATCTATATATCTACACACACACACACATATACATAGATATGTGTTTTAGATATGTGTTTTACTTATAAACCATCCAGAGCCATGCAAGTGTCAGAGGCAGAATAGAAATTTGATAAATAAATATTGAATATTCAATGTCACTGATCTAATAAATGGTCAGTATGTGTGTGTGTAAATAACTATATATCTATATATCTATACACACACACACGTATACATAGATATGTGTTTTTCAAGTGTCTTACACAAGGCAATTAAACTTGTAAAAACTTATTTTTTTTCTTTTGAAAAAATGCAAAACTGGCTAAAATTTAGAAAACAGACAAAATGTTTTTTTTCTTCCTTCGCTTTCAGAGATGGATGACATTATAATATGTTGAAGGGGATAAGAAATCCCAAATTCCTGATCACTTTGGATTCCCCCCCCCGGTTCTTAAATTTCTTAGTCCAAAAACCTTCGACTTGATAATCCTACCTCATTTATTTATTGTTTATTCTGTTTATTTATTTAGTTTGAAGACCTGGGTATAATATTTACCCACATTAGTGTATAAAATAATTTTGTAACTTTTCCTTTTTTCCTAGAGGTTGAAAGCAGCTTTTCATTACACTGTTGCCTGCTTGTGCCAAGAAGTTGCTGAAGATAAAAACATAGAGTTTAGCAGACAGACCATTGCAGTTATTTCTGAGATCACCTTTAGGCAATGCGGTACTTTTCCTTATCTTTTCAATATTGTAATATTTCTTTTAAAAAGAACTGCAAAGAAACTTAGAGATAACTCTGCTTAATATGGAAACATATTAAGATACTTTTTATTTTTCCTTTTCAGAAATTTTTGCAAAGGACCTTGAAATGTTTGCCAAGTAAGTATTGTGGAAAGGGGTAATACTTAACAATAATCAACATGTATCTGTGTCTGCTAAGACAACTAGAAAAATATTTTTGTTTTGTTTTCTGTTTTCCTGGAAGCTACGTAAACTATTTTTAAAAAAATATACAGCATGGACGTGATGTAGGTGTTGTAGCATGGACTTGATGTAGGTGTTGAGTGTCATCATCAACATATTTATTGTACACTCTTAGCCTCTTTCAGCCATCTGGCTTTTAGCAAGGATGGTCTAAAATTAATTCTGGCACTTTGTTTCCCTGCATTAATTCATATTTTATTTAATAACTGTTAAATTACTTTTGTAACTGGCACCCAGCTCTTGTAAAAAGGGTGGACTAAGAAGGGTGCTATGGGTAGTTAATGAACTGACGGAGAACATGCTTTTGTATTGTATTAGAAATATACAGATTTTAGCAGCAAAATATTCCATAGGCTTCAGTGAGGTAACTGGATGATGCTTGGATTCAAAGGTGTGGCAATCTTTTCTAATCTTTTTGCCAGGTTGAGACTTGCCTTCCTCAATTCCTAGGCTCTTGTGTTTGCCTAGCCTCTTCTATTTGCTACTGGTAGAAAAATAGTACATTTGTGGGTTTGTTTGTTTTTTTGTCTGTCTGAAAGCACAAGACCTCCACTTGCAGTGTCTGTTTTTAGCTAGTCATAATTTCATCTTTTTGTGTTATCTCATTCCACTTACATTTTGCTTTTGTGTCCATTTTTCTGGGTTAATGAAAGTCAATTTTCATTTCGCAAATTACAGTTCTAAATCAATGTCTTTATATAATGGGCAAGTGTGTTAATATATAAATCAAGCAGGACTTGAATGACGCACAAAGAACCTGGTTTTTAATATCCAGTGGTGTCTTTGTCCAAATTTGGGGATTTTTTTCCCCCCTAGAGTTTGCTGAGATGATTCTCTCGTTCTCTACCCCTTCACTTCCATTTATCATAATTGTATCTTAGAGTCTCAAGAACCATGAGACAATCGGATGAAACATTGTACTGTTGCACAGGAAATACTTCAAGGCTGCCTTTCCCTTGACAATGTTGCTTGTATATAGAATACAATTACAGAATAACAAAGTAATACAATCAGTTTCCTATTATCAATGAAAATGGCTGTAGTAGAGAAAAGTAATTTAATAACTTTCCCCACAGTGTATCAGTTGCTGCAGGGAACATTTCATTTTACATGAACGTCAAAACGGAAGGAACAAAATGTCCCTGCTATTTATCATTCCCAAGTTTGATAGATAAATGGTCAATTTAGTCTTGGAAAAGAAAGGCTGGCGAAATCAGGGGTCCTCTAGCCAAAGCAAAGCTCCGCAAAGCATTTCGACGTAATCTACTTGCCGCTGCAGTAAAAAAAAAGCTTCACTTTGTCAGCGTATCTAGCAGCTGCAGAGAAAGTTTGAACCATTTGGCACTTCAGCAGCTTTTCTGATAAGGTTTTAAGATTCGTTCATGAGATAATTTTGCTGCAGCCTTCTTGTAATCTGATCACTTCCTCCTTCTCATAGGCATGGAAAACGGAGTACTGTTAATGTTGAAGATGTGAAACTTTTGGCCCGAAGGAGCAGCTCATTGGTGAGATTGGACCTTTCCCCTCCGAGTCTGTTGTTTGACTTGGGAAGCCTTGCATACTGTTAAGTTTCTTCTAAATGCTGGAGGTTGCCTGAATGGTGGTGATATGCTGGTACAGCCACACCCGAGCCCAAAAATGTCTGTGGTTAAGTGAGACAGTTGTTGAGTGAGTTTAGCCCCATTTTACAACCTTTCTTGCCCACGTCATTAAGTGAATCGCTGCAATTTTTTAAAGTTAGCAACACGGTTCTTAAGTGAATCTGGATTCCCCATTAACTTTGCTTGTCAGAAAGTCACACGAGGTGATCATTTGCTCCCGACTCACTACAATCGTCATAAATGCGAGTCGTTTGCCAAGCATCTGAAGTTTGATCGTGGGGGATGCTGCAACAGACTAGTGTAAAAAACCCCCCGATCACTTTCAGTGCTGTTGCAACTTTGAACAATTGCTAAATGAACTGGGTTAAGTTGAAGACCATCTGTAGAGTAGAAGTACCTATAGGTCAGTGCAGATAAGTGTCCTAAAAACAATTGTTGCCCAGTATCTTTAGACAGAGGCATCTCCAGAGAAGGGTCAAAACAGGCAAGATGGTGGTTGCAGCATCGTAATCAAAGTTCCAGCTCTTTGTGACAATTGCAATGCTGCAGTTGTCGTTTTGCCTCTTTCATACACATGCCTACATAGATGCCACTGTCCTAGGGGGCAGACCTATACAGAAATGTCTTGCCGTGTTGGATTTAATTGATTGAACTGTTTCTTTGCCTCTCAAATTGGGGAAGTTGCTGACATAGCTTTGGAGGACCAGAGCGTGAGGGTCTCTGAATAATTGGGGCTGTGGTTTGATATTAGAACAGTTGGAAATCCGGCGGAAAGCCACCATATTGGAAAAGCTAGTGGCGCTTTCCAGGTTTACACGTACAACAAGTTACCGTGTTAACAGGCTTAAAAGGGCTATCACAACACAATGTATTTTTCTCTGGAGTGCACCAAACACCTGGAACAGCAGTTTGGAAATGTGTCTTCGTTATGTTACTTTTATGCTGCTGTAGCTTTTCAGGAGGAAAGCCGTTTCTTCTCTTTGTCTTCCTCGTTGCCATCTTGGTCTTCAGAAACAGCCATGGAATATTATACGTGGCTTTCTTTCTGACGTTCTGCTTTAAGCTCCGATTGCAACACTGATCCTTGTCGTGTTAATAATTCTCGCTGAAAAAGCACAACGCCTTTTCCTCTTTCGTAACAGCCATTTATAAACAGAGAAGGCCTCTCGGTTGACTCCTAACGCTACCCTAGCTACCCTTCAGGAGGTTAAATTCTGCTCCAGCCATTTCATCCTGGAATTTCCCTCGGTGACTTGGATTTCTCCGAGGAACTGTGACGTTCAGGGTCAGCCGGGATGGCCGAAAAGTTAGCCTTTCAGCACCTGTCAGAGATGGATGCCTTGCTTCTCGCTCTCTCCTCATTTCCACCTGCTTAGTAATGCAAAGCCACTGGTTTCTTCTGTTTCCTAATTTTCATAACTAGCCCCCCCCCAAAAAATGAAGAACTGCAAATGGGTCCTGCTTTGACGTCTTAGTTTGTGAATGACTGTGGGAGACTGATTACCTTTTGATGCAGATTGTCACGTTGGCCAATCGGCACAACTCCTCTCTGCTATTTCTGTATTAGGCATTATCTATAAGCTTCCCTATAAACTTCTGAGATACGCCGTCTCTCTTTTATTTAAAGTAGATCTTTCGGCTTCAGATGAACAAGATCCGGTGTTTCTGCTAATTTTAAATCCCAGCAGGGCGCGTTTCTCCTCCTCCCCCTTGCGATATTTAGCTTATTTTCGAAGGGAAGGATGGGTGGGGCTGAAGCGTTCAGCTGAGTTCTGTGTCCTTGAACCAACAGCTGCAGAGCAGTTTAATTGAACGTAGAACGGAAGAGCTACTCCAAGCCCCCAAGATTACAATTGTACCGAAGCCACTTGTTTACGCTTGGTGCATTTCTTTCTTCCGAAGAATTTGGGCCAGTAGAATATCAGAAGAAAAACGTTCGGAGCCTCTACGGGTAGTCCTCGACTTACGTTCACAGCTGAGCCCAGCGTTTCTGTTACTAACCGAGACAGATTTAAACGAATTATCGCCCCGCCCCCCCCCCCCCCACGTTACCACTTTTCTTGCCACGGTTGTTAAGAGAATTATTGTAGTTGTTTGATTAATAGCACGGGTCATTAAGTGAATCCGGCTTCCCCATTTGGCATTGCTTGTCAGAAGGTCGCGAAAGGGGATCACATGATCCTGGGACACTGGAACTGTCATAAGTGCATGCCAGTTGCCAAGCATCCAAATTCTGATCGCGTGACCGTGGGGGTTGCTGCAAACGGTCGTAAGTGTGAAAAATGGTGATATGTCAATTTTCAGTGCCGTCGTAACTTCGAATTGTTGCTAAATGATTGTAAGGCAAGGACTATCTGTACTGGAATCTGTGGAGCATCAAGTAACATTTGAGTCTTCCTCCTCCTCCTCCTCCTCCTCCTCCTCCTCCTCCTCCTCCTCTCCTCCATAAGACAGCAACCTATTTGCAAATTAATTTGAAAGTAATTCTTAGTAAAGCTGGAGAAATTGGCTTACGGAGAGCAAATTAGTATACCATTCTTTATATAGAATGGCTATTTCAGTCAGCACCCTCTGATTGGACTATTGTATTTAAAGCTAAATTTTGTTGAGAATATAGTGCCACATTATATCCTGATAGAACTCATTTGCACTTACCCCATCATTCATTTGTACAGCAAATAAATTGAAAATGGAAGAGAAGCTATAGGTGCTATAAAACAGGAGTAATGTAAAAGGAGGAAAAAAAATAATAATGTATGAGTTGTCATGAGCCAAATGGCCCCAATAAGCTGTATTTTTATAAAGAAGAAAATTGAAACAAGGTGTAGTCATCCTAACAACATATTTATCAGTAAAAATGGCAAAAACAAGTGAGATTTATTTTGCTTTGAAGTGTATGGATCGGGCTATACATAGGAGTCATAAATTGAACCAAATTCCTATAAACATTCCTGGCTCACACTTAGTAGACATGTAATTTGCTAATCAGGGTAGGTCTGTTTTTCTCTTGTCAAAAATGAATTGAGCAGCAGTTAGCCAACATGTCTGAAGAGGACATAAGCATACTTAACAATTAGGAAAATGCCTTAAACCAACCCAGGCCAGAAGTTCAAGCATTGTTGAACTCTCATCTTTTATTTTAGCCAGCATGGCTGATGATGGAGAATATTCAGAGTTGTAGTTTCATTGCCCCAAAGCCTGACATGTCATCTGCTAGTTAGCTCTTTTTAATTGCTGGGGATCAAATTGGGGTCTCCATATTAGGAACAGGTCCCCTCCCACTATATAATAACCATTTAAAATGATCTTGCAACAAATTAAAGCAATTAAAGATGCAAAAAGAGTTATCCAGTAAATTTCTGTGCAGACTGATCTAGCGTCCTTTCAACCTTGGATCAACATTGTAAAAGAAATGAAAAGTCTGACTAAAAACAACTAGTATAGTGGTCCCCAAGCCCCGGTCCGTGGACCAGTACCGGGCCGCGGCATGCCAGCAACCGGGCCGCACAAACAGGCAAAGCCCCATCCGCGAGATGCAGGCAGCACACAAAACCTTCCTAAGTAGATGCATTGGAAGATAAAAACGAAGGAAGGAAAACATTCCCTTTTCTCTTTTTTTGTAGGAAAAAGATACGTGTATTTGATATGTATTAGCTGTTATAACTGCTTGGATTGGGTGGGAGAAACAATGAAACAGCATTGACTTTTCGAGGCACGTATTTTGTAGCCGGAGATTTAATAATTGACATATCCCAATAGATTTTTTTTTATCTTGAACCACAGCTTGCCATCTGTTAACCATGAGCAGTTAGTTGCTGTTTTATCAGACTTTGTATTGTCCAGGCCTGAATAACCACTGGATGTCAACCTGCCTACAGATCCTCACGTTTAGTTACACACTGGATGGGTTTGTGCGGTGCTGTGTGTTCCACTGACTGGCCTGGTGAACCTCTGCCACTCACTGTAGGTGACTGATGACATTCTCTATATTTCTAGTTGAAGTATATTACTCAGAAGTGTGAAGAGCTTTCTTTGAATAACCTGGAACAAAAAGAGAAAAAGAAGAAAAAATCAGCTGCTAAGAAGGGAGGAAGCAAATCGAATGACCTTGAAGAACCTGTGGCGATGGAGAATGAAGATTCCAGCGTGGCATAAAACTCACCCTTGCTGGTTTCAAGATGGGGATTTCTCACGTTCACTGTGGAACCCAGATCCTCAGCGTCATCGTGCCTAGCTCACAATTCTATTTTTTTAAAAAATAAAATAAATAAGCACAATGTATTTGGGAAATAAAAGCAATAAACATTGGGAAAAGAAAAATATACCTGAATGAGGAACTTGGATGATTGCCTGGAGTGAGTTTTATTTAAGATGAGAGGGGCCGTCCAGAAGGACGTTGCTTGTACTTCCTTAATAAAGAGAGAAAAGGGCTTTTAGTTCTCACTGGAGAAACAGAAAATCTTCAGGGTTTTACACTATCTTAATTTTCTTAGGAAGAAAAGTTAGTGGCTAGAAATTGGACAAGTAATAGCATCCACCATCAATAAAGCTATAGGCCCCTTTTCACATTTGAATTGTCCTGGATCATCCTCAATATTTAGTTGAGCATCTTACTGAAAAGCTCAATTATTTTGTTCCTCAGCACTAATACTTCGTGTTTTTTTTCATATCACATCTAAGCCACAGTTCTTAAACTGGGTTCTGTTGAATAAGACAATTGGCTTTCTTTGCGCCGTAGAAGACCAGGCAGGTTTCCAGGTTTTCACAAAATTGGTCAAACCACATTTATAGCTCAAAGTGATATATGTAACCCCCACCCATCCGTGGGTGGCATTTTCTTTTTGAACTGGACAGTTCTATATTGCAGTTAATAAAAACAATAATAATGGAACAAAGTTAATAAACATTTCCATCAATGAGTTTGTCTTATTTGTCCTCTCATAACTCTGGGCATCTAAGTATCCTTCGCTGCATCTTATGACAGTGAAAGCCATCAATCAATTCTACATTGTATATGCAATAACTTTAGTTTGTTGTTTACAGAATCACCTGACAACCAATTTTATTGGGCGATACAGCAATCCAGTACTATGAAAAACAAAGTCTATTGATTTTTTGTGTGCCTTCTAATATTTTAGCAACCTGTAATGTCTTCCCCGCTACAGACTGTCTCTCATTTGCTTCTACCCAATAAGTTTGTTTATTCCCACTCTACTGCAGGGAACTAGTAGTCAAATTTTGCCTTTTATTTTGAATCTTGTCCCCGGGGTTCATTTTACTTTTGAACATGTTTCATCCACGTTACACCTTACCTGATTTTGACAAACGTTTTGCCCTTTGGGATTTATATTTTTTTTAAAATTTTTGCTGTTTTGTTTTAGCCTGGAATATTTTCATTATTAACAGTAAACTTAGTTTTGCTTCTCATTATGAAACCGTCGCAGGACTCGTGCTTCATCTTGAGTTGGCTTTCTCGCTCCCCTCTGCGCAGTGAATCATTTCTTTGCTAAATCACACTATTTTTGTACTCAAAAGCGTCCTAATCATCGTGGGAATAATGGTGAGGAAATGAGGTTCAGTCGGATGGAGAAGGGGGTTGGCTGTTTTTTTTTTGTTTTTTATAGCAAAATAAGAATGCACATCCAGCTTAAATTGATGGCAAATGTGCTTTAATGGGATCGACACCCAGAGGCACTAATTAAGGGTTAAAGCGTACAAAAAGCATCATTTGGAGACTTAATTGCGCCCAGGGCTTATGCGTCATTGCTCCAAGTTTGGAAAGAGAGGATGGCTGGATGAAGGGCTGGCGAATGCCTCTTCTAATAAAACCTAGCAGATTGGGGGGGGGGGAAGAGACCTCCCTCCCCATGTCTAAAACACAAAATATAACTTGCAAGCAGGTGACGGTCAGACCACATCGGAGCTAGATGGCCTTGCAAGCGTTCTCCCCGCTCTGTCTGTTCCTTCTGGGACTGATCCTGCTTCCCAGGCCCATGGGGGGTGCCAGAATGGTTGGCCTTCCTGTTCCAGGAGAGCTCTTCAGGCGACAGAGCAAGGTAAGCCAAGAGCAGAAGAGACCATGGTTCTTTTGCTGATAAAATATAGCCAGAATATCCATCGGCTAGAGAAGTTAGCATTGGGGTGCAGTCCGGACTATTTTTTTAAAAAAAAATAAGCTTGAATCGAAGTGCACCGGGTCATCTTGGGGGGATAGAATTATCGGCTAACTAATTTTGCTTTTTCTTGTATCCTAAATGTGCCCGTGGGACTTTTCAGCTTAGGCTTTTGACAGGGATCCGGTTTCGGAAACGTTTTAATGACAACCCTTGTTTTTTTATTTTGGGGCGTGGGGTGTGGAATAACTAACGCTAAGGTGATACCCTTTCAAAGCAAAAAATAAATAAATTGGGAGACAATAATGCAAAGAATCAGGAAATAGCTCGTGGGAAACCAAGCTGAAGAGCCCCCAGGTGCTGGTGAGTCTTCCCTTGAATTTCCCTTGTATGTTTCTCATTCAAAAGACCCACTGCATATCTTCACCTTCCTCAGAAGAACTGCTGGGGTCGTCACAAAAGATCATTTTAAAAGTTTTCAGCTCGGGACGTTTGCTTTGACGTTGGCTCTCCTCCGAAACAGATTCAAGGATCACTCCATAAAAAAAAATGACCGTTCCCAATCTTATTTTCCTTCCAAATTCTTGGAAGAAGAAGGGCAGGCTGATATAGATTAATAGCTGACAGCAGTTGCTTTAACGAGAGAGCGGTTTATTTAAATGAAAGGGACCGGAGTGAAATTACATTTGAAGAAAAGAGCAAAAAAAAGAAAAAGCAATCCTGCTTGCTTATTTCCTACTTCAGAACACGAGACCACCATACTTCAAAACCTGAACGGAAACTTAAGAGTTGCCAGAAGCTTTCCCCCCTTAGCACCTTAGTGTAAATGCTTTTAAATCCAGGCGTAGTCATTCAGGGACACGGAATAGCCTTTGAAACCATCCCAGAGACGTGGGATGAGAAGTACTCTCAACATCAAAATCTCAGGGTTTACATTTCGCCACCTTTTTAACAGCCCTTGGTTCGGATTAACTATAAGGAGAGCAAGTCTTTTGCTCGCGGATTCAGATCCATTTTTTTACAACATTTGAAACATCCTTAGCTCTTAAAGGACATATTTGAGCCTTTCCGTGTCCGGTCGAATCTTCAGGAATAAGGATGGGTCTGTGCATGAGACGTTCACGGGATTGACTTGCCAAAGTCCGTAGGCAAGGCAGCTTAAATCTCCCAGCCCTTTTAAAGCCTCGGTTTACCTCGCTTCTTACCAGAATAATGCTTTAATTCGCTTTTGTTTCCATTTACAAGTATCTCCAGGCACCGGCGGACCTAGAAAAGAAGGAATTACTTGCTCTTCTCTCAGGGCTGACCGAACGGGCATCGCACGTGAATGTGTCCCATCTGTCAAGGCAGGAGAAGATTGTAGCCAGCCCGTGGGAAGACAGAGGGCCTGTTCCTCAGCCCCCAACTCGGGAAAAAACACCCTGTAAAAACTTTTTCTGGAAAACCTTCTCCTCTTGCTAACAAATTGCTTCCTGCGCGGATGGACTCCGAGTGGCTCTGACCAGCGACGTTTGGGAGCTAACGCTCTTCTCTCATTCAATTTCACTTTCCATTCTCTTGGTATTAGAAATGTGCGTGCAGAAAGTTTTGTTTATACAATGGTGGGATCTCTTGGTTCCCACGCAGATGCTCCTGCCAGCCTTTCATGGCGTTCCCCCAGGTCTCTCGTGTGGCCAAACACCCGCCTTGCTCATGTTATAAATGTACTTTGGTTCTACGTAGGATATACTGTACGAAGAGCACCGTTTGTCCATTTGCTCTTCCGTTTGACAATACCCATCAGCAAAAACAGGATTGTAACCGTCCTCCGGCTTCTGCTTAATTTAACAAGAAAAAAAAAATTATGGATCTCATATTTGTAAAATCCCTATCAAAGCTGTTTCCCAAAGGGAAAAAATCAAAAGTTATTCCTTCTTCTTCTGTGAAATACGTAATTTTACTTGTAAGTGGTGCCTGCAGTTCAAATAGACAGTACAGGCGAAATAATAGGATAACCACATACTGTAAAGTTGAAGGATGTATACAAAAATTATTCAGAACTCTGAGCAAGCTGGCATCTCTTTTTTTTTTCCTTCTGCTTCAGTGGCTCAAAGACAATTTTATTGTGGTCATCTCTGCTCCGGGGTTTTATGCAGGCTTAGACTATCAAATTCCAGGCACATTCTTATCCCCAGAGTTGAGAATGTGATTTCCTAAAAAAAAAAAATACAGAACAGAGAAGAAAGCCTATATTTTATGCTTAGGCTGTTTTTGTGGGGCTTCTGCAAAGCTACACTGTATTTACAATTTTGACGGCATTTTAGCAAACGTGTTGAAAACGCCAGGAGCCAAGTTCTAAACTGAAAATATACGAAGGCTTGCTAGAATTGAGAGCCACTTTCAAACCCTTGCTGACTGCATTTTTGTGTAAGTGTCGCTAAAAGCACAGTTTCCATATTTGTACTGACAGAATTGCTGCGCGCCACTTAGACTAGAGGAGTTTGCAAGGGAACAGAAGCAGAAGCCACATTTGGGCATTCATTCCTGTTCAGCGTTACAGCATCTGAAATGCTTTTTGTGAGAAAAAACTAGGGGGAAAAAATCCCCAGCGTGTCCGTTGTCGTATTGAGGTTTTTCTGTGCCCTTAATACGTACAGCATTATTTAAACCGTCATCCTCTGAATGGAAGAGGAACAAGACAAACACAGCTCTTGTAAGACGCCTTGTAAGAGTTCCACAAAGATGCTTTGGGGCAAGCTAAAAATGCTGTGTGCCTGTTTTGTCTTTATCTGTTTTGTTGCCAGTGCCGAGTTGTTTCCCCGTACAATTGTTCCATGCTGAAATAAAATATTACTACGTGTACCTTTGTGCTTCCTCCAGTCGAGAGTAAATATCATGTGTGGTTTTTGATGTGTTCCTAATTTAGTGGTTCGGAATACCCCTGGTTCAGGTAGAGACAAATATGTTACACAGATTATTGCAGAGGGCTACTTGAATATATATCCCAAGATAAGCCTACGTAATACTGAAGTTCAATAGCTCAGTCAGCAGTCAGAATAATAGCCAATAATACAAAGCCTTTACGTCTTAAATACAAATGTAATTTTTTTAAAAAAAAATACAAACAAACATATAATCACTAACATAATAAGAGTCTGTCGTGTGGTCCTCCATCCATAATCAGCTATTCATATTCAAGCCCACATTGGCAAAATTCTGCATTTTGCCGCTTCGTAGTGTTACCTCTAAGCATCAAGGAAAAGGCCTTATTCAAAACAGCATTTTTGTCTTTGCATTTCAATAGACATCATAAATCTTCAAATACTTTTGTCTTGGACTAGCACACTTCCTGCAAATAAAGGGTTTGCTGAAGCGAGAAGCTACAGAGTCATCGAACCTCTGCTGCTTTCCTATTTTGTTGGTTGGTTTGAAAAGAGACGGCGTTACCATTCATTCAATCAAAAACCAAAGGGTTGATTCATTGCATCAAAAAAGTCCGTCTTCCGGGGCTTTTTTTTTTACTTCCTACGTTTAGAACTCGACCCCTCCCCAGCTTCTGGCTGTTTTTTCTTGCCTTTGGAGATGGTCCTCAGTGAATTTAGAGAGTGAAATTGCTGCCGTCGCCTTGAGAGCTCCCGGGCACATGCCTCCTTTAAGGCTTCGGTCTGGTGCTTGTCCCAGTTTAGGGCCCGAGACAGAATTTCTGAATCTTCGTTGCAAACCAGCTGTAACGGATTAAGAAATGCTCTTATTTTCTGACTCAAAGGTCTGTAGGGAAAAATCAGCCCTACATCGTGATCTGATTCTAAAACCTTCCCAATTTAGGTTGCTGTCATCCTAACTCATAGCCAGAGATGTTCCTGCCTTGTTTAGATAGATAGATAGATAGATAGATAGATAGATAGATAGATAGATAGATAGATAGATAGATAGATAGATAGATAGATAGATAGATAGATAGATAGGTAGGTAGGTAGGTAGGTAGAGAGAGAGAGAGGTAGATAGATAGAGAAAGGTAGATAGAGATAGGTAGGTAGGTGGTAGAGATAGAGATAGGTAGAGATAGATGATAGATAGATAGATAGATAGATAGATAGATAGATAGATAGATAGATAGATAGATAGATAGATAGATAGATAGATGATAGATAGGCAGGCAGGCAGGCAGGCAGGCAGGCAGAGATAGATAGATAGATAGATAGATAGATAGATAGATAGATAGATAGATAGATAGATAGATAGATAGATAGGCAGGCAGGCAAATTTCAACAACCTTGATTCTCACGCCAGGTTCAGGTTGTTACGTCTAGCTAGACTCTCATTCACATGCCCCCCCCACCCCTCCCAGCATCATCTAACTCTAAAAGCGAAAGGAAGAAAATGGCGACATTTCCAACTCTTTTGTCAATGCCAAAACAACAGCGTTGGCAAAAAGGCATGACTTGTAATGCTGGGCTATTAGACCAAGAACGAAGGGTGAAAAAGCATTCGGGCTGAACGGCTGGAGCCTGCTCTCACTGACCCACCTCTAAATCTTGACTGGCCAGGCTGAGTTCCGGTGCAGGCTTGTCTTTCAGCACAGTCACAATACGGCTGCTCAGCCGAGCCCTTTGGGCCGAGCTCGTTCCGTTGCTCCCCGCGTCCACAGCATCGGCCCCTCCCACGGATTTTTCCTCTGCTTCTGAGGCGAGACCCAAAGAGATGAGTCTACGTCTCTTGAAGGAGACATTCGGAGCAAGAAAGGAAATAAATAAACCCCCGCTCCCTCCCTCCCTCCCTCCCTTCAACAGTGCTTCTCCAAGTGGCCTTCTTACCTTCTGCTGTGGATGCAGCCTGATCCTCCCTTTTTACCGCCTGCAGGTAAAGTTCCAGAAGCTGACGGGATTGACGCTCCTCTTCCCGCCTGTCCAGGGTCTCCTGAAAAGTCCCTTGTAATCTTTGGGTTTGGAGCGGATCCTCTGAAAGTTCCCGAGCCAAATCTGAGCACGGTACATCAACGAGTGCCTGGAAGAAAAGCGGATCCAGCCCTCGGTAGCCAAGGTGAGAGAAACTCCAAAGACTTCCCCCCGCTTAGCTCGAAGCCGTTATCAAATGTGGCCGTAAGAAGCAAAGCCAGCTTTGCTCACGGAAGATTCCAAGAAATTGGGCTGGCCGTCTCAATCTTTATTTATTCCATCGGTTACATAAAAGAAAGGTGACAAGGATTAAGAGTTAGGCTGGAAGAAGAGAGATTCATTGCAGAAGTGACCTTTCCATACCTGGAGGTCTTCTTCAGACATCAGCACAATGGTGGATAAATCCTTCTTCAGCTGCCTGGCCAAAGCTTGCCATTTTTCTCCACCGCCATCCACTTCGTTTGTGTTTGTGGTCTCTCCCTCTAGCCAAGTTGTGCCCTCACCTGACACGGACAGAATTGTGAGTCCGCTAGGCGTTAAAAATTAAAGCGATGCACGCAAGTGTAATTTCACACCGTGGGCACCTTTTCACTCTTAACCGGGTTTGTTAAAAGGCATAAGCTTCTGTGAGCGGCTTATGCCTTTTCATAAACGCACGTGCCTTTTAAACTTTCTCTTCATACCCCTCCCCCCCAAAAAAAACCCCATCTATAAACTTCTAAGTGCAATAACAAGACATTCAGAGAACTAGCTTGTTTGCACCTTTGTGCAAAAACGTACCTTGTTTGCACCTTTCTGGATCTGAGCTTCCAAAGGCTTTTCGTAATTCCTCACCTCTGTTGCTGCCGGAGGTCCATGTCTCATTCTTGGCTACCACCCCAAATTTGGTGTTTGGGGGCAGACACAAAAAGTAATCGCCGTCCTCTACTATGGTGCCGTCTTCCGCCAGGACCAAAGTGACAGGCTGGGAGGCCACGTCAATTGCGAGCAGACTGCAGGCTGGGGGGAATAAAAGAGGACCAGACAGAACCATTTCATTGCATTGGCCGAGAATGTTTCTCGTGTTAATTTTATTTTCCTGCCCTTTCAAAAAGGCCCCACGCCGCCTTCAGCTTTTAGCTTTTCTCTCCAGCGGTGAATCCTTTCACGCAGGGGTCTTCAAACACGCCTGGCTGAGGAATTCTGGGAGTTGAAGTCCGGAAGTCAACAAAGGGCCAAGTTTGAAGACCCCTGCTTTCATGCCAAGGAATTGGAACATCTGTATGTGGCTTCAGCACAAAGCAGCCGTGCAGCGGGCCACTTCACCTGTGGCCCCTCTGCCTGCGGAGCAAAAGGTGTCTGCTAGTCCCAAAGCAGAAAGTCTTACCTTTAATCTTCAGTTCCTGGAGGGTGGAGGCGGCCACCCCATGCTGCTCCTGTTGGCCTGCCCGCCTGATCAGGCATTGCTTCAACCGGGGCAGCCCTTCTGCCATCGCTTGGCTTTGCTTTCGCTTTGCTCCCCTTGGTGGGTTTGAATTCCACAGGCGAGCAAGACAGCTCTCTCTAGGAAGCCAATCAGAGCCTGGCGTGACCTGCTGAGGCACTCTGGGAAATGTAGTTCAGTCTCAAAGGCGCCCTCCCACTATCCCGTGGCATGATGGGAGAGGTAGTTTTCATCCCCGCTCAGACTTCAGACTGGTTGAAAACAAAAGGGTTTGTATCGCTGAGTCATCTTCCCAGCTCTCAGAGCCAAATGTCAGTAGGTACATTCTGAGTTGGTGAGTGTGATTTTATCAACTCCGAAACGTTAATATGGTGGGCATTTTAACTATCTGAAAGACACTCCATATTTTAAGACCTGCAGAGCACTTCTTAATATTTTTAGCATTTTATTAAGTCCATATGCTTGTTGCCTTAAGGGAAAAATTGAAAGGGACCAGGGCTCTTCAAACTTGGCCCTTTTATGAGTTGTGGACTTCAGCTCCCAGAATTCCTCAGCCAGTGTGCCTGGCTGAGGAATTCTGGGAGTTGAAGTCCCCAAGTCTTAAAGTGGCCAAGGCTGGACATTCGGATCTAAATACACCCGTGTACATAGTAATTCAGTTGCAAGATTTACTATCTATCTCCTATCATATCCATCTATCCATCTATATCTATCTATCATCTATGTCTGCTATCTATCCATCCATATCTGTCTTATCTATCTATCTATCCATCCATCCATATCTGTCTGTCTGTCTATCCATGTCTATCTATCCATCCATCCATCTCTGTCTGCTATCTATCCATCCATATCTGTCTGTCTTATCTATCCATCCATCTATATCTCTTATCTATTCATCCATCCGTCTGTCTTATCTATCCATCCATATCTGTCTGTCTTATCTATCCATCTATTCTCTTATCTATCCATCCATCCATCCGTCTGTCTTATCTATCTATCCATCCATCTCTGTCTCTTATCTATCCATCCATCTATATCTCTTATGTATCCATCCATCTGTCTTATCTATCCATCCATATCTGTCTCTTATCTATCCATCTATATCTCTTATCTATTCATCCATCCATCCGTCTGTCTTATCTATCCATCCATATCTGTCTGTCTTATCTATCCATCCATCTATTATCTCTTATCTATCCATCCATCCATCTCTGTCTGTCTTATCTATCCATCCATCCATCTCTATCTGTGTTATGCATCCATCCATCCATATCTCTCTGTCTGTCTCTGTCTGTCTGTCTGTCTGTCTGTCTGTCTCTCTCTCTCTATCATCTAATCTCTCTCTCTCTCTCTCTCTCTCTCTATCTATCTATCTATCTATCCATCCATCCATCCTTCCCTCCCTCCCTCGTCCTTTCTTTTGAGAAGTTCTCTTAAATCCCAACCAGGCGTTTCCTTCCAGCGGGCGGAGGCCAAAGCCAGTCCCTTGCCTCCTTTCCGAGGTCCGGCTCCCGGGGGGGGGGGGGGAAGAGACACACACACACACACCTACGCACCCCGAGTCCAAAAACACCACCGGCCGTTTCTCCCCCCCCCCTCCCTTTCCAAAGCGCGGCGAAGCGCTCCTCCCGATCGGCGCCTCGGGCCTCGATTGCTCCTGCCTCGGCCCGCCGCCTTCCTCTGCCCTCCGTGCGCCGACCCGGCGCGATTAGCCGGGTCTGGAAAGATGGCCTCCTCGGAGCAGGCAGAGCAACCTGGGCAGGTGAGCCGAGGCTGCGTTTTTGGGGGGGGGGGGACGGGCGAGGGGGTGGGGAAGGGCAGAGGCCTGGAAGTGGGGGAGGGGGGGCGTCTCCCCATCCTGGAGAGGGGCGCCTGGGGCGGTGGGAGTTTGCAAAGGCTTTGGAGTTGCAAAGAGGGGGGGGACCCTAAGCCCCCTCCCCAGCTCCCATCAGGGGAAGGGCAGGGGTGCTGGGTGCCCTTTGGCCCGCAGGGGAGGGGGGAGGAGAGGAAAGGGGGGGGTTTCCCCTCTTTCTTTCCCCTCCCCCCTCTTCTGTAGGGGAGAAACCCCTAGAAATCCCCCCCCCCGAGATAGGGGAGGCTTCTGCCCCACCAGGGCTCCGCAGCATTTATTTTATTTATATTTTATTTATTTGATTTATATACCTGGATTGTGTACCTGCACACTTTGGAGAGCAGGCAACAGGAGTTTTCACCAAAGAGTGTGCCAGGGTGTAAAGGAAAAAAAAGAAGAAATAATAATAATAATAATAATAATAATAATAATAATAATAATAATAATAATAATAATAATAATAATAATAATAATAATAATAATAATAATAATATAATTATTATTATTATTTAATTTCTATACCGCCCTTCTCCCGAAGGACTCAGGGCGGTGTACAGGGCAAATACAATAAAAAATACAATGTAGAAAAGTTAAAGAATTAAATAATCTAGCCCAATTACAATAAATGACAGTAAAGGTTACCTTATCTTCGAAGGGGAGGGGGGAAGGAGGGGATCTTTTTGGGCCACATAAGTGAAGGCCTTGTGTGTGTGTGTGTGTGTGTGAGAGAGAGAGAGGGGTGCTCTGCCACCCTCTCCCCTCCCTTAAGGAAAGAAAAAAGGCAAGGGAGAATCCCTAAAAGGGGACGTTGGGGTTAGGGGGGGGTTCGTGGGCTGCATTGTGCAGGGGCCAGAAGGGTAGAGGAGGATTAGTTTTCTGCCCCTTTGAAAAAGAGCCAGGCTAAGGAATAAATATCCTAGCCAGCCTTTGCTGCTTCTCTGAAATTAAAGGCAGCAAAGAAGGAAGAGAGATCCATTTCAGCCCTCTCTGCCCCCCTCCCCCCCCCCCCGTTCCAGAAGGGGAGGAGAGGGTGGGCATTAATTCCAGCAGAGAAGAAATAAGGCACTGGCGGGTCTCTTTTTTCTTTCTTTCTTTCTTTCTTTCTTTCTTTCTTTCTTTCTTTCTTTCTTTCTTTCTTTCTTTCTTTCTTTCTTTTTTTCTTTTAGGCAGATGGGCAGTTTCTAAACACGCCTGATAATCAATCTCTGGTGGTCAGGCTACCTTTCTTTACCTGGGTGTGATGGAAGTTGTAGTCCTGCATTTACAGAGCGCTAGGGTGGCAGGCACAATCTGCACACCTGCCGGTTTCCCCTCCCCCCCCAGGAAGAGGCGTAAAGAGGTTTTCCTTACCCTCTCCCCAGCCTGGGAAGGGGGGGGGGTCCACAGAGGGAGACAGAACTCGTTTTGTCTACAGAAATAAAAAAACACACTTTTTTTTTAAAAAAAAATCATACTTAAATTCTTACCATCCTGAATGCATTCCCAGTATTTGAATCCGGGGATCTGAATGAGCTGATCGACATTTGGCCAACCGGTGTGCCCACAAAATGCTGTCAGTCACAGCCAGCATAGCCGGTTTGCGAGGGATGCCCAGCAAGGCTGGAGATTCCCTTCTAGGAATACAGGAAGAACTTTCTTGTTTCGTTCGTTTCCTTGGTTGGATAATATTATTTAGCCAGGAGATTGATCCACAGCACATCGTAGTAGCAGAAAATTGCCTCTGGTACATATAAATAGCTTAAATGGACTCCAGAAGATGGTAGAGGACAGGAAGGCCTGGAGGAACATTGTCCATAGGGTCCCGATGGGTCGGACACGACTTCCCAACTAACAACAACAACGACAACAACATATAAATAGCTGTGATATTTGGACATGGCTGTTTATATTTACACAGGACTTATTTTGATCTGTTTCTGCATGTCTGTAAGCAGGCCCAACATTTGTGCACGATTTTTCTTATCCTTTCCTAACAGTGGGCCACGGGTTTATCTTTAAGCTGGGCAAAATCACAGTTATAGGTCTGGGTCATGCCTGGCTGTGACCGATGCAGGAACCTGGTGATTTTCAGTTGAAAGCCAAATGTATTTTAAGAAACTGAACAAGTATCAGAAAATGCTTCTGCAGAAAGCCTGTTTTTCTACTCTTTGGTGTGTGTGTGTGTGTGTGTGTGTGTGTGTATACACTCTGCCCTTGTTTTTTTCTTTAATCCATTTCTTTAGACACGTCCATAAACATTTGTCTTTTTCTTACTCCCTTCATCTTAACCTGAACTGATTTATATGGCTCAATATCTTCCATAATAGCCAAATGAAGTTCTAATTGGATGAATCATTTAGGCTGTGTCTCTGAGGAGTCTGGAAGGTTGTGTGAGTGTGTGTGCTTTTTTTTTTAAAAAAAAAAAACTGCACATTTATGTAAAATTCAATAAAGTCTTTAAAAGGGGAAAATAGAGAAGCAATTGTGGTTTCTGAGAAGGTAGTAGATGAGGGCAATGGAGAAGTTCCGGCTCAATACACATGAGCTGAAAAAGCAAGAAAAAGGCAGGCTTGCAATCACCGGCCACCTTTCTTTTATCACAACATTACAGGAATGGGGGGAAAAAGGCTTCTGATGAAAAATTGGAGGGGGGGGAAGGCTACTTCCCCCCCCCTGTGCTCTTCAACTCTTAGATTCTCTTAGAACAGGGCTGCCCAATTGCTGTTATAGAAGAGGCGTTTAAAGGGGTACCCAAAAAAAAAGAGACTCCTTAAGCATCTCCACGTTTAAAGCACCAATTTCGCCCCGTTAGATCTCCCCAAATTATAAAACACACACAAAAATGGGCCACACCACATTTAGGGGGATCTCTGGGCCCACCGAGAATGTTAGTAGGCCACACTTTCTGAACCTCAGTTTAGACAAACCTGAAGATATAATAATAATAATAATAATAATAATAATAATAATAATAATAATAATAATAATGATAATAATGATAATGATAATGATAATAATGATAATGATAGAAGGGACCTTGGAGGTCATCTAGTCCAACCCCCTGCTCAAGAGTTTGCTGCCAAGAGTTTCTTTTAAGCACCACACCACGCTACCCCTCCCCTCCCATTCTTTCTCCATTCTTTTTCTTTTTTTTTTTTAATTCGCAAACATCTTGGAATTCTGCATAAAGGCAGAATATATATCTGCTTGAATGTTAATCAGTCAGCCAAACCTTCATCGGAGTCAATTGAAATTGCCCTTTCATCTTTTTCACCTGCAGACTCTGGAGGTCAAACGTCTCTCAGCCTATACAAATACTAACATATTAATTGGATTTGCCATCGTAGGTGGTGGTGGTGACGGCGGCCGTTTGTTAATCTTACCAGTTGCGCTGTTTTCTTTCTTTTTAAAAAATGCATTCCGTTACCCATCTTCTCCGCAGCTTTCTATCTCTCTCCCTCCCCACCCCCTTTTCCCAGAGTCAACAATCTTGTTTTCATTGAACTTTTGGAAAGGAAGGGGGCTTTCGGGGGTGGTGGTGGGGGAGATTCTCTCTTTTTTGGTGGGGGCAATATAAGGTAGAATACAAAGAGAGCTAGTGAAGGAAATATATAGCCGTACTCAGTAAAATGTGAGCTTAGCTGGAGGAAACAGGAAAATGTGATAAGGCAACTCAAGGACAGCCCCATCTTGACTCTCTCTATGGAGAGAAGCCACTGTTATAGTTTATATCAAGGTTGGCTCAGCCTTCCATCCTTCCGAGGTAGGTAAAATGAGGACCCAGATTGTTGGGGGCAATAAGCTGACTTTGTAAAAATGCCACTTGGCGGGGGCCGAAAGCCCTAATAAGCAGGCATATACATAGAATGAAGGCTATTGCTAAGCACATTTGATTTGTGCTTCTTAGATTGTAAGCCGCCCTGAGTCTTCGGAGAAGGGCGGGATATAAGTGGGATTTAAAATAAATAAAATAAAAGTAGAATTCCAGTGTTTATTGTGATGACCTGCTTGGCTGACATATTAACATCAGCATTTTCAGAACCGTGCACGTATTTCTTCCGGAAGAAGATTGCCACCGTTAAATCTAACTTGGTGGATCCCACAGGAGTGTGAAGTTAAGCTCTTGCGATAGTCGGTAAAATAATAATAATAATAATAATAATAATAATAATAATAATAATAATAATAATAATAATAATAATAATAATAATAATATAATAATAATAATAATAATATAATAATAATAATAATAATAATAATAATAATAATAATAATAATAATAATAATAATCCAAACTGAATTTAGCCCAAAGAAGTGGGGAGTGGAGCGGCAACGCTTTCCCATTTCCCCACCCACCCCCACCCATTAAAAACCTGCAAATGCAAAATGCCTGCATTTTCCTTGGGCTGCCCATCTGGGAATTAGAAGTATAAACGGTGTGGCTAAGCTGAGGCCTTCTAACAAACCCATTTCTTTCTTTTTTTTTTCCCCCCTTTCTCTCTCTCCTTGCCTTTTGTATTGGCGCCAGGTGATTCGGAGAGCCGTTTTACTCGGACACTTCTCCACAAGGCTGCTGTGTCTCGCAGCCCTGCGCTAATCGAAAGAGCGAGGCCTACATGGGGCAGATACCCCGTGTACGTACGTCCTGGGAGCAGCTTCCTAAGGAGACAGCTTATTTATGGAGCTGCCAATAAACGCAAAAAGCAGCTAAGATTTTTCCCATTTCCTGCTAACTGGTCTTGTTTAAAATAGAGCTTGAACTTGTGACCTCCCAAATTGCAGTTCTTCTCCTTCCCCCTCTTCGCCTTTGTGCTTAACGCTGGTTTTCTCTCTCCTTTACGTGCCTTTTCAGTTTTTCCCCTTTACACCTCCAGAGTAGTTGTAGTTAGTCTTACTTTGGTACCGACTTTCTACTCTCCCTCGTGCTGAGCCGCACGGGGAAGTCGCACCTCCAGCCGGTTTGCAACAGCAGTCCGAGCTCTACACAAGTGCATTAAACTCAGTTCGCATCCAACTACGGTAGCACGCGCGCGCACACACACACACACACACACCAATGCAGGTGTAAATTATAGGAGTCCCATCATTTAACTCTTTCCATTGGTCCTAATTCAGCGACGGAGCAGGATAAGGCTCGTGGGCTTGAAAGGATGGGCCACTGCCTTGCACCAAGTCAAGACCGTTTATTCTTGCATTGCTGGTCCTCGGCGATCGCAGCCTTTCTGTTACGGCCCCCTTTTAATTTGGAACTTTAAAAATAATAATAAATAATAATAATAATAATAATAATAATAATAATAATAATAATAATAATAATAATAATATAATAGATTTGCACAGTTTACAAGCCTCCCTCCCGCCCGCCCGCCCCTGTAGTGTGCAACTGCACATTTGCTGAGAGATGACCATTGGGTGGCAGTCTAACCTTTCTCTTTCTTTGCTTTCCAGATCGGATCTTCTGGAACGGAGAATGGAGCGTCCCGCAACGCCCTGGTGAGTTATGTGCAGCGCAAGCCGTATCTACAAATCCTTGCCTTTCCCCACCCTCCTTTCCAAGGCACCAATCCGTCTTCCCCTGAGTAGGATCTGCTTGGAGGAACTTCTGCAAAGTGCTCCGTGAAAAAAGGTGCTCAGCGGCCGCAGTTTCCTGCTCTCTGAATGACCCCTGTGTTTTGACTGAGCTGCCTTCCCTCCTGTGGTTTGCTGGTGTGTGTGTGATTGTGTGTGTGTGAGATCCAGACTTTCCCAGCTTCCCTTCTCAGACTTAGCCTGCTCTCAGATTTTGTATTTGAAGGGTGGAGAAAGTCCTCTCTAGCCACGGGGATCTGTTAGCCAAGATTCTCAAGGTGGTGAGGAAAGAGGATTGAAATAATAAATAATAAACAACCTCCTCTTTCGCAAACCCAGTTGCTCAATCTCTCGGACTCGTTGCAAAAAAGATCCGTCCCATCCCACAGGTGGGATTCTCCAACTCTGCTCTATATCAGATGTACTCTGACTTGGAAAAATATATATATTGGGCTGGTCTAGCTTGACCGCCGTACATTTTATTTCTTTCCCATTGAAGATTTGTGTGTGTGTGTGTGTGTGTGTGAATATGCTGTCTGTGAAATTCCTGCCCATTGCCGCATGGTAGTGAGTGGGAGGAGATTTTTTGTGTGTGTGGCAAAAACCAAAAGGGTTAGGAAGCTAAATTTCTAAATTTCCTTCTGTCCTCAAAACCTGCCTTTGCTTTGAGGCTGACAGTTGATCTTCATTCCTTCTCATGGCCAGATCAAAAGCCAACATAACAGATATATATTGTTTTGTCAACGACCAGCTTTGGGAAAAAGAAATTTGTGGTCTTTAAACCTTACTATTCGGTAGGTAGATTCACTTGTCTGAAATGGTATAGAGTTTCCTGCCTGACCAGGGGGTTGGACTAGATGACCTCCAAGGTCCCTTCCAACTTATTATTATCACTACTTACAAGACTTAGGTTTCTCTCCATGGAACTGAACCGGTCCCTGGTTGTAGCTGGTTTGGGGGGGGGGGGGAAGAAAAGGGGAAAAAAAGCATCTGATTGCAACATGTGAACATAGCCAGAGATGAAGCAGAATAAACAACTAACCCAAAGAAGCTACGTTTGTCACCTGTTTATAAACAAACCATTTTTGTCATACAGTGTTTAGCCAAAGAACTCTGAAATACAGATCGTTCTCGACTTGTGACAGAACTTTTAGGGACCATTGAAAGTTAGAATGGCTTTTTTTAAAAAAAAATCACACTCAACGACCGCCGCAGTCTCCCCAGGGTCTCGGACGCTTGGCAACTGACTCCTATTTACGACGGTGGCAGCGCCCCGGGGTGGCGTGATTCCCCTTTTGGCCACCTTCTGACAAAGCGAAGCCAGTGGGGAAGCCAGCTCTGGTAATTCATTTAACAACCGTAGCAAGGAAGGTCGTAAAACGGGCCAAAATTTGCTTAGCAACCGTCTCGCTTAGCAACGGAAATTTAGGGCTCCACTGTGGCCGTAAGTCCTATTCCGGAATCCTCACTGTTTTTGTTTAAAAAAAAAAACAAAACACCTGCAAATGTTATTATTATCGCCCCCTGTCAACGTTTAGGTCCAGATTTTCCCATCCTGACACCTTGCAGATAACACCAGGAATTTTGTCTCTGCCAAACATGGTTCAGCTCGGCCGTTTCCATCGGCTCGGAAAGCTGGTCTTGGCTTAACAGTCACCTCCGCAGGCTTTCCGATGAAGCTTTCCCCACCTGATCCGGGAGGAATCTTGCAGACCTAAAATGTCACAACGCTGTTGTGTGCCCACCTTCATCTTTGCATCATCGTTTCCCCCCCCCGACTAGACTAGGAGCCTTTGCTGCAAATTCAGATGTCCCGGCGCACCTTCCACCCCTATTCTTCGCTCTGTATCTCCCAGCAGCAATTTTATTTTATTTTAATATATTTTTTTGGTGGGGTGGTTTTTTTTCCCAAGTTTATTACGATTATTATTTAAATAGATTAGCCCCTTTCTTGCTGACACGAATAACCTGTGCTTTGAGCAGAGAAAATTTTCCAAGCAGCCAAGGCCCAGCTTGCTCTTTTTCTCCCCCCCCCCGCTCCTCTCCTCCTCCTCCTCCTCCCCCCCACCTCTTCCCCCCCCCCCCACTCTGTGGGCTGACAGAAATTATCTTCTGTTTAATTAACATCATCTCCCCTGCTCTTTATATACTGCCGGGTAATTGCTCGGAGGAAAGAGAAACGCATAGCAGCTATATATCTATATATAGACGGAGATATAAAATAAAAATAATTCGTTGGGAAAAGCGGGATGGGAGGGAGGGGGGGAGGGAGGGGAGGGGAGGGAGGAAGGCACCGCAATGCTAAAACAGTGCCCTGAAATACAACCTGATCTTGTGGAGGTGAGAAACCCTATGCAAAGAGGGGTCCAGTTAGAGTCCTTTGGGAAGCCTGCATCGTTCTGGAGGCCAGAGCATCTTTATTTTTATTTTTATTTATTTATTTTTTGCTTCTCTTTTAATTAATCTTTTTTTCCCCTTTTTTAATGCTTACTCTCCCATCACTTTCTCCCATTTCTGCTTAGGTCTTGCCTAATCCAATCTTATCTGCAGCGGGGCTCCGCAGAGAGACCTCAGAACTAATTGCATCGTTTGCTTCCCAGTTGTAGCTTGACTTGCTTGCCTGAGGCGTGCGTTCGGCCGCCCACCCACCCCGTTTCTCCCCCCTCCCCGCCGGCCAAAGGCTGATCTGGAGAGCTTTTGTGGAGGTTTCACAACTTTGCAGGCCCAGCTAGGAAGCCCTTAAGGCAGGGGTAGGCAACCTCGGCTCTTTTATGACTCGTGGACTTCAACTCCCAGAATTCCTGAGTCAGCTGACTCAGGGATTCTGGGAGTTGAAGTCCACGAGTCATAAAAGAGCCGAGGTTGCCTACCCCTGCCTTAAGGTAATCACAGGCTGAATCCCGAATGAAACCTGGCAAAGAGCGGACTCCAGCCAGGTTCTCCCGCAAGAGGACCGCATCTGAGCTCAAAATTTGTGCTGCTAACTGAAAGATCCGCCCCATTTCGTGAAAAGGGGCATCGCGGGGACACTGCGACCGTCATAAATCTGAATCAGCACGCTGGCTGAGGAATTCTGGGAGTTGAAAGAAAGGGAGAGAGACGGAGAGAGAGGGGAGATGGAGAGAGAAAGAGAGGGAGAGAAAGAGAGAGAGAGAAAGAAAGAAAAAAGAGAGAGAATAACTTTTAAAGGGCTGCTCCGCCTCTGTCTAAATTCTTCAGGAGGAAACTAGACCGAAATGGTGGAGGCTGACAAATTGCCTATATCCTGGGGCAAATCTCGGAGAGAAAGGTAAAAAGGTAAAGGTAAAGGTTCCCCCGCACACGCGTGCTAGTCGTTTCCAACTCTAGGGGCCGGTGCTCATCTCCGTTTCCAAGCCGAAGAGCCAGCGCTTGTCCGAGGACGTCTCCGTGGTCACGTGGCCGGCATGACTAGACGCCAAAGGCGCACGGAACTCTGTTACCTTCCCACCGGAGCGGTCCCTATTTTTCTACTTGCATTTTTACGTGCTTTTGAACTGCTAGGTTGGCAGAAGCTGGGACGAGTAACAGGCGCTCACTCTGTTACGCGGCACTCGGGATTCGACCCGCCAAACTGCCGACCTTCTGATCGACAAGCTCGGCGTCCTAACCCAACAGTGGGCCAAATACTGAAATTGTCCTCTTTTTTTGTTGTTGTTTTCCTCTTGCGTGTTCCGAAATAGACGAGTCCCCTTTTGTCATTGTGGGCCAGAAACGTAGCGAGAGACACAAGACAACAGGCATTTAAAAAAGTTTGTCGATGAATTACCTAGACATTTCTCAACGCACCGTATTTTATTTCCTTTTTAGTTTGCTGGCAGTTCCCCCCCCCCCATCTATTAAACTTTTATTGGAAAGAATGCATTAATTTGTCAAACCCTTTTCTGTTATGCTTGACCTCTTGGTGAGTTTTGGGTCGAATCGCTTCCCCCCCCCCCCACTTCTCCTCTTGGTTTTGTCTCTTTCCTGCTGACTCTCGTTCATTGAGTGGTGTTTTTTTTCTTTATTTCCCCCCCCCCTCTTTTTTTTTTTCTTGGTGGTCCGCGCAAAATGCACTCTTTTAATCTATCGATTCGTTTTAATGTGTTGATCTGGACAAATACTGTCTATCCGCTGTCCGCAGATGCCGATCTTCCCCTGGAAGAGGACATGTTTAAAGGGGAACTGTCATCTTTGCTTAAGTCGCCCGGCTTTGGATCAATGGGCGGGTTGCCTTGAAACTCTTTGCGTCTCTGAAGGAGACGCTTGCATTGAGCACAATCCGTCCCTGCCTGCCACTCGGTTGAGATAGGGCTGGCACGTGAGGCAGCCAGCTGGTCTGCGCTGTGTTCGGGGGGAAAAAAGCATCGGCCTTTAAAGAGTGCAGAGAAGAGCAGCAAAGATGATCAGGGGACTGGAGGCTAAAACATAAGAGGAACGGTTGCTGGAATTGGGTCGGTCTAGTTTAGCGGTGGCTCAGTGGGTTAGGACGCTGAGCTTGTCGATCAGAAGGTCGGCAGTCGGGCGGGTCGAATCCCGAGTGCCGCGTAGCAGAGTGAGCGCCTGTTACTCGTCCCAGCTTCTGCCAACCTAACAGTTCGAAAGCACGTCAAAACGCAAGTAGAAAAATAGGGACCACTCCGGTGGGAAGGGAACGGTGTTCCGTGCGCCTTTGGCGTCTAGTCATGCCGGCCACGTGACCACGGAGACGTCCTCGGACAAGCGCTGGCTCTTCGGCTTTGAAACGGAGATGAGCACCGGCCCCTAGAGTCGGAAACGACTAGCACGCCTGTGTGGGGGAACCTTTACCTTTTTTTAGTTTAATGAAGAGAAGGACCAGCGGGGACAAGATAGCAGCTTTCCAGTATCTCAGGGGCTTCCCCAAAGAAGAGGGAGTCAAGCTATTCTCCAAAGCACTTGAAGGCAGGACAAGGAGCAACGGATGGAAACTAACCAAGGAGAGAAGCAGCCTGGAACTTAAGGAGGAATTTCCTGACAGTGAGAACAATTAACCAGTGGAACAACCTGCCTCCAGAAGTTGTGAATGCTCTAATACTGGAAGGCTTTGTCTGAAATGGTATAGGGTTTCCTGCCTGAGCAGGGGGTTGGACTAGATGACCTCCAACTCTGTTATTGTTAAAGAAGGAGCTTTCCACACACACACACACACACACACACACACACACACACACAGAGGCTATGGATTTGGGAAAGCACACAGTTTGCAGAAGAGAGAAATATTTCTTTTATATGCCTATAAGCCCCGTCAGTGTAAACTTTTTGTATTTGTAGTGTTATTTTAATTCCCTTGTGAACTGCCCTGAGTCCCATGGGAGAAGGGACTATAAGTTCAATAAATAAATAAAATTTTGGAGGGGCTGGGCTGCTTACCCTGATCCCGGTCCCCCCCTTTTTTTTTTGCATCCATACAGCTTAAGAGTTCTTCTTGATGAGCTTTGCAAATGACACGGATGATGCTGGTAAATGTTTTTGGTGACGGATAACCATAAGACAATATTCAACAAATTATTCCGATACAGACGCCCTCCCCTAACTGCCTTTTTTTTTCCTCTCAAAGCATCCATCTGTCCCATCTCTCTTGCAACACCTTACTGGCTGTTCAGTCCTACAAATGGTTTTGTTTTAATTTTACGTTTTAACAGGTCATTTTCCTTGATAAGCATAGATCATACCGGTCCTCTTGATGCTGGCCCATCTCTTTTCATTTTTAAATATCTATCTATATTGTTGTAGGGATTTTTGAGCATGCTGGTGAATTGATTTCTGTTCGTCCTCCTGTTTTCTCAATTTATTCTTCCTGGGCTTATTATTAGATAACAGCAGTGCTTTTTTTTTGTAAAAGAAAAAGGTGCCGGAACTCACACATGTCATACAACCCGCTTTGCCTACCCTAGAAGGTTCCATCCAAAAAAAGGTCCCGGCACTCCGTTCTGAGCGTTCTATGACAAAAAAAGCCCTGGATAACAGGGAAAAAAAAAGAGAGAGAAGTGGGTTCAGCTTTTGCGGTTTTATCACCGAAGGGTTTGTGATAGTCTATACAGAAAGAGGGACAAGCTTCTAGAAAGAAGCACTCATTTCGTTGTGACTCGTTTTCCTTTTGGACTCTTTTCTCTGTTGCACACAGATGAGGGACCGACAACTCCTTGGCGTGCCTCATTTTTGGAATAGATCTCCCGTTAGGAGAGATCCCTTGCTGCATGCAGGTATCCAAAAGAGGGCAGCAGTTGCCCACACTTTTAAGAGAGTCAGCCTTTGAATTTGCCCTATATATTTCCCAGAGGTAGCATTTCTTGCACAGACTGCTGATGTTAGTTTAATGCTGTTTCAACTTGTGCCTTGCATCTTTATCCAGTGTGGGGTTTTTTTTCGTTTCGTTTTTTTTTACTCTTTCTCTATGTTTTTGCCAGCTGGATTTTGTAATCCTTGTTGACAAAGATAGGTGGATACGGGCCTAACAGTTCCCGCGCGATTCTTTTTCTTTTTTTTTCCTTCTGATTTAATCTTTTTTTTCCTCTGCAATATAAGTAGTCCTTGACTTATGGCCACGACTCAGCCCAGAATTTCTGTCACTGAGACAGGCTTTAAGTGAATTTTGCCCCCATTCTACAACTTTTAACAACTGCAGTTGCTAGGGGAATCACTGAAGTTGTTAAAGTTAGCAACCTTCCCCCCCCCCCCGTTGACTTTGCTGATCAGAAGGTCACAAAAGGAGATCAGATGACACACACACACACACACCGGGACACGGCAATCCCCATAAATAACACGGGTCAGTTGCCAAGCATCTGAATTTTGATTACGTGGCCGTGAGGATGCGGCGACGGTCGTAAGCGTGAAAAATGGTCGTAAGTCACTTTTCTCTTTGAACCGTCACTAAATGAATTGTCGTAAGTTGAGGGCTACCTGCAGTTTGGCATTATGGTTTTCAGAGGTCCTAGGAACAGAACTAGTCATTACTGCTTAGTGTGGTTCAGTAACACGTGGAAAGGCTCCATATCCCCCATAGCAGGGGTGTCAAACTCGCCACGTCACATGATGTATGGCGACTTTTTCCCCATCGCCGGAGCTGGGGTCAGTGCGATTTCGGCATGACACATCTGGCCTGCGGGTCGGCAGTTTCATCACCCCTGCCCCATAGTATGCCATGCTTTTTTTTTTCTTTTTATGACCCTGTCATCTCTTTTATTGGAGTGGAGTCAGGGCGACTGAGTGGGGCTGAGCATTTACTGGCCGATGCCCTTCCCGACGCCTCTGCAGAGTTCACAGCAGATATTTTCTCTTTGCGCACTGACGGAGAAACATCTGTCGCTGCCTAGTATCCCATAATTTGTGCCTTTTTCCACGGCAGAGCGACATCAACTGAGCATTGTTTAGTTGTGATTTCCCTCTTGTCTTTTAGACTTTACCGCTTAAGAACCTGCAGTCTGGTTATCAGAGACGTTTTGGAAACATTTTGTGTAACCATCCAATAATCAGTTTTATCTTTTTTAAGCGCTGAGCTAGTTTCGGACATTGGTAGAAGGCTTGTGGCCTTTTCTTATGACTCAAGTCAGAAACATGCTCTGTATCCGTTATTCCTTTTTATTTATTTTGGCTTTCTCTTTTCTCTCTCTCTCTTGCTCTCTCTCTCTTCCTTCCTCTAGCTTCTCTCCTCCTTTGGTTAGCATCATGAATGATACTAGCCTTCCTGGGTGAGTGGATCTGTCTCTGAGAAGTCAAGTGAGTGGCAGATCCTGTCTGAACTCACTAATTCACCAGGAAAGATGCTTGCCCTTCTATTGTAGGGACAAACCCTCAAAAGGCAAGGTTTTAAATGGACTGCTAAGCGGAAGAGGATTCTTATCGTTGTTATTATTTTTAATAGCGTTATTATGTTGGTGCCCCCTGAAACACAAGTTAGTCTCTCTCCTTTGCGGGGTGGGCTGCGAGAGCCCTAGACAGCCCAGGCCAACTGCGCTTGTAAGCTGTCATCTCGACGGTTACAGAAAAGGATCTGTATTTAAACAGCAACGCAGCATTGGGATCGCCGGAGAAGGATATTAATGCTAATTCATCTGCTCGCCCCCCGCCGAGTGCGTTATTTGTTTAAATCTGTAGAATCCTACGGCGCGTTTATATTCTCGCCAGAGTGAGCCTCTGCTCCCTGTAATTATTTAACATTATATGCTGATATAAATTGTAACAGTTAAAGAATGGTAATGAGAAAGGGGGGGGTGTGGAGGGAGGGGGGGAAATAACACAAACTTAACCTTAGAAATGGCAGCGTCAGCGCTTAAAACAGCACCGACCAACTTTTTTTTCCCTCTTCACTTTCTCTCTCTCTCTCTCTCTCTCTCTCTCTCTCTCTCTCTCTCTCTCTCTCTCTCTCTCTCTCTCCTTTTCCTCCTCCTAGCCTGCTTGTCACAGTCGCCTGGGTAGGGCCATGGAAAGTGCCCAGGCTATATACCCACTGCCTGTTTGTGTCAGGGGGCACACACATGCTCACGCACGCACACCAACACGGAGTTGCACGGAGAGCTCGCCCTCAAGGGAACTTGCTTCCCAGTTTGCTTGCCAAGAAAAGATATCTTCCACTGTGGAGGTTAAAACAAGCCGTCGGATGTCAGCATAGTACTACTAGAGATCTCTTGCCCCCCCCTTCATTTCTTTTCCCCCCCTCCCAACAGATACTTTTGCAACTATATGCTTCTTCTCTCTCTCTCTCTCTCTCTCTCTCTCTCTCTCTCTCTCTCTCTCTCTCTCTCTCTCTCTCTCCCCCTCCCCCTAGGGTTAGGGATTTCAATCTATATCTGCTTTTTATTTCCACGAGACGTTTCGGTCCCAAACCACCCTCTCTTTTTGCCAAAGGCCTTATGTCCAGTCTGGTGTGGATTTGAGTTATCCTAGAAAAAAAAGTAGAACGATTAATCATTTCAACAACCTGACTGCAGAAGTTGTGGGTGCTCGCAACACTGGAGGTTTCCCAGAAGAGATCGGACAACCCTTTGTCCGGAACGGGGGTAGTAGGGTCTCTCGCTTGAGCAAAGGGGTTAGACTAGAAGACCTCCGGGGTCCCTTCCAACGCTGTCATTCTGTCGCTCTCCCCTCTGCTTGGATCCCTCCAAAGCTAGCATTAAGCTGGTTGGGGTGTGTGTGGACAGAGTTGTAGTGAAACAAGCTAGAGCTGGGTTGTGAAAAATGGGCTGGAAACTCTGCAAGAATACTTGATAGCCTGTGCCTGGGAAAGTGGATCACTTACAACAGGGGTCTTCAAACCTGGCCCTGTTATGACTTGTGGACTTCAACTCCCAGAATTCCTCAGCCGGCTGAGGAATTCTGGGAGTTGAAGTCCACAAGTCATAACAGGGCCAGGTTTGAAGACCCCTGACTTACAAAGATGCTTCCAGTACTGTGTTTGAACTACCTTACACAGTTGAGTTTAAGGGGCTGGGCTGAATATTGTGTTATCCAGATATCCGTACTGGGAAGAAACCGGAATTTCAGAAGAACTACGTTAAATAAGGATGTTAGGTTTTTTTTTCTTCTTAAATTATATCCCCCAAAATGTGGGATTTGTCTGTCCATGGCAGAGAAAAATTATTATACATTCTTAAAAAAGAATGGGAAAGATCTTTAGGTCCTCAGACGAGCTTGCAAAATCTGTCGACTTTTGCAGCCTTTGAATTAGCTTGCTGTCGATAAAAAACGTCGGACTCAATGCCTTCCAGATTAAATTCATTTAAACCTCGAGAATCTTCTAATGTTATTTTACTCTGTTGATCCTTTTTTTTAATTTATTTTTATTTAGATCGGGAAAATAATTTTTTTTTTAAAAAAAGGATCTACATTAGTAGGGTTTTTTTCTCTCTCCCCCTTCCCCCCCCCCCTTTAATACGGTTTTCGGTTAAAGCTGTTGGACTGGCATTTAGACGTTCTGCTTTTGTTCTCCTCTACCTATATAAGAGGGACGCGGTGGCTCAGTGGGTTAGGACGCTGAGCTTGTCGATCGGAAGGTCGGCAGTTTGGCGGGTCGAATCCCGAGGGCCGCGTAGCAGAGTGAGCGCCTGTTACTCGTCCCAGCTTCTGCCAACCTAGCAGTTCGAAAGCACGTAAAAATGCAAGTAGAAAAATAGGGACCACTCCGGTGGGAAGGTAACAGCGTTCCGTGCGCCTTTGGCGTCTAGTCATGCCGGCCACATGACCACGGAGACGTCCTCGGACAAGCGCTGGCTCTTTGGCTTTGAAACGGAGATGAGCACCGGCCCCTAGAGTCGGAAACGACTAGCACGCACGTGCGGGGGAACCTTTACCTTTACCTTACCTATATAAGAAAATGGCTAAAATCAAAAACTGCATCGTACAGACGGGTAATAAACAGCCTTCGGAAGGTTAACAATCTGAAAAATACACCAGGAAGCGGTGAGGGGAAACGCTCAAAAAAGTTCTGGCCCGGGTTCTTGAAAAAGTTACCGCGGGTTTCTTTTAATGTGCCGTTTATCCAGCCAAGCGGAATCTTTGGCCAGTGGCGATAATTAAAAGAAGGGCCACAGATAATTTAATGTCTCACTCTGATGGAATACCCCCACACCGTTTGTGGTCCTCATTTGGCGGGCCGGCTGGAAGGGCTGCCAAGAAGTCTCAAAAGTATGTGGGCAATCACCCAGTTAAAAGGAATATGAGTTGATTAATCCTATTAGTTTACTAATTGATTAAATCTGCATATGAATAAAACAGGAGTTTTGCAGGAAACAAGTTTCCCCCCCCCCCGCCCTTTGCCGTCAGATGCGTTGTGCCTCTTATTATAAAGGGAAGCCTCCCAACCCTTTTCCTCCTGAAATTTTGTAAATAAAACAAATCTTTAAACGGGACCGGGAGCGTTGTCCTCAGGAAGTTTTGACTAAATAATTACACGAGCCCAGGCAGCACGGTCCTTTTCTCCCTACTGTTCGCAAGAGTTACCATCCAAAGCCGTGCCGTCTTGGCTTGGGGGGTTTGTTAAGATGGCTTGCAGTAGGTTAATTCAATAGTGTGGAACGGTTTGGTTCTAAAGGTGCTAGACCTTAAGGTGAAGTGCTCCGAGTGTTTGAAATGGTTCGTGAACATCCTACACTAAGATTACAGGAATAGGAATCTTATTTTAGGTGCATGGTTTGGCCTTTGGGGAGTGCCAAAAATTAGCGATCAAACTGCCTACTTTTGATCCACCACCGAGATTTTAAACTCTTTCCACCACAGCCTTCTGGAGTTTGCTGAAAATATTATTGAAGGATCAAACTTTCTAGTCTAGTGGCTACAACTTTATACATTTTCGTTTTCATACCTTGGAGATTCTGGGGTCCTTCCTTCCTAATTAATTAATTAATTAATTAATTAATCAATCAATCAATCAATTAATTAATTATGAGACTTGTATGCCGCCCTATCTCCCGAAGGACTCAGAGCGGCTAACAACAATAAAATACAAATGAATACAAATATTCCTTCCTCCTTTCATTCCATTCTTCTCATTGCCTTCCTGTTTTCTCATTGCCTTCTTTCCTCCATCCCTCCCTCCCTCTTTCTTTCTTTCTTTCTTTCTTTCTTTCTTCCTTCCTTCCTTCCTTCCTTCCTTCCTTCCTTCCTTCCTTCCTTCCTCCTTCCTTCCTTCCTTCCTTCCTTCCTTCCTCCTTCCTTCCTTCCTTCCTTCCTTCCTTCCTTCCTTCCTTCTTCCTTCCTTCCTTCCTTCCTCCCTCCTTCCTTCCTTCCTTCCTTCCTTCCTTCCTTCCTTCCTTTCTTTCTTTCTTTCTTTCTTTCTTTCTTTCTTTCTTTCTTTCTTTCTTTCTTTCCATACGGCATAGAATACGTGGATAACAGTAGTAAAAAAAAAAAAGATGCACATAACGCTACGGTACACATACGATAAATACGTGGTCCATTTTATAAGATGAGGCATTCAAGAAGTTTTACATATAAGCTACAGGTTACATTTTGAAACATATTGGTTCATGAGAAGGAAATAAGCATCCCGGCCACTTATCCAGTTAAGCACGGTGTTTCGTTACTTGGAGGAGATCCGTTTTTTCTTCCTGTCTCAGCTATCAGATGACAGCTAGTCACTATACGTTCCAGGGTCTGGAAAGGAACATCGGGGTCACACTGAGGGCAAAACAGGTCAGAGTTTGAACCTCCTTCACAGCTCAGAAAATGCTCTATTTCTCAGCTATATCGCCAAGATTCTTGATCCCCCCCTTAGCCTAATTTTACACCCATTGAAAGCAGCTGTACTCTCTATTCTCAAAAGAACAACAACACCCTTTTCCAGAGTCGTCTGAAGACGCCTCATTCTGGTATGTGAAAAGTTTCTGTTTCACTACAGGTCACTTCTCCTTAACCGGAAATTTTGCCCTTGGCTTTCGTTTCGCCGTAGGGTACGCGAGGCTTCGCTCGCGAAAGGGATTCCGTGGAATCGCCTCGCGGCATTGAGTCTTCGAGCCAAATCTCCAGATCGGCCCGTTCTGTCGAAATTGATCCCCACCGTCTTTGAATCGACCAGAGACCGATGGACTTTTGGCCCGTCGGGTCTACACAGCTGTGGCAAACCCATCCAAATCTGTAAAGCAAGCCACAAATTTGGCTAGAGCTTGGGTCGGCTCACATGTCCCATCGTACTCCCACCCACCCACCCCCCAAAAAAAGGGAAAATTAGAGTCCATTGTCAGGCAGATAAGTAGGTGGCTGTCAGAAGCTTGAAAGAAATTTCACTTCTTCCGGTTCCCCCTTGAAGTGGTTGAGGTCTGGAGCTAAACTGCAGCTTGATTTGCAAAGTAGTGTGATGGTCGGGTCGAACTGCTTTGGCAGGCTGGACTGGAGCCAGCCTTCGCCACAATTCATACTGTTGTCAGTTTAATAAATGCACTACTTAAATTATGAAATTACAAAAGAAAAAAGAGAATGCACTTATTCAGACTCTTAATACATTAAAAATAAGGCATTAAAACACTGACTTTTTCCCCCCTTTCCAGAATCAATAATGAACAGGAAGGGAGGTAGACATTAACAGTCACGGACATTCAAACTCTTATACATAAATTATCCGAGGGAAAAAAAAACAACGCACATAAGACTTGAATAATGTAAATACATTAATGCATTTAATAATTTAAACATTAAAGCGCAGGCAGGAATTCGCGGCAGAGGCTGTTCTGAGATAAGGAACGACCCTGGACGTTGCCCGCGACTCGAGATCGATGGCTGCTTTCCCCTTGAGGAAACTAGGGGGGGGGCACGCGCACGGAGGAAGCAGTGCGGCAAGAGTGACCGCTTGTCCAGAGATATGCCAGAACGTCCCCCCCCCAATTTCCATCGTCCTTCCTTTTGTCGGTTGGCCCACCTGTCCTTGCCGCCGCAAGTTCTCAGAAGTTGCCCAGGGTGGGACCGTTGCGTTAACAACAACACACACACCCCGGTACGTCAAACCACCGAAAGGGAAGAAGGTCTCCGCCGTTCCCAAACGGTCTGCAACTTCACACTCTGGATCAGTAAGCTCTTTTGAGGACGGCCTGCGTGTTTCTTAGATGCTCTCCTTCCTGCCACGTCCCTTGGTGGGTCCACCAGGTAAAAGAGCAGAAAGAAAAGTCCTTTCGCGCTTTAAAAAAGTAAAGGTAAAGGTTCCCCCGCACACGCGTGCTAGTCGTTTCCGACTCTAGGGGCTGGTGTTCAGCGCTTGTCCGAGGACGTCTCCGTGGTCGTGTGGCCGGCATGACTAGACGCCAAAGGCGCACGGAACGGTTACCTTCCCACCGGAGCGGTCCCTATTTTTCTACTTGCGTTTTTACGTGCTTTCGAACTGCTAGGTTGGCAGAAGCTGGGACGAGTAACAGGTGCTCACTCTGTTACGTGGCACTCGGGATTCGACCCGCCAAACTGCCGACCTTCTGATCGACACCACGTCCCTTTTTTTGTGTGTGTGTGCTTTAAGCCCTGATAAAGAACATCGGGGCTTTTGACCATGCCAGAGGTTGGGGGAAACCAAGCTGGCGTGGCTTTTGAACACAAGCCACGTTGCTCCTTCAAGTACCATGCCAAGAAAGCTGGGCAGAATGTGGCCTGATTGAGACCTTGGACTTTCTCTTCTCCTGTCTCAAATAAAGACACCCCCCCTTGGACTTCCTTGTCAGAGAACGTAGCCCTAATTAACAAGGCGTAAGTAAGGGCCGAGACCTCCATTTTGGATCCAGATTTGGTCACTTTCCCAGTTGCTCGGTCCCAAATCCCCTTTTTTTTTTTAAAAAAAAATTGTGGCTCCTACTTCCCCAGCAAAATCAAACATTTAACGTTTAAAAACGCTTTTCTCTCACGAGAAACTCTTCCAAGTTCCTTGTTTCAGAAGATGCGTTTTAAAATGCGTTCTGAGAAAAGCACCCCAGCATTTGTTAGAAACCCCCTTTTATTCCGGCGGAAGGATTGAAGGTATGAAAACTCAGGAGGCTTGCGGGGGGGGGGGAGAGAGATGGAAATATTCCAGAGACAGAGTAGTAAGGGGAAAAAAAAAACAACCTCTATGTAAGCGGAATAAGATTTCTAAAAAATGTTGAAAGTAAAAGGGGAAAAAAAAATCTGCCCTACTTTTTCCAGAAAAAGGTTTTTATTTTATTTTATTTTCCCCCATCATCTCCGCCCTGCCCCCCCCCCCAGCTCTTTGGTTTTCTGTGTAATAAAACTGGAGAGCGAATATGGCCCTTTTCTCTATGCAGCGCACACGCTTGATTGCTGAATTATGGATTGCTGTTTGCTGGCAAAATATTTAGCGGGTGAAATTTTGGCACGCGTGAACTGGCTGCAAACGATTGGCTGGGTTTCGCATCTCCTTCAGCCTTTGGGTCTGACCCAGAAGGCAGATGATCTTAAAAGTAGATCCCTTGGACTTGATCAGGCTGTTGAGGACAGAGCAAAAATCCAATTTCTACCACCACCACCCCCGGAGTCTGCTGCACAGCAGACTCTTAACTCCACCAAAAGCCCTCTTAGGCCAGAGGTCTTCAAACTTGGCCCCTTTTTGTGACTTGTGGACTTCAACTCCCAGAATTCCTCCGGCAGGCACGAGCGCCTGGCTGAGGAATTCTGGGAGTTGAAGTCCACAAGTCACCAAAGGGGCCAGGTTTGAAGACCTCTTGTCTTGAGCTGTAGAGTTGGGAGACCTTCCAGGTTGAGAAAGCTTCCAGACACCATTGGGCTCCGATTGAATCACTCGTTGGAAGTCCAGCTAATTAAAATAGGACTTTTTTCTTCTTCTTCTTTAAATTAACCCGCTTGGCAGGAATTCGAAACGGGCCAATTTCTGCGTGCTGATGAGCCCTTTATTATATCACACATACTTTCCTCTAAGTGGAACAAGAGGCCGTGCTGAATGAATTGATCTCCCCCATGGAGGCCTTCTGCACTTGCTAAGGGTTTCTCTTCTGACTCTTTTCCGCCTCTTCCCCCCCCCCTCACTCCGTACGTTGAGAAAGACCCCTGCTTTGGTCCTCCTGCTTGTGTTCTTCTTGTCGTTGATTTGGGGGGCACAAACTGCATGTCAAGGACGTATGTATGCACAGCAGCCCATGCGCCAAACTCTGTGAGCATTGCAGATATTTATCAGGTGAAGAATCTTGGAAGTTCAGCCTTGGGTGAAGACTCTTCTCTCGTCTACGTAGCTCGGCTTTTCGTGTCCTTCCTGGCTAGATCCTTTCTGTCAGAGGTTGAATTCACGGGTCATCCCTTGGACACTTTGCAACACCCTCCATTGATCCAACCATCCCCTTTCTCTCTCGTAAGCACTCATGTCCAATTTGATTTGATTTGATTTTCATGGGTCTGAAAACCCTAGGCTAGGAGCCGAGAAGAAGCTACTGAGATACTAGAGTCCTTGGCTTCTGGGAACCTTAGAGATCAGAGGTCTCCTTCTCCACCTGCCGAGGTTAGGATCTACGAGGAAAGCCAAGCACCAAGCTGTACTGGATCTCCAGTTGTCCATAAATCTGGGCGCTTATAGATCATAGATCTTAACCTCTGCAGATGGAGATGGAGACCTCTGATCTCTAAGACTCCCTGAAGCCAAGGACTCTGCTATCTTAAAAAAACAACCCTAAAATTATTAAGCTGTGTCCCGTATTAGCCAACTGGATTATTTTTAATACATTAAAAAGTTCCGGGTGAGGGCGAAGGAATGTTATCCTGGGAGAGCAATTTTATTCTCTTCCTCTGTGTGAAAAGTACAGGGTCTCTTATTCACATGCGAATTTATGTAAATTTCAAGGGCTCTGCAGATTTATTGGATTAGCATATTTGTACCCCACCTTTTAGCTAAAACTCCAACAATTAATTCACAATGATTTCATTAATTAGGTGACAGCTCTTCTTCTCCGTCGTTATTAATACCGGCCTTATTAGCCAGAAATGATTTACTTATTCACTAGTACTTCGGATTATTCATCCTCATTTATTTATCATCATCCTCATTATTATCATCATCATCATCATCATCTTGGTAGAGAGAGGCCTGATTGTTGTTGTTGTTTTTTCCTATAAAGAGCATGATAACAAAAATTGCATTTTCTCTTTACTTTTTAAAGCTATCACAGAGGAAGAAAGGAAAAAAAGAGAGAGTGAGGGCTATTAGATTTAGAAGACCCAATTATAAAAAGAAATAAATGGAGGGAAAGGAGAGGAAACCGCAGAAAAACAAACCCAGCCCTTAGAAAAGTGCATTTGGTCAATTGCAGCCCTAATGAAATATAGAAAAGACTCAATAAAAGGGCCTTTATTACTTTAAATGTTTTAAATGTGGATTTTTAGCCATCAGGTTAATGTTTTTGAATCATTTTTTGATTCGATTGAGAGTCCTTTTCTAGGTATCTTTGCCACTTGAGTGCTAATTGGATTTCCGCGGATAAATGGTGCTAGCAACACAGCCCCTTACCTCACTGTATTTCTTGGTTCAGCATTTATATTATTTGTTTTTACTGTAAATGTTAATAAATCTTTGCATGGTTTAAGAAGAGTAGGCAGAGCCAGGCAGACGAGAAAGGGTGTGTGTGTGTGTGTGTGAGAGAGAGAGAGGTTTATCCATCAGAAAAAGGAAGGAAGGAGAAAGACTCCAGTGTTGGAAAAGTAAAGTGTAGGATTGTCGGTGTGGATAGATTTATTATTATTATTATTATTTTTATTTTATTTCACTTTTACTTTATTTTATCTTATTTTACTGTTGTTGCTGTTAGTTGCGAAGTCGTGTCCAACCCCTCGCGACCCCCTGGACAACGTTCCTCCAGGCCTTCTTGTCTTTATTTTTATTTTATATTTTATTATTATTATTATTATTATTTTATTTTATTATTATTTTATTTTATTTACGGGCACCCAGCCAAGCAATAATCCATAATCCTTAAGATAAAAAGTGAGGATTTCCACAGCAGCCCTGCAGACAGAGGTTGGAGGCACCCAAATTGCATTACCGTTGATGGGTGGGATGGAAAACCTTTCATGAGTCCGTTTCGGAAGAAGAAAGACAGTGTATTTGGGTGTGTGGTTGTTGTTGTTGTTTTTTAAAGAGAATATTGCAAACCTTTTAGCCAAGATTTTTCCAAACCTAACACAAGTGCCCTAATAGTGAAGGGTCAGGCCTTTTCAAGAGCTGAGCTTTTCCATTCCTTAACAAGAGAGAGACATTGGGCTGGACTGTTACATTTTGCAGCTGAAGAAGTTTGCATTTAGGCCTAATAAAAACCTAATTTGTGTATGCATTGTGGGGGGGGGGATTTTATAACGTCCCCTTTTTTACATATCTGGTTGGAAATTATTCTTAGTGGGGATCCGCTAACTCCCCTTCTTCCATTCCTTTGTTTTTCTCACCCCTGGGGCTAAAGTGTCCCCCAAACATTTTCTTTCCAAACATTGCCCCCCCCTTCTTCATTAATACCTTGTATACACAGCACCAGTAGTCCTTGGCTTACGGACACGATCTCGGTTGCTGAGCCAGACAGCTTGTGAAAGCGAATTTTGCCCCACTTGAGGACGTTTCTTGCCGCGGTGGTGAAGTTAAGCCACCCATTGGCTTTGCTTGTCAGAAGGTCGCAAAAGAGGATCGCGTGACCCCAGGAACACTGCAACCGTCGTCAGTACGAACCAGTCTGGACAGTTTTGATCACGCGACCCTGGCCGTGTGAAAAAACAGTCGTTAAGTCACTTTTTTCAATGCCGCTGTAACTTCAGTCACTGAACAAGTGGTGGTATGTCAAGGGCTACCTAGATACATGGTCTTCCCAGTTGCAATGTATGTCAGTGAAAGTTGGACCCTAAGAAAGGCTGAGCGCCAAAGAATTGAGGCCTTTGAACTGTGGTGCTGGAGAAGACTCCTGCGAGTCCCTTGGACTGCAAGGCGATCAAACCGGTCAGTCCTAGAGGAGATCAACCCTGACCGCTCTTTAGAAGGCCAGATCCTAAAGCTAAAACTCAAATACTTTGGCCACCTATGAGAAGGAAGGACTCACTGGAGAAGAGCCTAATGCTGGGAAAGGTTGAGGGCAAGAGAAGAAGGGGACGACAGAGAAGGAGGTGGCTGGATGGAGTCACTGAAGCAGTAGGCATGAGCCTAAATGGACTCCAGAAGATGGCAGAGGACAGGAAGGCCTGGAGGAACATGGTCCATGGGGTCGCGATGGGTCGGACACGACTTCGCAACTAACAACAACAACAGCCCAGATACAGGTTGAGTTTTATTTCCCAATAAGCCTGTAGTACCTCTGTCTTTCCTCTCCCGACGTTTTGCACTGGCGACTTCTGTAGGTTAAAAAAAAAAACATCTGCCGACTTTCTTCCCCCCACCCCGTCCCTTAATTGGTCATTAATTTTTTGGGTAGGGAAAAAGCGTAATTGTAATAATGCTTGACATGTTGCTGTCTGCTTCAAGGTTTAAGGAAAATTTAAAAAGAGAGAGAGAGAGTTTCATAAAGAAGAACGTAAAGAGAGAAAAAAAAGCTCGATTGGCAAGTAGCGTCAAAGAGTTCCTGGGTGTCTTTTTTTTAGTGGCAACCTAAACCTTTGTTTTTCACCACCTCCTTGACGAAAAGCGGGCTTGGTGTGGTGGTTCAGGTGATGGGCTGACATCCGGGAAAGCCGGTTTCAGCCCGAGAATCTCCTTGAGCCAGCCAGTCCCTTTCAACCCAACTTTAGCTTTGCACGGAGAACCTCCATGAGGTCTGAGATGACGAAAGGTGGGCTTGAAATCTTAGAAATCCTAGACGACAATTCGTTCAACTTTCCCCCAACCCAGATAGGTTGGGATTTACGCTCCCCAGAATCTTCAGCCATTCAGGGCATCCAAAGAGCGCCCCCCCGTTGGGAGGAGAAATGGGAATTGAGTTAGGGCTTTGTTAAGACACCAGGAGTATCTTTGACCTACGGAGGGGATGGTCCAGAAAACCAGCCCCTCTACTTCAGAACTTCTCCTGATTTTCCTGATGGCAAAATCCATGGGCTTGGAAGCTAGAGGGTCAACAAATAAGGACGCCCATCTTTTTGCGGCTGAACACCCTGAAAGGGTAAAACAAACACAACTCTTTGTGTGTTTTATTTCCCTCTCCTTGTTTATTCCATGGAGTCTGGTCCTACTTGCATGACCCAATAGTTGATCTCTGAAGTTCCGGGGAGATGTTTTTTTTCCTGTGGGTGGAAGAGGGCTTCTGTCTGGAAAGCAATTTTTCTTTCCCCCCCACACACACACCGCCCATACTCCAGCTTCCATGCAGGTAGTTGGAGGAGGAGGAGGAAGGATGCAATACAACCCCTCTTTTCCCCCAGAAAACCTGCTTTTGCTTTGTTTTGATGGATCTCTCTCTCTCTCTCTCTCTCTCTCTCTCTCTCTCTCTCTCTCTCTTTCTCTCTTTCTCTTTCTCCGCCCCCTCCTCTCCGTCCCCTGGTAAGGTTATCATGACAGGTCTTTTGGGTTGGTTTTTTTAAAAAAATAAAAAATAGTTGAGCATAATAGCCATAAAAGATGCTGGATGGCCCCGGTGGGAAGCTGAAGGAGTCCATTCATTCATGGAATATTTACGGTGCAGCTGACAGGCCTACAAGCCAATATTTCATTCTTCCTCGCCTTGTTGTGGGAGTTACTTTGATGTTGCAATGCGCAGGCAGGGAGATTGCCCAGACCGAACTGTGTCCATGTCCAACCAGCAGCGGAGAAGGGCGTCAAGGCCAGCAGCTCGGTGCCCAAGATCGTGGGGTGGTTGGTGGTTAGTTTGGACCAGAGCTTGGGCCCAACTAGATGGAGATCTCCCAGTCTCAGGTCACCCAAAGTCGTTCCTGGAAAATCTGGGATAGAAATGTCGCCGAAATCCTCCAGTTGCCAGAGTCGAAAGAGTATTCTTCGGTATTAGATATTTTAATTCTGTCCCTAGATTGCTTTACAGAGGCAATGACTTTCATTTATGGAATGATAGAATTCACAAAGTCCAATGTGCCTGGATTTGGCCCTTTTTCTATAATTCTATTTTCCCTAACTTGATCCTCGGTTGCATTTCCCATTCCTCCTTCTAATGAGTATTTTTGAACATTGCTGTTTCCGTTTGAAAAGAATTCGGCAGTCAGTTAAGTCGCAAATCCAGGCCTATCGAAACCGATGTATCCAATATATCAAAGTGTTTTAAAGTGAAACCTAGGTCAATAATGCTTTAGAATTCCCTCAATACATATTTGCACAATAGGCCTTGAAATATATTACTTCATCATGTCATCTTCTTTTACATTTCTATCAAGGATGTTTTATGCGGCAGATTTTTTTTTTTAAACAAAAAAAAAATCAAAAAGCAACCTGTCTCATTTTGTATAAAACTGACAAATTGTATCTAGGAATATTTCCCAGTTGTTTTTAAATGAAAGCAGAGCGGGCATGTAAGCGGAAGGGATCTTGACAGCACAAAGATAACCGCTGGCCCGCTCGGAGGGAAACTAATCAAAAATGCAATATAGGTTTTTTCCCCCCTGATTCTTGGGACTACAGCCCCCAAAATTCCTAGCATGGGGGCTGAGTATCTTGAGAATGCAATTTTTCAGATGGAGCGAAATCTTCCTGCAGGCTTGCAGACCTGCTTCCTCCGATGGAAATTTCAGCCTATTTAGGATTTTAATCTTACACAGTTCAGCCTGGGCCTTCATTTTTTTTCCTGTCCACTTTCTCTCCCCCTTCCCCCTTCCCTCCTTATCCCTAATTCCCAGCCCCAAGAAAATCGCAGCTTGGGGTGGGGTGGGGGGGGAGGAAAAAAAAAAACTTTCGCTCTTTTACCAAGCGAAACATGGCACTTTTGCAACGAAGCCGGTGGTCACCGGCTGGAATCCAGAAGAGGGGGTGGAGGAAGAGAGAATGGCTTTCCTTCTCCGCTGACTTGATTGATTGATCGGATCGATTTGATTTGCAGGGTGGAGACAGAACATCGACCTTTCATCTTGACCCCGTGGGTGGTGTTCCTATTAGGATACATTGGTTAGTTAGTGCCGTGGGTGGTTTTTTTTTTTTAACCCTCTGTTTTGCAAGCCACTGGGGAGCCCCCCCCCCCCGTGGGAATTGCTGTTGCAAGCCAGAAAATAAATAAATAAACAAAAGAGATAAACGTGTCTAGGTGCCGTTATCACCGATAACCTGGCTACGGGTTAGTTTCAGTGTGTGGCTGAATAGTATATATGGCAAGTGCGAGGAATTGCCTCTAAATTCCCCCACCCTTTTTTTTTCCTTTTTTTTTCTTTTTCTAATTTAGAGAAGAGGAAAAAAATCAGTCTTTCTTTTTTTTGGGGGGGGGGGTCCTGTGGTTTTTTTTTTAACAGCCTATTAGGAGTTTGAAATCAGGAATGTGACGGTGGGGTGGGGGTGGGGGGCGGAAGTTAGATGAAAGAAGCCGACAGAGGAACTATAAAAAGTTAAAATGGTCGGAAATGAGATTGCGTTAATGTCACACACCATCTTGGGCAAAAAAAGGAAGGAAAAAAAAACAACAAGCCAGCGACTCTTAGGAAGAAAAAAGTATGGCAGGCTGGAATCCTACTTTCCAAATTAAGTTAAGTCCTACTTTCCAAATTAAGTTCTGTCTATTCACTTTTGAGGAAGGGAAGCTGTTAAGTGTTTTTCCAGATAAAATTCCCAGAAAGGGTTAGTAGTATCTAATGCCTGCAGATAACTTGTATCTCTCTCTCTCTCTCTCTCTCTCTCACACACACACACACACACACTTGAATAATCCCCCCTCCTTCCCCTCCCTCCTGTCCTTGTCATACGTTGGGTTTAATGAGTAATTTTAAAAAATTGAAAATAAAAGGGGAAAATGAATAGGTGTTGAACTAGGCTGTGATATGTAAATGCCAACTAGTAATTACCTAAAACCGCGGAGTTTTTTTTTATTATTTCGGTTTCATCTTGCAAAACATTTCATTTTTGCTGAGTGAAAACACTTAATTTGGGCTGAGTTTTCTTGCGCGGAGGCTGGGTGGCAGAGACCATGGCAGTTCGTCCTGGCATTAGCTAGAGGGCACACTAGCTCTTTCTCTGGGCTCCACCATATCCTTGGCTGAGCCGTTCCCAAGGTTATTTGCTCCTTAGGTTGGAATTAACAACTGGGAAATTCACCTACATGCTTCTGCATTGCAAAGGAGTGTCCTTCTTCTCCCCCCCCCTTTTAACCGTTCCTCTCTTTTCCCTTTTTTTCCCTTCAGAATAGAATAGAATAGAATAGAATAGAATAGAATAGAATAGAATAGAATAGAATAGAATAGAATAGAATAGAATATGGGAATGAAAGAATAGAGTAGAATAGAATAGAATAGAATATGGGAATGAAGAATAGAGTAGAATAGAATAGAATAGAATAGAATAGAATAGAATAGAATAGAATAGAATAGAATAGAATAGAATAGAATAGAATAGAATAGAATAGAATATGGGAATGAAGAATAGAGTAGAATAGAATAGAATAGAATAGAATAGAATAGAATAGAATAGAATAGAATAGAATATGGGAATGAAGAATAGAGTAGAATAGAATAGAATAGAATAGAATATGGGAATGAAGAATAGAATAGAATAGAATAGAATAGAATAGAATAGAATAGAATAGAATAGAATATGGGAATGAAGAATAGAGTAGAATAGAATAGAATAGAATAGAATAGAATAGAATAGAATAGAATAGAATAGAATAGAATATGGGAATGAAGAATAGAGTAGAATAGAATAGAATAGAATAGAATAGAATAGAATAGAATAGAATAGAATAGAATAGAATAGAATAGAATATGGGAATGAAGAATAGAGTAGAATAGAATAGAATAGAATAGAATAGAATAGAATAGAATAGAATATGGGAATGAAGAATAGAATAGAATAGAATAGAATAGAATAGAATAGAATAGAATAGAATAGAATAGAATATGGGAATGAAAGAATAGAATAGAATAGAATAGAGCTGAAAGGGACCTTGGAGGTCTTCTAGTCCAGCCCCCCTGGCTCAAGCAGGAGAACCTATACCATCTCAGACAAGTGACTGTCCAGCCTCTTCTTGAAAGCCTGCAGTGATGGAGCGCCCATGATTTCTGAGGGCAAGCTGTTCTACTGGTTAATTGTCCATTCTTGGAGAAGTGTTGAACTTGGCCTGTTTCAAAACTATCTCGCTTATTCTAACAGAGGATCTAGTCCAGGGATCTTCACACTTGGCCTGCTGCATGCTGGCTGAGGAATTCTGGGAGTTGAAGTCCACGAGTCGTAAAAGGGCCAAGTTTGATGAAGACCCCTGGTCTACTCCAAAAAAAACCTGAGCCAAATTGTTTATGGCAGTCAACAAAATGGAGCCGTTGCTTGGTGGGCTGATGAGCGTGCCCTAGTTCAGGAACGCTAACGCCTTTTAATAACATTTATTAGTTGGGGGGGGGGAAAAAGGACCCAGGAAAGCAAACGATATTAACGCCCACCTCATACCCCCCCATCTCTCCCCTCCCCCCTTTGAATCTCTCTAAGCATTGTTTGATAGATATATCACTTGGCTTTCACAAAGAAGAGTTTTATAGCACTTTGAAGATGACATATTGAAGCCACTCTTTGCTGTGGATTTAAACTACACGATCCATAAAAGTGTAGTTCTATTCCCACTTAGCAGGAAATAAATCTCCCTGAAATGAATGTCACTGGGTAGTTGCCTTGTGCTAAGCCCCAGGTTTAAAACGAATCGGGTTAGGATCGGCACTCTGAAGCCTGGAATTGCAATCCACAGAGGCTGGGTTCACCTGGGACACACGGCCGGAAAAAAAAAGGCAGCGTGGGAATCTAATCTCTCCGGGAATGTTCTAAGGAACTGGCTATCTCTTTAACTAATGTTGCTTAGCCTGTTTCCTTTCTTGCAATCATCTCCGAATACTAATTCAGCGATTACTAATGAACCTCTCCCTTCTTCGGATCTATTTATAGCTAAATGTGTATCCCCCCCCACCCTTTTCGCTGTGATGCCACAGCGTCCTTTATATCCCACTCTTCCCCCGTCCCAAATAATTCCAGTTTTCTGTATTCGTTTCGTGTGAAAATAAGTCGGGTTTAACCGCTTCGCTTATTCGCGTGCGAACACCTAGCTTGGCTGGGCAACTGAGGGGGTGGATATTCTGCGTAGCAGTTCTGGTTTGCAGAAATATGGAGGAGCGCTAGATGGCAGCAAAGAGTCAAGAGTAGTGATAGTATTTAAATTGATACTCGATTTATTTTTCTTCCTAGCCTGTGTATGTAGACTTGCCAACTTCGTTATCTTATCCATGACCCTGAGTTGAGAGGTGGTGGACCTTATTGTCCTATATTTCTAGGACAATAGAAACTGGTCCGATCATCTTAGGATCGATTATGGGGACTGAATGAACTGCTGTTACTCACAGGATAGCTGGGGATTATGAAAGTTGAAGTCCCAAACACACGGAAGGCACAAGGTCAAGTCACATGTCGGGCAACACCTAATGAATCATCAGTATTTGTGACTACAGGTGCAAAGAACATCTTAAAGCTTCTAGACAATCCTACTCAGGAGAGTTAACTATTAGTTAGCCTATCTGGCTCATTACAAGTCACCTTAAGCTACTTCTCTCCCACCACCGAGGGTTGAGAATTTAACCCTCATTTTTCAGCATTGGTGTCGTGGCTCCGATTCATGAGACAGTTTAAAACAACATTCAGGCACTGTTTTATCTAAAACGTCTATAATAACGGCAGCATCGGCACTCCTGGATGGACGCCAGAGTCTGAATTCTCTTCCCCCTGACACCCCACGTCATACAGAATCTCCCTGCCTTATTTTACACGTCACAAGTCGCATTTACCGGTCAATTCAACACGGGGGAAGTTTCACTTCTTCCCTTCCGAAGCGGCTGGCTCCCTTCTCTTGTTCAAAACATCCTGGTTGCATTCCTCCCGCCTTTTAGTGATTGAAAAGCCAACGGTTAAAGCAAAAGGTGGCCTCTTATATTGTCAGTGCAAAAAAACAAAAAAACAAGCCACGTGTCAACGTTTGCAGCCATTGATGATTGGCTGTGACGACGGTCCCGGTGTTCTGTCCATACGGCAGTTAACAGGAGCCTTGACCGGTGGATTCTCCCGCTTCCTTACCCCCTTTCACCCCTGCCAGGAAAGGCGAGCAGCGCTGGCTTTTCCATCCTGGGAGTGGTTTTTGCAGAGTGTATAGTTGCCATTGATGGAAAGAAGCTTTTCCGTTGCCTTGGCCTGGCTGTTTGACCCCCTTCTACTCAACATCCCCACCAGATCCCATTGGGAGCCCAGCTTCATTTTCCTCCTCGTCACTTGGAGTGGAAAGAGAAACTGCCAGAACTCTGTTTAAATTTCATCTGGTAGAAAAAAAGAAGGAGGAGGAGGAGGAGGAGGAGGAGGAGGAGGAGGAGGAGAAAAAAGCGGGCCAGAGGCATGCCTTGCTATCCTTCAAAAAAGAGTTGGTGGGTCACCTCCATCTCTGCAAAAAGATGACCTTTGGGGCAGAGGTGGGTGGGATCCTCCTCCTAACAAGAACTGTCTGTCAAGGGTCAGTTGATGGTCCTTTCTCACTGAGGTCTTAAATGGCTATTTTTTAAAATAAATAAAAAAAGAAGTGGTAAAATCAGGCCCAAGTCACACGGATGTCTTGACTCAACGGCCAGAATCCCATTGTGGGTCCTTCCTGATGAGTTTAATTTTTGTGTTTTAATGCTCATGAATCCATCCAATCGTTTAAGCCTCAGAGAACACCTGGATGCTTTGTGGCGTGGAAACCAGTAGACTTACATCTCAGGTGGCGTGTGTTTTTTTTTAATCACACCTGCGCCATTTTTCTTTCTTTTCTTTTTTTTACAGCAACCTCCAACCCGTTTAAAACAAAAAAAAACTTGATATTCGGAGCTGGCGGGGTTTCGGATGAAATAATTCTTGTTTTTCCCCTGCTCTAGTCTTCGTTACAAATAAACATCCCGTGGGGTGGGTGGGAATTGCCTACCTCCTCAAATGTTGAATCAAAAGAGATCCCCCCCCCCCCCGGTTGATGGATCTGAAAGTTGGCAGTGTAAATCGGTGGCTGAATCCAGCCAACCCAGGATTTTTATTCTGAGAAAGCTGTATCTGGAATCTACAGGCACGATGCCTCTTTAGCAAGATATATTGTTTCATAATTAGCCTCTTGCATTTTTCCACGACTGCTGGCATCAGCATTCCTCAATGTGTTACCCTGATTAACAGCTGCTTTGCAACTATTTCCTTGTGCCACTGATGACCATATATGTCAAGCTAGTCTTGACAAGAGTAGGGATTTTCTCCCTCCTCCCCCCTTTTTTTTCTTGCCTGGCTTTAAAACGCTGCATTTTCTCACCTCCCTCTCTCAATAAATAAATAAATAAATAAATAACAGGTGGGTAGTTCCTCTCTGTTCGTCATAAGGCCAAGAGATACATTACAAAATAGGTTTTGCTTCTTCTGACTTAAACCCCAGCAGATCTGTCAATTCATCCATCCGGTCTGTGTCAATCTACAATTTAAGATCGACCCCCCCCACCCCCACCAAAAAAAGCCACCTAAAAAAATACGAATTGGTATTTTAGGGCTGCCTTAAAGAGTGGCTTTGGATAGCGAGATGGGTGATGTATAAATGCAATCAATAAAGCAAGAATGAAAAACGCTCATTTCTGAATGCGCTGGATCTCAACAATAGCTGTTTTTATGTGTAACCCTTTGATGGTGCCACAATGTTCAGTGAAATACAAGAATTGATAACGTGGGAAATTCCGAGTCAAATAGACCACTGCAGGCTACAGCACTAGTCAGTTTCTCTCACTTTAGCTATATATAAGAAGCTGAATTAGATCCACAAATAACAAAAGGATGTGATGTGATGGCTATAGTCTCGGATGAAGAACAGACACGTAATTTTCCAGGGATATCCTTAAGTGATTTGGGGGCCATTCGATCTCACAATTGACTCTGCTTTACAGGGCTCTCGAGGGCAAAAGCCAAGTTTGTGACTCTGGTTTTATTCCCACGAATAAAATTCCATCTAGAAGCTTCTTTCCCACAGCAGGCCAAAAGACTGAATGCTTGCAATTTCTGTGTTTTTTTGGAAGTTTTTAAGGTAGCGCTCCGTGCGCCTTTGGCGTCTAGTCATGCCGGCCACATGACCACGGAGACGTCCTCGGACAAGCGCTGGCTCTTCGGCTTGGAAACGAGTCGGAAACGACTAGCACGCATCTGTGGAGGGACCTTTACCTTTACCTTATTAAGGTAGCTTGATATCTTCAGCCTGTGTGGCTCTTTGCCGTTTCCGCGTATTGCACAAACTAAGCAAAAAGGTTAATTCCTGAGTTGCAGACAACGGGGAGGTGTATTGCTTTGATCTCGGAAGCAGAGTCCCGATAATGTTGCGAGTACTGATTTTTCCAGAGAACGGATAGCCAGTAATGATTTTAAGATAACCGTGGCAAAAAAAAAATATATCCCTCCTACCCACTATATTTTCATGGCCCCTAGGAATTTGAGGATATAGATAATGGGTGTGTTTGTGTGTTGCAAGATACAGTAGCCCAGGGTCTCTCTCTGTATAGATAGAAGTTGCGTGTCTGATAGTGGGAGCAGGAGAATCTCTCGTCTTTCTTAAGCTATAATTTTGTAATGTCATTTTCAATCAATAGGCCTTTAGCAAAAAGATGATGGAGGAGGCCTTTTAAATAATTTAGCTCTTGTTAATGGAGCGATTTCATTTTTTGATAGAACGGCTTTATTGAGAGAGAAGTGGATCTTTTGCGCGGTGCTTTTCTCCCCCTGCGCTGTAACTGCTCTGCCATTTCCCCCCCCCCCCGCCGTCCTGCGTCTGGAATCAAAGCCAAGCTCTTGGCCTGCCTATCAAAAAGAACATTGCAAATTTGGGGGGGTGGAAAGTTCCTGTCCCTTCACTTTTAGGTCAGCAAAGCCATCGAGACATCAGTGGTTCTGTGTAAACTCAGTTTTGGCTGCGTGTGAGTTGGGTGGCTCCTGGATAAAACTTTTTTACAGACTTTTGAGGCCTTTCAAGATTGGGGATTGGAAAGGTCTATTGTACCCGTATTCCTTAAGCGGTACAAAAGAGTATCAAGTTATAATTTTTTTTTGCAGCTATCATTAACGTTGTTAGTACGGTATGCGTTTTAATGTTGGCTTGTACGATTGGGTTCCAAGATCCCTTAGCCCAGAATGACGTGAGGTGACCCGTTGTATAAATGTGATGAACCAACAAACTGTAATTGGGAACTTTTAAAAAGTTGGCGGGACCCAAATACCCTATAAAACGTATTTCAGGATAATCGTAATTTCCAGAAATCCTCCAGGCACCGTATGAATTCCAGTGGTAAAAAAATAAATAAAATAAGGGGTGTTTTGTTCAGAAATGTGCCTTCCTGTCCCCGCAAAAAGGATCAAGGTAAATTCATTTGATAAGAGATCACCTTGTGGAGGGGTGGGAACAACGTTACCTATTTCCCAAAAGAATTGGGAGCGTTAAAACCGATTGCTTAAGAATGAATTCTGAGCTTAAAAGAAAGCGGGATAAAGCTGGAATTGCATCCACGAGGTCGGGGAGAGTTTATCCGTTCAACCTTTGACCTCGTAGGATTGTCCATCCTCAGAGTTTCTCTTCCCCCCCTTATTTTTATTGTAGACAGAGCTGCAGAGGAGATGATGGAGGACACCTTAATGCAGAGATCCCCAAACTTTTGGCCACCAGGAACCGGTTACGTGAAGAGAGGTTTTTTCCGTGGCCTGGAGAGTGCCTGGTTTTATGCGCTGCCTACATCCCACGGATGGGGCTTGGCTTGTTTGTGCCGACCGGTTGCCGGCATGCCACGGAGCAGGGGTCGGGGACCTCTGCCTTCAGGTTATTTTAGCCCCAAAGCCCTGGTGGAAAATCTCCCTTCAAGGCATGCCATGGCACTCTCTGAAAACAGGAAGAGATGTCAGATCTTCCCTTGTGGAAGCCTTGGAGACAGACATTGACCAGATACCGGCATTGGCTTTCTTGTTTCTTATAACGGTGATCCAAGATGAAAACTTGGAAGGTGGTCCATCTCTGCAGGCATCTTCTTTGTGAAGTTTTACCTCTGGTGTTTTCACTACTCCGAGGATTAAGTTCTCCTAAATGAGACAAGGAGTGCACACGTATAGAATAGGACTTTAATCCATTGACTCCCAAAAAGAGGGCTTAACGAAGGAAGGTTAGGACTGCTTCCAACTGGACAATGACTTTTCTCATTCCCCCACACTGCCCCAGTGGCCCATAAAAGTTAGGACTCTCTGCCCGCCCTTATTGGATGATCCCTAATGGTTGACGGTCCATAAATGTTGTCGCTCTCAAGCCACGGAGTGTTAAGCTTAAGTTAATGAAGCTGTACAAACTGGGGGGGGGGGATATTTATTTATTTTTTGAAAGTTTGCCTCCTGCCAAGTCTGAGCCAGCATTTTGGTCTCGGCCTTCTCTCTTCGGCTGCGAAAGAACAAGGCCCATCAAAAAAAAAAGTTCCAGGAGGTGATTAATACGGAAGGAAAGTCGCTTTGGATACGCTGGCACATCTGCGAATCTGCTTATTCGGACATCTCTCTGCTTCAGCACTTTTTTTTCCCCCCGCAGGTTATTAATTTGTACTGTTTATCCTTCTGCCTTTTGTGCAGCAAGACCCGTGCCGCTTAAATGTGCAATTTCCCCCAGCGCTGGCATTTCCAGCGAGGCAGATCAACGAGGGGGCATAAACAAGGATCAGAGCGGCGCGTTATGTCTCGTCGTGGGGAGGGTGTGCCTGTTGTAGCCATATTATTTTATGATTTGAAATGATGGAATGCTAAACTTTAAAGAGCAGAGTTTCTTGTCTTTCCCGTCTTCAATTCCAAGTAGGCTGGAACTCGGTCGGATTTCCCGTTAAAAGTAATTTTTTTTAAAAAAAGAAAAGAATGAATTTCATCTCCCTCTCAAATTCATTTATCATGCTTTTTAAAAAGGTGTTTTCTCTGCTTTACCTGGTGTCTAAATTAGATTGGCTCTCATAATGCTGTTCTTTGCTATGTTCCCCCCATGCTTTTCTTAAATGAATTAGTAATGACAGCGTACTCCATCATCCCCTCTCTACAGCCACTTTAAGGCAGAAGCCGGGTGATCTAAACCTTTTAACCTATTAAAGATGATTTCCCCCAATTGAATCAAGACGCACCGCAGGTGTAATAGCTAATCATTTAAACTACACCTGCTATTATGTTTTTTGAAGCCATTATGCGTGTTGGATGGATGATAATTCATGTTTATTGCATTGTCCAATGGATCAGTTTTGCCTGCACAAGGCTGATTAATGTATTTAAAGAAATAAGAGATGCCATTTAAGATGGGGGGGCGGGAAAGGGGAACCTGCACATGCAACATTGATGGAATGCGCAAGGAGTACATCAAAAGAGCCATTAAAAGCCATCAAAACTTGGCTCTTTGACCCAAGATTCATCTCTGGACAACCAAGATGAAGTCCCAACTTTTCCCTTGAGTCACGGCAATACCTCAAAAGTCTTCCAAACCATCTTTTCTTAGAAGGTAATGAAGGACAGGATCCAGAATTGGAAAAGTCAAGTCAAGGCCCACCTGACTTGGGGATCGGAAGCAACCGTGGTCTCACCTGATCCACACTCGGCTTCGGGGGGCGGGGGGAAGAGACGTTGAAGGGCTTGAAAGCCGCTGCCGTTTGTTAAAACATACTTTTCCACGCTGCTTTTGGACTTTAAAAAAAAAAAAGGCAAAACACGTGCTAATTAACAAAGTGACTTTACGCTGTTTTTTTTTTTTTATCCCGAGCGATTTGGGATAATAGGTGTTTTAATTCAGTGTGCCGGAAGGGAACAGATTGAGGGAAGTGGCTTCTGAAAGATCAGTCAAGGGTTTTTAGGCCAACTTGCTCCTGAAAACTGCTTGTTTTTTTTTTCTTCTGTTCTACAGCAATTCCCCAGGTTGATAATTTTTTGCGGAAGGGAAAAACAGATCACCAACGCCTGTGAAATGCGTAGATCGTAGTGTAGATGATGGAAACCTTAGTGGCTGAAAGAAAGATCAAATGTTGTCTTCCCGTTGGCTCCTGCCTCTTTGGCTACCTTAACTTTCCTTTTTCTTGTTTTTAAGAAATCACATTTTAACCACAGACATCTTAGCGTTTTGGAATGGTTAAATACCCATTTCCAGATGGTTACGTCTTTTACTGGCCAACAATTGATGTCTTAATTCTTTGCACCGTACCACATACGATAGGTTTAGTTGCTTCGCCTCCCTTCGTCATTACCTCTTGCCTTGATTGTTTATATTCATGTTTTCCAAGCTTCAAGAAAGGCTGCACCTTTTGATTTATCTTGAAATGAACATCTCTGCTACAGGCAGCATCCAAAGGAACCTTTTTGAACTCTCTGCTATAGATCTGCCTCAAAGTTAAATTGCTGATGTACTTAATTTACTGGTAACCCGGTATTTGTCGTAAAATGTTGATAGCTTGGTTGTGTTGGGAATCTGAATTACCATGAATCCTATTTTAAATTTCCCTTTTTCTTTTTCTCCCATCTTTTTGCCTGCCCTGCAGATTGCCACAGCGGTGAAGTTTTTACAGAACCCTCGCGTTCGCCAAAGCCCACTTGCAAACAGAAGAACATTTCTGAAGAAAAAAGGTATTACAATATACAATCTGAAAAGTTAATTCTCAGTCTGGGAATAGGAATAATTCCTTCCTTCCTTCCTTCCTTCCTTCCTTCCTTCCTCCCTCCCTCCCTCCCTCCCTCCTTCCCTCCCTCCCTCCTTCAGCTTTTTTCTCTTGTGAATTCACATTGGCTCTCCCCCCCCCCTCTCTTTCTGCTGCCCTCTTGAACTCTGAAATATTTTAAAGCATAGGAACTTTTACAGATCCTAGGCAAGCAGGGCGAAAGCCAGTGAAATGAGACACATTAAAATTGCTTGTATTGCAAACTTCTGAACGGCCAGCTTCTTAGAAGATGGAAGAGCTTCTTTCGGTAGGTTCTGAGTCATTCCTGGTATTCACCGTGGGCTGACCAGATAGATGAAACGGGTCAGGAGCTTCAGAAGAGAGCGGAAACCGTTTGGTAAAAGGCAGGCTGCATTAAGACAGCAGCAGGCCGGGGTTAAATTTGGGGTCACTCTCCTTTCACAGTCAGAAAGGGCGAGCCATTGACGGCTGAGCTCCCTTAGAAGCGAAGAAGACCTACGTCTTGACAAAATTCAGCAACCGGGGAAGTTGCCGTCCGCGGCTTTGTGCAACATTTGTGTTGCACCTAAGGTTAAATCGATCGCCTCTCTTTTTTTTCTTTCTTTTTTTTTAAGTGACACTCCAAAGCTTCAAGGATCCATCTAAAAGTTTTAAAGTTGTTCGCTTGAGAGTTTTGTTCAGATTTTTAAGGAGCAGATCTTCACTGACGTAATGAATCCCGAATCTTACCTGTGCTGTTTGCAAAAAAGCGGTTTGTGTACGGGCTGCTCCAGTCGGAATATTTCTGCTTTTCTTTAAAAACCCCTCAGTGTAGAACGTGTTGAGCGTGTTTGAAAGAAAATTCCCGTGCCAGGCTGAGCTCTTTGCCACTAGTTTGTGAAAGGATGTCTGTGCACCCTTACCGACACCTGTACAGTTGTGATCCATCACAATATCTGAGCCAATAAGTGAGAAAGTAGCACCCAGAATTAAGCTCACTTTTGAGTTGGTTGAAGACCAGAACATCTCCCTAATCCAGGGGTCTTCAAACTTGGCTCTCTTTCTCTCTCTCTTTCTCTCCACTCTTCCTCTCTCTTCCTTTTTCTTTTTCTCTTTCTCTTTCTCTCTCTTTTTTTTCCTTTGAAATACATGGATCTACGGGGAGTAATTAATCATAAACGCTTTGGGAATTGCACTCTATCATCGAAGCAATGAAGCAGAGGAAAGCTGAACGTAAAAGCTGTGCTGATTGCCCACGGAAATGTGATGCAGAATCCATACTTACCAAGAGATCCTTTGACACTCCCTTTCTCTCCCCCCCCCCTCGCCCGAAGCTGTCATATTATGCCCTATTATAACTATCTTTACATCTCGCCAAAACGACCAGTTATTCCTTACGTTTCATTCCTCCATTCCTCTCAGCCTTTCTCTCTGAACATGGAGGGGGCTAAGATTTCACACGTCAAAGGTATCCAAGAGCAATTTAGAGACAAACGTCTCCCAAGGTCTGTGACACATTTGCCCTGCCGTGGTGTTGTTTTTTTTTATTTTTTTAAGGGAAAAAAGAAAAAAAAATCCGAGCTCCGTGTATAATCTGTTTATAAAGCGGTATTACTACCGCTTTCTAAAGCCTTAGTAAGGCCACACTTGGAACACTGCGTCCACTTTTTGGTCACAAAAAAGGGTGCTGAGACTTTGGGAAAAGTGCAAAGAAAATCAACTAAAAGGTTTTAAGGGCCTGGAGATAAAAGCATACGAAGAACGGTTGCAGGAATTGGGTATGGCCAGTCTAGAGAAAAGGGACGCGGTGGCTCCGTGGGTTAGGACGCTGAGCTTGTCGATCGGAAGGTGGGCAGTTTGGCGGGTCGAATCCCGAGTGCCGCGTAGCAGAGTGAGCGCCTGTTACGCGTCCCAGCTTCTGCCAACCTAGCAGTTTGAAAGCACGTAAAAAATGCAAGTAGAAAAACAGGGACCGCTCCGGTGGGAAGGTAACAGCGTTCCGTGCGCCTTTGGCGTCTAGTCATGCCGGCCACGTGACCACGGAGACGTCCTCGGACAAGCGCTGGCTCTTCGGCTTTGAAACGGAGATGAGCACTGGCCCCTAGAGTCGGAAACGACTAGCACGCATGTGCGGGGGAACCTTTAGCTTTACCTTAGTCTAGAGAAAAGAAGGACTGGGGGGGGGGGGAAGACGTGATAGCAGTATTTGAGGGGCTGCCCCAAAGAAGAGGGGGTCAACCTATTCTCCAAAGCCCCAGAGGGCAGGACAAGAAGCAGTGGATGGAAACTCATCAAGGAGAGAAGCAACCTCAAATTAAGAAGAAATAGCCTGACATTAATTAACCAGTGGAACAGCTTCCCATCAGAAGTTGTGGATGCTCCATCACTGGAGTTTTTTTTTTTTAAGAAGAGACTGGACAGTCGCTTGTCTGGAATGGTATAGGGCAGGGGTGTCAAACTCACAACGTCACGTGAAATGACTTTCTTCCCACCCCCCACCCCCGATTGCCGGCAATGAGGTGGGCGCGGTTTCCCTCCTGAGCATGGGGTTAGACTAGACGACCTCCAAGGTCCCACCCAGCTCTAGCCTTGACTCCGATGGATTGTTTTAATTTCAATACATCTCGGACTGGGAGAAGTGGACTTAGTGGGGGAGAGGCAAGCCGGCATTGAAAAGAGGCCAGAGAGACCCAATTCAACGTTTCTAACAAATTACTGGGCTAATGAGGAGCGAAGAAGGAAAAGAAGGTTTAAAGCTGCCGTAATCCCCCCCCTCCCCCGTTTGACGCATGGCCCGCCGTGCCTTTCCCCCCCACCTCGCCCCTTGTGTTAGCTGCCCTTTGGGCTAATCGTTCACCCCGGAGGTCCTCTTTGAAGAGGGGAGGACACGAGCATCAGCCTGCAAATGAAAGCAGAACTTTTACTATCACTTTTACACACACACACACACACACACACACACACACACACCAGAGGTGGGGCACGCAGAAATCCCTTTGCAGTGTGAACGGGATTGGCAGGGAGTTGCTTTAATTAAAACAGGTGGGGAGGGAGCCAGCCTAGCGCCTACCGAATGTTGATGTGGTGTATGTGTATATATATAATTTAATTTTTAAATTATTTTTAATTTTTATATCTTGTGTGTTGTTAGTGTTTTTTGCCCTGTACACCGCCCCGAGTCCTTGGAGAGGGGCGGTATATAAATCTAATAAAATAAAATAAAATAAAATAAATATATAAACTCCCCCCCCCTCCATTTTTTTTCTTCTTCTAATAAGCCCCAAAGCTTATTAGAGACCCCAACAGAAGCTAAGGATGGGCTGTGCCTTTCCAGTGCCGATTCCGTCTTTTAACAAGGAAGCTGTTTTTTCTACGGATAATTCCTTTCCGCCTCTTGGGGCCTGGCTCCGCTGCTGCTGCGTAATTAAATCCAGTGTCCATTCCTCGCTGTCCGTCCGTGCGGTGGGGCTTCCTTCTACTAACCCCGGTTTGGGAAAGGATTATACCTGGGCCTTGCCCTCTGCCTTCTTGAGCTGGGAGGGTGATTGGCCTGTTCCGCCAACTCCCAGTTCCCAGGTGTATTTCCCAATTCTGCCTTCCGCGCTGGGGGTTGGTGCCCGCCCAAGCCGCCTTCGGCATCTCAACTTCTTCTTGACGAGCGGTCTTCGCGGCCTTCCTGTGACGCAAAGTCTTGATGCACTGGTTTCCCCCCCCAAAGGGGAGTAAGTAACTGGTGGGAGCTTCTTCGAACTTTGGGCAGGTGGGCACCGTAGTACCTGCGGTTTTTAATACACCACGTCAGCACCCAGTTGGCCGCTCTCTGTGGCGCCAGCTCGCTTTCCGGACCAGAAAGGGTTGCTTGACCCTAGAAGGTTGGTAGCTTGGTCCAAACACTTTGGAGGGGGGGGGTGACCCGTGGTCCCTCTCTAGAACAGGGGCGGGGGGGACCTGGGCTCTTTCATGACTCAACTCCCAGAATTCCCGAGCCGGCAGGGCTCGCCTCGGATCCCTCTGCCTGGTTGGCTGAAGAATTCTGGAAGCTGAAGTCCACGAGTCACAAAAGAGGCAAGGTTGGGCCTCAACTCCCAGGATTCCTGAGCCAGCGAGACTCAGGAATTCTGGGAGTCGAAATCCACAAGTTGCAAAGGGGGCCAAGAGCTCCGCCCGGTCCCAAGAGCTGTTGCCCAGAATCTGGGCTGCTGAGTGAGCCAGGATATCAATTTGCCCGCTGACCACATCTGCCCACTTGGCATTTCTCCAGGTGGGGAATAAATCACCAGCAAGGACACCCTTGGTGGCTCTACCCCCCCTCCCTTCCCCCCCATTTTGTGCCTTTTCTCGGCTCCTCCCTCCCCAGACACACACACACACACGCACACACACACACACACACACACAAACACACACCGGGGTGGGTAGGTTTCTCTCCTCCATCTAGGATTTAAAAGCCCAAATGGAAAGGAAATCCGACGATGCGGATCCTCAAGAGGCCGGGAAGACCTAAGCATCAGGCTGGTAATAGCCGGAGCAAACGGCTCCCGATGGATCAGCCAGCTCTTATTTGGGGAAAGGCTTCATTAATCTGGTTCATTACCTAATTCGCTGAAAGAGACAGAGGAGGCGGGCGGAAGCGCTCCCCGTGGTCCTGTTGTGCCTCCTTCCCCCCCCCCCCCCCGGGCCTTGGGGACTTTTGTCAGGCCATTAAGTCATTGAAAGCGATGACAGCCCCAGCCCTTGGCATCCCGGTAGGCCCGAAGGAGAGCAGGCAGTTGGCACCAGCTGCAGATTCGGGAATGACTTTTCCCCTGGCATCCCCTGGAATCTAATAACATTTCACCCTCCTTTTGGATTATTTGGAGCTGTTCGCCTTCGGGGTGAGGGTCTCCTCTTTCGCCCCCACCTGCTCCACCCGCCGTCACCCCATGAAGCACCCCCTCAAAAATACCGCCGCCCCCTCCCCACGCCAATTTGCTCAGGGGAAGAAAAAAAATCGGCTAAAGAAAAAAGTTTGCCCTGTTTAGTATTTCCCTCTCGTGGTGGCGAGCAGCGGGAAGATGGGGCGGAGATGTCCTGAGGACGCGGGCTTGGAAGGAAGCCATGCTTGGCACCGTGCCGCATTGTGTTAAAATTCAGGTCTTCCAATCAAGCTGCCCTTGGCTCCGTCGAATCTGAAGTATTCTTAAAAAGCCTTCTTTCTTTCTTTCTTTCTTTCTTTCTTTCTTTCTTTCTTTCTTTCTTTCTTTCTTTCTTTCTTTCTTTCTTTCTTTCTTTCTTTTTTAAGAGGTGCCACCGGTTCGAAGCCCCCCCCCCAAAAAAATATGGAAACCTCTTTGAGGCTCTGCAAGGCTGCAGCGTGGTTTTTTTTAAAAAAAATAAATAAATAAACAGGGCATTTTGTGGGCAAGAAACGTTTGGCCAGACTCTTCGGGGCTGTGACGTCGTTAAAACCCTCTTTTTTTTATGGCCAAGGGGCACGATTCTCTTGTCCCCGGGACCATTGCTCAATTGCGCGCACCAAGGAGAGCAGATTATAATCCCCCTTTGGATTCTCGATTCGTCATTGGAAGGGAGAATCGTCTCGGACCCGAGCCGGGAGCGAAGAAATACCTGTCTGCAAATAATAATAATAATAATAATAATAATAATAATAATAATAATAATAATAATAATAATTGTTATTATTTCTGCAGACCCTGTGCATTTTTTAAATCCGTGGGGTCTGGCTGACGGCTGGGGCAATAATTACAAAAACCCAGCACCCGGCTCGCGTCTCGGAATATCGCCGGAGCCGTCCTGTAGCTGTGGCTTGTGGGCCGCTTCCTCTGGCGTTCCGTCTCGCACGGGGGGGGGGGGGTGTCCTCAAGACCCTTCGCCCCGATAATCGATTTCCGGAGTGGGAGGCAGGCTAACCTGGGCTTAGAGGCTTCTGCTAGGAAAAGCAGGATTCCAATTTAAGCTCCATCTTTTTTTTTCTTTTTTTTTTCATAACTTAACTCCATTCCACCGGGCCGGTTGATGTGTCCTTGAATGGGAAGCTTGTTACCGTGAAAGCTTTCTTAGCATTGATTTCATAACCGGCTTAATTTAATAGCTCCATCACTAGTGAGTCGCCCGGCAAGTAAGGACTTCCTGCTTTCCAGGTCACCGACCTTTTAATTACAGAGCTTGTTCCGATGGCCAGGTTATCGACTGGACAGCTTCGCGTTTGCACCCCTTCGGCTGGAAATGGGAACGAGGTTCTCCTGCCTGGCGGTCCTGCCGTTGGTGAGGGTGAAGGACGAGGAGGAGGAAGGAGAAGCGAGGGCCCGGAGGGAAAGTTGGCCTCTTGCATTTCTAAAATTAATTTCCACACCTTCAGCTTTGTAATTAATTTTTCGGGAGCGTCACAGAGAGCTTTTTTTTTTCTTTCTTTCATTCCCCCCTCCTCCCCCCCCCCCGTGCAAAGGAAAAGCCAGCTGTTTGCACTCTCTGCAAGGAAGGCCCTCCTGCGTGTGGCCAAAAAAAACCCCGAGGCGAATCCCCGCCAGCTTCTTGAGGCTTGTTAAAGCTCCCTTTTTCCAGCCCGTTCTTCTTCTGGGAAATGGGCGCAGAGCCCTGCCGGATGAGATCAAAGGCTCTGGAGCATCTTCTGTTTTTTGCAGCAGCCCAGAATTGGAAGGAAGACGACTCCTTCCAAGCTGGCTCCCGGCCAGGGGCCATTCAGAAGCTTCTGAACGTGGAAATCAAAGACTCCTCCGTGTGCTGGATTTCTGCGCGCGGCGGTGACTTGGTCGCAAAAACCAGAATCGCCGCTCCAGCGGCAAGGGGTTTTGCCCAAGTTGCCGTTACACAGGGAGCATTCATCGTTAACTAACCAACATTCCCTTTCCTAAATGAACCCCCCCCCTTTGAGTGCAAATGCTGTCTTGTCTTTCAAAGGGGGCAAAAAAATATTCATAGCCAGGTCCGGCAGAAAGCAAGCTCCAATGGGATGGGAGCAAAACAGGGATGAAGGCAAACAGGCCTTGGGAAGGCAGGAAAGTCAGCTTCGGGCGCGCCACAGCGAGGATTTCAGTAGCTCAGCCAAGGAAAGCCGGGGGTGGGGGGGGAAACATGTGGCTCCCATTTAAGGAAGGATTTGATTAACCACGGTATGTTGGCTAAGCCGCACAGTTGGCTGGGCTCGCCTCAGATGCTTAAACCGTAAAGCATGTTTTGCAGACGGCCGGCTTTGGGGTCGTGGAACGTGCTAAGCCAAACCTCTAAACCACACACGCACTTACACACACACACACACGATGGCTCGGCTCGTCGTGTGAGTCCAGTTTAAATATGGGCAGAGAGGAAAACGGGGAACAAGGAGGCGTTTGTGAGCGCTACCCTGCTCACTTTAGAAACTCTAGCGGAAGTCTTTTTTTTTTTTTTTTTTTTTGCAAAAAAAATACGAATGAAAAACCAGCGCATCTTCTTTTAAAGCCACCTTTTTCCGAAGCGAGGGGCTCTCTGCTAACCTCCAGTCCTCTTTTAAGAGTGCTGCATTAATTTCTGTCTTGAGTGGGGTGGGGTGGGGGTCCCCAAAGAAAGGACATTCTAAGCCAGAGGTCCCCAACCTTTCGGGTACCAGGGACCGGTTCCGTGAGGAGAGGGCTTTTTTTTCCCCGCGAACCGGAGGGTGCCTGGTTTTCCGTGGTGCCTGCGTCCCGCGGATGGGGGGCTTTGCTTGTGGGTGCGGACCGGTTGCTGGCGTGCGGTGGGCTGGTACCGGTCCACCGACCTGGGGTTGGGGGACCCCTGTTCTAAGGAACAGCCCCCCTGCTCTGCTAACAGTTTTATGAAGACAGGAGAGTTAGGAGTCCTCGCTCCTTCGGTGAAGCTCTTCTGTCCCCTTGGAGCCCTCCTTAATTGCCAAGCCCCACAAGCCATCGCTGGAACTCTTAAGCATCCTTCGACAACCACCACGAGGGACGCCATAGCTCTCCCCTACCCCCGGTTCTCTTTCTCCTACCCTCGGCACCTTTTCCCCCAGCGCCGACACATCCTCGCCACAGACACGAGTTGCTTCCCCACCTCGAAGCTTAACACGACACCACTCTTGATTCAGAGGATCAATTTATTCTCTCTCGCATCCGTGAAAGCATCTCCTCCGCTGCGGCGTTGGGAAGCTAAAAGGGCTGGCTCGGCGTCATTAACCACCCTCGCCTTGGCTGGCTTTCTCTCTCTCTCTCTCTCTCTCTCTCTCTCTTTTCTCGCTGTTTTGTGGTTTCCGTGGCTGTGTGTCAAGAGGCAAAATTGTACTGTCATTGACAGGAGAAAGGAGGCAAAAGGAGTTTGGTCTCCCAAGTTTCGACTGCCGAGAAAGCTCGGTTCGTAGCTAAGCGCTGCCTTATTTGAGCGAAAATTTGGGGTCCTTATTAGAAGGGATCCCTCCCTCCTCCAGATGTCATTATTACTATCACGGCCTTTCGGGGATGGGTGAGAAAAAAAAATAACATGTGGTTTCCCAGGATCTTTTAAACCATTTCTTTCCCTCTGCCTTTTTGCAAACGCGGGTGGTAGGGTATAAGGAATTAAAACAGGAAGAGTTGGGGTTTGTTTCTTGTTTTTTTAAAAAAAAAATTGATCAAACACGGCTGAGACCTGCTCTTTTCTTTCATTTCAATCCTTATTTGGCAGAAGCCTCGTTTGCTGTGAACGGGCTGACGGACCCCCCCCTCCCTTCCCCTCCCCAGATTTAGCTGTCTGGCTCTTAAAAGACCCTTAGCAGTTTTTTTTTTCTTTCTCCCCTTCCTGTTTTTTGAAGCCAGGAAAAGAGAGATGCTGTGGTAGGGCTGGGTGCAGCCATCCCTGACACCCCCAATTCTGTATTTCGGGGAAAGTTTGGCTGCGGGTCTAACTTTCACCGACTAACATAAAAGGTGACGGGTGTCCTTTGAACAACTTCAGTGGAGATGGAGAAAAAGAGGGCGCCACAAAGTCAAGGCTTTCACAAGGTGTTAGGGAGCAAGAAACCTCTTACAAAGGGGGGGGGAACAGAGATAACACGTATCTCTGTTTACACACACACACACACACACAATTTGTAAGAGGTTTCTGCCTCAAAAGTCTTGACTTCGTTGCAAGTGTGTAAAATACACCTTGTGCAAATCATCTAAAAAAAAAAGAGTAAGGGGCTTGCGCTCTGCTCTCCCCTCCCAGGGCCGCTGGGGCGATTGCATTACAGTTTTCTAGAACTTTCTTTCTTTCTTTTTTGCTGCAAATACATGGGTTATATTAAAAAAAACTGCTCTCCTATCAGATTCTTTTTTTCCTGATGTGTGGGGCTGACCTTATGCATTAGCACTGGCTGATTGAATTTCTTTTTTTTAAGTATACGTGCGCGACTTTCTCGCGCCTGGCCCGGGCTGCTGCATTCCCACCTGACTGGCAATATTCATGTCCCCCCCCTTCGCGGCGTCTGGCTGGAAATGCTCCCTTTTTTATGGTGATAAACAAAATTAAATTTGTCTCCTCTCGATGGGCTGACCTCTCTCACCTTAAAGGTCGCGGGGGTTTTTTTGCAAGGGAAGACGAAAGGCGCCAGTTGTGGATCGTGTTTGCTACCAAGGGACTTCAAGTGTGCGAGGACCGCTGAGCAAATAAAACAAACTTAAAATCTCTTTTCTCCCCCCCCCCCCCAGTTCCCAGTCATGTCAAGTCTGTAATGAGCGATTCCTCTCTTGCTAAACAGGAATGGAGCAAGGAAGAGGCCACGAAGGTGTTAGCAACGCTGCTTAAATTCTTTACGTTCCCTCTCTCGCGTCCTCCATCCACCTGGCCACCACCATTCCCAAAATGTTGAGAATTCGTAGCCAGCACAAACCTGGGGATTTTGCCGCCAGGGGTCAAGAACGGAGGGATATTCTTGAAAAGGTGCTCTTCCGGATACCAGTCGTCCTCACACCCTAATCGTTTAGCGACCGTTAAAAGTGAACAACGGCCTTGAAATAGCGACTTTTACGACCGTTTCCCCCCCCCCCTATTTGTTGTGACCGTTGCGGCATCCCTCCAAATTTGACTGCTCGGCAACCGCCTCCTATTTATGACGGTCGCGGTGTCCCAAGGTCACCTGATTCCCCCTTTTTGCGACCTTCTGAAAGTCAGCATTGAAAATTGTTAAGTTTTGAGGACTATCTATATTCTGGACCTTAGCTCCTTTCCAGCCCAGCCGAGGACGGGATCGTTGAGAGGACAACGTTTTGAGCGCTTTCAAAAAACCCCACCTTTAAATCCTTGACTTTCTGCAAATCCTATGGCTGAGACGCCGCGCTGGTGCTGAACTGATGAGGGTGAGACCCACCTTTTCCTACCAAGCCTGCCTTTCCCTACCACCGTGGTGAATAACTGCTATTCAAGGGAAGTTCTGAGCATCGGGGGCCTTAAAATGGGACGAGACACAGAAGGTGAAAATGGACAGATGTTTCATCTGGGGCTCTTGTTCCTCATACGGGCCAGCCAGTTGTTCTGGGCGGTCACGAGAAGTGATCCAGCGCAGTTAACCCTTCACTTAGGACCCACTGATTGGCCAGAAATTTACGCTGGCTCAGTGAAACGTGGGCGAAGCGAGTGTGGCCCCGTTTTACGACCTCCCTTGCCCCAGTCGTTATGTCAGGAACCCGGTTGTTCGGTGAATCTTTGCCTTTGCTTGTCAGAAGGTCGCCAAAGGGGGCACCGCGACCGTCATAAGTATGAGCTGGGTGCCAAGCATCGAATTTTGGGTCCTGGTAGTAAGTCTGAAAAACGGTCATAAGCGCCGTTGTAAATTTGAATGGTCACTAAATGAGCTACCTGTATCTCATTTTTAAAAAGGCACACGGCTTCTACGTATGGAGATGCGCTTTCAAAACCCTTTGCACTGATCCACCTGTGTGAGGGAGCTACTCTTAAGTTGTCGGTGTGTGTTTGTGTGTGTGTGTGAGAGAGAGAGAGAGAGACAGACAGACTGCCACAGGCAGAGAGACAGACATAAAAAGAAATGGAGTTTGGGGGTGTCTTTAAATACAGCCTTGTTGCCCGGTGCAAAGAGTGAACTTCATGCCTTTTCTACAGGTGTGAAGCCTTTGCTCTCTGCATTTGCGAAGTGGGTTTGATCTCCCTGGATTAAAAAAAGGGCAGAGGACTCAACAAGCTATTTCGGCATTTCGCTCTCCTTTCCCCACAACTTTTATCCTGTCTCATCCATTTGGCATTTGAAAAGTCCTCCTTTCCCCCCCCCCCCGCCTCACTTCCTCCTCTTCTCGTTTGTGATTCCTCGCTTTACGCCACTAAAACTTTGTAATACAAAAATGAGGGTTGTTTTTTTTTAAAAAAAAAAGGAAAGAAAAGAAAGAAAGAAAAAGAAAGAAAGAAAGAAAGAAAGAAAGAAAGAAAGAAAGAAAGAAAAGAAAACACCAAACTAACAGGCTAATCCGAGTTTGCGGTTTCGACTTCAAAAAAAAAGAAAGAAGAGAGAAGCTAGTGTTTATAAAGAACCAAAAAATAGCAGCTTCCATTACTGTAATTAAACGGCGGCATTTAACCTATCAACGCGGTTGCACGGAGGCGAGAGAGACGAGCTGCATTTTCAGATGATCGCTGCAATCCCCCTGGGGGTGGGGGGAATAAGAGCAGTTAAATAATTTGTTTGCGAGGTGCGAATTCTGTGTGTCGGCTAAAACGAGCGCCTGGGTTTGAAGCGCCGGGGGGGGGGGGCTCGGGGTTGGGAGGGGGCAGCGAGAACCTGTTTATTTAGAATACCCTGGAGTTTAGCCCTTTTTTTGCCAGCCTCGGCGCTCCGCCGTCAATAAAGCCACGGTCCGTGGATTCCCAGGGCGAGTCAAGAACTCACCTGATGCTTCTTGCGTCAGAAAAGCGGGACGTTTCTGGAAACGCCTCTCAAGAAACGAGTAAAACAAACCACCCAAAGGCTTTGAAGAAGAGACGGGACGGACATTTGTCCAAAACGGGACAGGGTCTTCCGCTTCCACCGGGGGGGTGGACTAGAAGACCTCCAAGGTCCCTTTCTCGCTCTATTCTGTGACTGATTGAAAAGGGTAGATGACCGTTTCCACCCACTATATTTTTAAAGCTCGGGGCTCTTCGGATCGCAGAGACCCGTTGGCGCAGGTAGTCCTCGAGTTACAACAGTTCATTGAGCGACCATCCAAAGTTACAACGGCATTGGAAATAAGTTGCAGCATCCCGTTTTTCACACTCGCCGCCTTTGTGCAGCATTCCCCCCACGGCCACGGGATCAAAACACAGATCCTCGGCAGCTGACTCATATTTATGACCGTTGCCGTGTCCCGGGGGTCACGTGATTTCCCCCTTTTGCAGCCTTCTGACCGGCAAAATCAATGGGGAGGCCAGATTCACTTAATGGGGCAAAACTCACTGAACCAGTGCCAGAAGGTTTGGGCTCAATTGTGGTCGGAAGTTGAGGACTACCTGTAGAATATTGCTATATGAAAAAGCAGTAGATGTCTACTTACAGAGGATTTTTAAGGCAAACACAGAGAGAGAGAGAGAAACAGAGAGAAAGGGATAGAAAGAGAGAGAGAGAGACACAGAGACAGAGAAAGAAAGAAAGACAGAGAAGGAGAGAGAGAGTGAGAGAAAGAGAGAGAGAGAGAAAGAGTGATAGAAAGAGATAGAAAGAGAGAGAGACAGAGAGAAAGAAAGAGAAAGAGACACAGAGAGAGAGAGTGTGTGTGTGAGAGAGAGAGAAAGAGAAAGAGACGGGGAAGAGAGAGTGAGAGAGACAGAGAAAGAGAGAGTGAGAGAGAGACAGACAGAGAAAGAAAGAGAGAGAGAAAGAAAGAAAGAAAGAGACACACAGAGAGAGATTGAGAGTCAGTTTCCACCCACTACAAGGAAAAGTCTTGGAAATTGGAATTATGCTGCCTCGGATAGCCATCAAGCCTGACCTTGGAGTAGGGGGAGAAGACACCAAATTTCCAAGGTGATCCCCACCCACCCCGAAGGGATCTTAATATTTAGCTTCCCCCCCACCACCACTTTCCTGAAATGGAGCCTAAATCTTCTCACTCCTTGCCCTTTCCCACCCAGTTGTCCAGGCTGCCCAATCGTCTTTTCCAAGAGTGGACAAACTCCACCCTGTCAATCATCAAGGCATTGAGTTGGCCTCAACTCCTTTCATCAAGGCATTGAGTTGGCCTCAACTCCTTTCATCAAGGCATTGAGTTGGCCTCAACTCCTTTCATCAAGGCATTGAGTTGGCCCCAACTCCTTTCATCAAGGCATTGAGTTGGCCCCAACTCCTTTCATCAAGGCATTGAGTTGGCCCCAACTCCTTTCGGCAGAAGTGGGCCCAGCATCTGGGCTGCTAAAAGACCCGTCGATCACCTTTCCAGCCAGTAACGGTTCAAGAAAGCCCCTTGCCAAGGCCTCTCCCCCCCCTTTTTTTTTGCTCTTTGGGGTCGGGAAGGGAGAGAATAATACTGACAAACACCCCCCCCCCTCCAAAGAGCGGCAGCTGTTGCGCCAGTGCTCAGCCCTGGAGAATTAGGCTGGCAGCGCCCGCGCTCGGCGCCGCTCCTGCGGGGCTCATGATGAAACTTTTTGCTCAGACTTCTCCTCTCGAACACGTGGCGTTGTTCTTCTCTTTTTAGCTTCCTGCCCCACCCCCCACCCCCGTTGGTGGCTCAAGAGGAAGGACGGCGATGGGGGGCCGGGGAGGCGAGTTCGGATTCTGCTCTCCGTGCACCTGCCGTGTAGGATCAGTCTGTATCCTCTCTCTGCTCAGACAGCCTTTTACGCTCCCAACCAAACACACAGGAGAGGATTGTTTAGTGAGAAGAAGAATAAATAATACACCGATCTTGTTCTGTACCAGCCTGCTACCGGCCTTGCAGAAAGGCAACCCCTGTACAAACGGCAGAGGCTGGAATACGTCTGCCAAATTTATTACACAAACAAACAAAACATGAAACAAGATACCGGAGCTTTGATCCTCTATCGGAGCGGTTGCTTTCAGCAAACCAGCCCTCCCCCAAACACTCCCTTTATAAGAGTTCAGGGCGTGGCCTCTCTTTGCCTCCTTCCGAGAAGTCCCACAGCCTTTCTCTGCTTGCTCCTACTTGACTGCCTCCTGCGTCGGGCGTCCTTGAACAGGGCCAGCTGTGGGTCATCTTCATCCACACTGTCGGGCTCACACAGCTGGGTCTCCACCAAGTAAGAGGGGCCTGGCTGGGGGCTCTGCGGAGCCTCCAAGCCATCATCAGCAAGTTCTTCTTCAACACCCCCCTCCTCCCCCTCATCTGAGTCATCCGACCCAACTGCCGAACCCACAGGCTGACCCTGAATCACAACAGATCTTCTCGTGACAGTTACGTTTGCCACTGAACAGGCTAGCCTTTCACCATCCAGTTGCCAAGGGCATTTTTTCCCCTTCTCCTTCCTGGACCCTAATATTTTCACCCTGATCTCTTGGGGGGGGGAAGGGGGGGTTTCCTAGACCATAATCTTTGCATCCTTCGGCTCTTCCCGAGACACCCCGGATCTGACCGGTGGGGGGGGGCTCATTTCTTTCGCCCTCCTCCAGATGGGTCAAGCACACTTCCGACACCCCCGGGGTGGGGCGGGGGGGGGAGACTCTCTTCTTTACCTCCAGCTGATGGGAGTTTTGCTTTTGTGTTGTTTTTTTTTTGTCCAAATCTGACCTCTCCGACATGCCCAAGCGCAACTCCTTTTGTCTTTTAAAAGCGGCAATGAAATATATTTTGCGGGCCGGCTTGTAATGTGGTGATTTATGCCGTGTTACGGTTTGTGATATCCCAATGTCCTTTTTGCCTTTGCGTTGAGGTTTTTTTTTCCCTCCTCCTTCTTGTCCCTCCCTCCCTCTCTTTCTCTTTCTCTCTCTCTCTCTCTCTCTCTCTCTCTCTCTCTCTCTCTCTTTCTCTTTCTCTCCTCCCCCCCCCCCGCTACATTTAATGTAATAGAGGTGAGTGAGCTCTTAGGGCACAGTCTAGAGATGGACATTATACAAGAAGTGCCGTCTGCACTTCTGTTTACCCAACAGCCTGCTCTGAAAATGCCTTTTTTTTGGGGGGGGGAGGGGTCCTTGCACCGGTCTTGACTTTCGTGAAACGTCTCGTCTCGTTTCCTTGCGGACGTTTCGTGAGCCAGAGTAGGTAACCTCATCAGGGCTAGTAGCCTTGCCTAGTTTGGGTCATGAAACGCCCGCAGGAAAGCAGCCAGCCTCACACAAAGCACCAGGGACGACAACCCACCCACCCCCCCGCCTCATTTCGTGTTTTGTTTTTCTTTAAAAAAAATAAATAAATTACCCTCTTCTTTTTCTTTCTTTCGTTCTTTTTTATTACGGTGGCTCCGCTTTGCTCAAAACGGCTCTGTATCTGGAAAATGAAAATCACGGTTTGTGTTACACACGCACGCACACACGCGCACACACACACCCTGCCTTCCTTCCCAAAATGCGAGGTTTCGTTTCTGCCCCTGGATTAATTGCTTGGTGCAACTCTGCTTAATCGTGCCAGGCGCTCTCTCATTGGCTGCCTTCACCCAGAAGGCTTGGCAGCTGTGGGATTATTTGGGGGGGGGGGAAGCGGCTTATTAAATTATTTTAAATTAAATTATTAAATTATTTTGGGGTGGGGGCTTACATCCAGACCGGGTTAGTAAGAGTCCCTGTGTTTCTGTGCCTTCAGGTCAGGTGTGGTTCTGCCAAACCCGTGACCTTGATTAATAAGCAGGCATATACATAGAATGAAGGCTACTGCTAAGCTTGTAAGCCGCCCTGAGTCTTCGGAGAAGGGCGGGATATAAATGGAATTAAAATAAAATAAAATAAATAAAAATTCAGGAACCAACGTAGCCACTCTATTGGTTTTTAGCCAAACTGTGCCCCAAAACGTGGCACAAGGCATCTTCATTTAGGGGAACGATTCAGAAGACCCGTGCCGTTCCCAGGCCTTTGGGTGGGGAGAATTCAGAAGTTCTTCCGCAGTTTTCCCCTCCGGCTATAAATCAAAGAAAGGACTCTGCAATTCCTTGGCTACCAAGGCTGAGCTGCTAGCACCCAATCCCCAGAGTTTTAAATGCTGATTCTTGGAGAACTCTTAATTAAGACTTTGTTTTGTAGATTTGCAGATCCCCCTTTTTATGGGGAAGGGGGATAAAATATTTCAAGTCAGTCCCCGGATTAATTGGGCGGCTACCAGAAATTGGTGAGGAAACACCCATTTCCGACTAAGCCACAGAGTAGTTACAACCCCGCGCAAGGAATATGTTTACTTAAAAGTTGGGCACCTTTCGTCGGATTAAAAACTCTTGTTTGTTTTTTTTAAAAATATATATGATATTTTTAGCTTTAATTAAACATTGGCAGCGAACAATTACATTCCCGGGAGAGCAAAAAAAATATAATAAAAAAAAATAAGGTTGATTGGAGAGGGGTGGGTAAGCAAAGCCAAGGAAGGGAGGGGTCACCCAACCCATAAACAAGGTGATATATAATATTTTTTTTCACTCTCCTTTTAAATAAATACCGATCAGCTTTATGTTCAGAGACAATAGGAGCCGTTGGCTTAAATTTGCAGTTTACTGTATTTATGGCCGTAATATCAAGGTGCTGGCGTCGTAATTTCATGCCCCAATGAGAAGCGCAAGGTCGAAGCAAATGCTTCCATCGGCATCCTGCTAACACACTAACTCATAAACAAGATCCGCCTGGATCAGGTGGCACGGAATAATACAGGCTAATGAAATACAGCACAGCTTTCCATTACTGTTAGTTTTTACAGTGTCGTCATTACGTGTAATTTATGTTTAAAAAATTCAATTTTATACAAGGCTCTGGGAAATAGGGGTCTCCGGGTCACCCAGCGACTTTTAATAGTTGCGAGGTTGGGGTCAAGGGAGAAGAAAGTGCCACGGGCGCCGCGGGGCTGGGGCGGAGGCGGAGAAAAGAGTTGCTTCGGTGCCTGTCCCGGCTTGAAAATGCTAATTTTATTTTATTTCTCGGGAGCATCCTGTTCGTAATAACAACAGCTACACACACACACACACACAAAGTCAAGGCCCTTCCTTTCCACCCTTCCCCAAATTCGAGATGCTTTCTTTTCCTTTTAGCCTGCTTGTCTGGGTCTCTTTTTTTTGGGGGGGGGGGTGTCAGCTCTTTTCTAGGATGAGAGGAAGAAGGCCGGGGGTCTTTGAAAGTCACGAGGTCCTCAATTTTCCTCCAAGCACCATTCGCTTCTCCGCTTCCTTCGATTATAGACTTTCAAAACTCAGGCCAGCCAGACCGAATCCCTGCCAAGGATTTCTGATGCCAAAGCCAGGCGAAATCTTTTTAGCTGTCCCCCCTTCCCTTCTTGGCTGTATTAGCCCCGTCGTGTTTTTTTTTTAATTGGATTGTGCACGTTCCTCTTGTTGGCTGGCTGGCTGGCTTATTTATTTGCTTTTTAACCCAGGAAATGGGTGGGAACGCAATATTGTTCCATCTGGATCCCCTAGTCATGGGGTGGGTTGCCAACCGAGCAGATTTTGAACCTGAGTGGTTCCCGGTTGCCCTACATCAGTAGATCTTAAAAAAACAAACAAAACAAGATTTAGTGTCTTCCTTTCCACCCCCACCACCCCCTTTTAAAAAAAAATGCAGGGCAAATGGGTACCGTTGCGATTTAATAATGCGCTAGAGAATTGGGCAGAATCCAGAATGGTAGACTTGCCCTGTTGGTTATCGGTTTGCACGGAAGCTTCTGCAATCCACCTTTTAAGGTCTTCTCCTCCAAATTGGCGGCGGCCAGCCGAGATCCTGTTCTTCTCATCCAGACCCGGTCTGGTTGGTACCTGGAGTGGAGACCACCAGGAAACCCCAAACCGTAGACCAGACTGGGAAATCAAACAGAAAAGAGCGGAGAGGGATTTCCACACCTTGGCCCATCCATGTGGCCGCCAGGACTTGACCTTGACTGGAGGGTTACCTGCTTTTAATCTGTACAAACCTACGCAAAAACCAAGGGCTTCAGCCTTAAGCGAACGGGACCAAAAAGATCAAGATGGCAGCAAATGCACCCACTTCTTCCAGAGACAGTCATCCCTAGTGGGAGGGGTGGGTGGGAAATCCTGGTCTGCTTATCAAGTCCTCTGATAAGTGCCGTTTTCACTCTGAGCCACTCTTTATTAATTGGCCTCGAAATAGTTCCAGTGAAAGCCCCACGGTGTGTGTGTGTGTGTGTGTGTGTGTGTGTGTGTGTGTGTGTGTTTTAATGGTTTTAAAACCAACAAAAAAAAATAAGGCAGAGAATTGGAACTTTTACGAAAACAAACCCGAGTTGGTTGCTTGCTAAGAACCCCGGAGGTGAGGTTGGAAGGCCCCAGGGTGCCGAATCAGTGCCAAACGGGAATTGGTGAGTCGTTTGCTGCTGGCTCTCGAAAAGAGCTTGAGTGGGAAAGATGGTGAGTGACAGACCGTTTATAGTATTATTATTATTTTTTCCAAACATGCCCATCCCCACTCCAGTGAGATTCATCTGCAAAGAGGCAGAGCGGCACCAGCCAGACAGGAATTAAAAGCCAGGAAAAGAAAATTGAATCATTGGTCTGAACGGCCCAGAAGCCAGAAGGTTTTTGCAAAAAAAAAAAAAAAAGGACCAGGCTCCATCAAGCAGCTGAAAATGGGCTCCATTTTGCTCTGTGCAAATCTTAGAGCGAAAGCTTTTTCCCACCCCTTCTGCTTTCCGGGAACTTTTCCTAGCAAAGGTTTGTCTTTGGTGAACTCGCCTTCATTTACACACACACACACACACACACACGGGGTGACCATGGTTAAAGTAAGCAGTCGGGTGGCTGCAGAAAACGTCTCGAAAAATGGCAAGGCTTCTTGGCTCCTGCCTCCTTTATGCAAGTGCCACGTGCGTGAGCAGCCACCTCTGCGATGTTATATATATATATATATAGCAAGCCAAAAAAATTTTTATACAAATATGAGCTGCCACTGCTGTGGCTACTGCCTGTAGATGGCCTTGGGTTAGGCTGAAACAGGAAATAAGATTTCTCCCGTGTTTGGGGCCTAAGCAAGTGTATTCTAAATACTTAACGAACATTTAACATATATATATATGTATGTATGTATGTATGTATGTATGTGTATGTATGTATATGTATATATTAGTTTTCGTAGATTTTCATGGGTACAAGTATGTAGGTCTTGGCGTATTTGGGTCTTTTCCTGTGTAAGATTGATAGTGTCTTGGCGACGTTTCGACGAGGTCCCACTCGTCATCTTCAGGCTGGTATCTTCGGCTTCGCACGAAGCCGAAGATACCAGCCTGAAGATGACCAGCCTGAAGATGACGAGTGGGACCTCGTCGAAACGTCGCCAAGACACTATCAATCTTACACAGGAAAAGACCCAAATACGCCAAGACCTAAATATATATATATATTAAGGTGTTGGGAGATCTTCGTCCAGAGCTGGCATCTTGCGAGAAGAAAAGATGGATGGATGGAGAGATTGAGGAAGATGGGGTGGGGGTGTCGGAGAGGATCACGTCCTGTTTTCTTTGCGGCTTTCTCCCCGGCTCAGTCCTGGTGCTTATATTATTCCTTGCAGATAGCAATCAACTGGAAGGAAGTGTGTGTCTAATTTGCATGAGATTATTTTTTTTTTTAAAAAAAAGCTGCATTAGTCAAGGGTGATGGTAAACAACGCAGAGAGAAAGCCTTCTTGTAACAGAGCTTTTTCAAGGCCAAATTGGCAGCTTTTCTGCATTGTTCCTTTTTAACCTTTGATGGGTGGGGGGGACTGAGGTCTTTTGCTGTGGGTTGCTTGGCGTGTCAACAGGAGAGAAAGGCATATTTGTTTTCAGGCCGACTTACCTACCGCCACAGTCGGGGCCCCAAATCTCCACCGCTAAGCAAGACAGCATTTGTCCCCTTTAGCGGCTTTTCTCGCCGCGCTGGTTAAAGCGAGCCGCTGCAGTTGCAACACGCTTGATGGCAGGAGCAAGGACCCTTAGATTTTACATGCCGCTTCGTCGTTCTTTACAGCCCTCTCTTAAGCGGATTACAGAGTCAGCCTATCTCTCCACCCCTTCCAACAACCTGGATCCTCATTTTACCAACCTCGGAAAGGATGGAAGGCTGAGTCGACCTTGAGCCGGTCAGGATCGAACTCCTGGCTGTGGGCAGAGTTAGCCTGCAGTGCTGCATTCTGAGCCTTGCGCCACGAGGGCTCTTGATAAGTGGCTTCCCCACTGCTTAGGTGATTGCATGACTTCAAACCTGGCCCTTTGTTTGACTTGTGGACTTCAACTCCCAGAATTCCTCAGCCAGCGTGCACACCACCGGTGCATTGCCCATAAATCTACACCTTCCTATCTCAAAAAAAAACCCCAAAAGATCCCCTCTATTTTAATCCCTAATAAAAGCTACAGTGCTTTGAGTAATCCCATTGTTGCCAGTTAATACGACCAGATTAATGCGCAGAAATAAAATTATCTCTTGATCCCCTCTGAACAGGATGTGAATTGAGCCTAGGAGGAAGGGGGGGGGAATGGCTAACGAGGACTGTTATTTCCTCCAATTTCCAATTTGGGAAACCTCAGGAACAAAGGATCTGTCCGCGGCTTGTTGAGCAATCTTCAATGCTAATGTTTATCTCAAAGGCTTTCTCCGAATGGGAAGTGGGCTTTTGGTTGGGAACGTTTCATTATCCCATCCTCACGATGGCTTTTGTAAGGAGGCAATTGCAAAATAAATAAAACCGAAATGGCTTCCTAATCATAATGGGCAGATTCTTTCCCTTTTAATGACCGGCGGAAGACCTCAGCCTAAGAAACAGCCTTCCCAAGCTCAGCATCTCCTCTCCAGACAGGTTGGGACTACAAATACCATAGCGTCTGGCCGGCCAGCTCCAGAAAAAGGTTGCATTCAACTACTTAACCCTTACCTCCAGTTGCCAAAGTCTGCCCAGTTGCTTTAAGGGCAAGGAAAACAATGATCTTGTGGGCTGGAAGCTGTGTAGAATCTGTTGTATTTCCCCCCGTAATGTCTCATTAAAGCAGCCGTCTCTGGAAGACAAAATGGCTGCTTTAATGAGCCACTGGAAGGTTTGGATCAGTAATCCCACAACTCCTGAAGTACTTCCTCCGCGTCTGAAGCATGGCATCGCGGGAAGGATGCTGAATCTTGAAAGGGCTGAATGCATTTGGAAATCTGGGTTAGTTTTTAAGGGCTGCGTGCCTACAGTAATCCTGTTTACTTCATGCGTAATTTTCAACGAGGAATCCGTTTGGGCCTTTTCTCAAGTTCTCCCACAACCTCATGAAGCTAAGAACGGCAACTCCACGTGCAAGGCCAGGAATGGCTGGAACCGGTTCTGTTCACCTTGGCTAACCTGGTTAACTCGCTCTTTAGGGCCCACCCTCTTTGTTTTAAATTGCGGAGTCTCGAACCTAACCTGGGATCCATTTTCTTTCTTTCTTTCTTTTTTTGTTCCCACACTTCTCCTTCTACTTCATTTTGGCAGTCTTCCTTTCATTGCAACGTTTCCGACGGCAAGAGATCTTGCGGCTCAAGGCAGATAAACCACATTTAGCTTTTCATTTGTAGTGCGTGTCTTCTCCTTTTTCTAAAAAAATAAATAAATACGGGCCCAGCTGCAGGACTTCCTTTACATGTGCTGGTCAGGAGCTGTTTTCCTTTACTTTCTCTCCCCCCCCCCCTTCTTCCTTCTTGGCCAAATTTTCCCCAGATGTTCTGGCTGTAGCAGATGTCTGCGCCAGGCGCTGTGCGAAATCCTTGTGACCCCAGCGACAGCTTTCCCAACCCTGGCACGTCCATCTTAATTTCTGAAACTCTTGAGCCCATTTTCCCCTGATCTGTTCCAATTTTCGCTCTGCAGTCTTCTGTGTCTAATCATAGCCAGACCCGTTCCCCCCCCCCCCGTTTGCCTTTTTTTTATTTTCGGCATTTGTCATAAAATAAAGCAAATTATTCCCATCTCCAGAAACAATCTAGACTAATTACTAGTCGTCTAGCCCAATAATTAGCTTTTTGATTCCCTGCCTGTTTTCCTTACATTATTCTTAAGTTTTCTCCCCACTCTTTTTAAAGTTGGGGTTGGGTTGGTTGGTTGTTTTTTTTTCTTCGCACCATTACAGATTAAAATGAGCCACATTTGCAGTTGATGGTGCTTATTTGCCCCCCCCCGTTTGTTTATTTTAATTTTTTTTTCCAAGAGGAAGAATGGCGGTGGGGGGGGTGGGAAACGCAGTAGAAAAACTACTTCAAAAGCAGCCATAAACGCAAAGATAAATTAAGGAAATTGAATGAGACACACTTGGAATGTGGCAATGAAGACTTAATACGCCCGTGGCTTAAGGTTAAATTGCAAGCCATGTGAAAAATTATGTGTTTGCCCGCCCTGTCCCCGCCAATCCAAAATTCAGGGGTGGCACTCCGGTTTGTTGAAATAGTTTTTTAGAAATCTTTTCTCGGGAGTTAGCAAACTGGAGCAGTTTCCTCCTGAAGGTGACTCAAAGGGTGAAGAGAGCAGAAGTGATCGGTGATCAGGGATTCTTTAAAAACAAAGGGGGGGTATGTTTAGCTTGGAGGAGAGAAAACGGAGGAGACAGGTCAGACTGTAGACCACACAAAAGGTAGTCCGGCTATAAATAAATGAGGCCAAATTTCGGCACCGATTTACCAGATCTTACACGGCCCTCTGAAAAAGGAGCAGGTGAATTCGTTTGGCTGCGTTTGTCTCTTGCACTGAGCTGCGTTTCAATACAGCTGTTTCCCAGTCAGGCGTTTTTCACCATTTCCCTTTTCTCTCTGGCCACCGTTCTTCCAGATCCCACGGGGAGGGAGTCACCTGTCCTTCTGGAACCTCTGATCCAATCTAAGAGTCGGTCTCCGGGACCAGGGATTTAAGTCTTCCGGGCTTTGTACAACTGAACCTTTGGTCCCGGTGACCGAGTCTAGTTTGGATCCTGCAACGTTATCCTGGGATACGATATATTCGCCTTTATGCATGAGTAGAAAAGAGGAAATTTTGGGAAGGGTCATTTTGGATGTCATTGGAGGATGAGCATTTTTATTTATATATGAGGATAGATAGATAGATAGATAGATAGATAGATAGATAGATAGATAGATAGATAGATAGATAGATAGATAGATAGAACAGATGAGAGATGATAGAGAGAGAGATGATAGAGAGAGAGATGATAGAGAGAGATGATAGGTAGGTAGGTAGGTAGATGATAGAGAGATAGATGATAGATAGATAGATAGATAGATAGATAGATAGATAGATAGATAGATAAGAGATGATAGAGAGATGATAGGTAGGTAGGTAGGTAGATGATAGATGAGACAGATGATAGATGAGAGAGAGAGATGATAGATGAGAGAGAGAGATTATAGAGAGAGATGATAGGTAGGTAGATGATAGATAGATAGATAGACAGACAGACAGACAGACAGACGAGAGAGAGATGATGATATGATATGAAATATGATATGATAGGTGGACAATACAATGTAGGAGATAAAATATTAACTTAAGATAAAACCAGAATAAAATCACCATGATATGGAGCCATGGAACTGCAGTGGGATAGATGTTATAATTCGATATCTAACAAAGCTAGCCCTCTTAACTGCTTCTGGTGGTGTGGCTGCGATGAGTTCTTCCCAGGTGGCTTGAAATTTCCCGAGAAGACATTCTTGAATTAAGGATGAGGATGGTGGATGTCTCCCCTCACCCCACCCCACAAAAGAATGTGACGGAGGTGCTAAGTGTCTGTAGAGGAAGCTTAATTTCAGTCCTTGTGAGTTGTCTGTATTAGGAAAGAACTTCCGGGAAGCCGAGAATTTTTCTGCAAAGCTGTCCTTTCCTTTCCAGGTCTCACCGACGAAGAAATAGATCTGGCCTTCCAACAATCGGGCACCTCGAAAGAGGAAACCGAGCCACACAATCTCCCCCCACAGTTGGTGCCAAGTCCGTCCACACAGCTCACACCATACAGTAAGTAGCCTGCCGGAAACCACAATAAAGCTGTTTTAGTTCTGGGTATCATTTGGCCGTCTTTATTATTATTATTTTTCCCTGAAGGGCTAAGTAGAGCCTTGTTAGTTCTTCTGACGAGTCTAAACCTTCTTCTTCATTTCCCTTTCTCAAAAGTTAGGGTTCCTTCTGACCTCCTGCTCCAAGACACCGCTCATTAGTCCCAATAAAGGCGTTGTAAAATGAACTCTTAACTTTGTCCCCTTGCTGAAGCAAGCTTGGCTGTTGTCCCTGCTCGGGGAGCTAGAAAGGAAATTAATTAATTGTGTGCAGCAACCCAGACGTGAAGTGAAAGTTCCTCCCTTTTGGATCTGAAAAGTAATTCGAGCAGACTTCTTACAGCAGGGTGATCCTGAAGCGAGGAAAGAACGGGGGGGGGGGGGGCATAGTATACCTCACAACGTTGTTGTAGAGTCACGATATCACCATTTACAAACACAAATACACCAGCTGCCTCCAGGCAGAAAGACAGGATGGCAGAGAAAACGGCTGGCTTAAAATTACAGGCAGTCCTCGACTTACGACCACAACTGACCTGCCCTAAATTTCTGTTGTTAAGCGAGAGGTTTGTTAAGCGGGTTTTGCCCCATTTTACGACCTTCCTTGCCATGGTTGTTAAGTGAATCACTGCGGTTGATAAGTTAGTAACCAGGTTGTTGAGGGAATCTTGCTTTCCCCCACCGACTTGGCTTGTCAGAAGGTCGCAAAAGGGGATCGCGCGACGCTCTCCAGCCCGCCAATTCTTATCCTCTCTCTTATTTCAATAACCTTGGTTCTCACGCTAGGTACAGCATTGTTATGTCTAGCTAAACTCTCCTGCACGTTCCTCCCCCCAGCATCATCTAACTCTGACTCGTAAGAGTAAAACATAAGAAGGAAACGGTTGCATCTCCACCTGTTGTCAAAGCAAAAGCATCCGATGTTAGCAGTGTTGACAAAACGCTCCTGTAGTCTTATTAAGGCTCAGGTGTCCCCTGCTTTGCAGAAGCAGGAAGATGTTGGCTTGTGGTGTAAATCTGACTTGTGTGACTTGTGCTTCTTCCTATAACCTCATCATCGCTCTTTGGGGCCGGTTCAGTAGAGAATCCGTGAAAGTGAAATTCTCCTTCTTCACATCTGCCCCCCCCCCCACGCACACACTTTTTTTTTTTTGCCAAGAGGTGTCAAAACTGTTTCTTAAAAAAAAAAAACCCACCTCCGACTCCTTGATTTTGATTAATATAGAGAAACAAGACTGATAATAAAATTGATAAATGACAGGCGAATTACTTGTCCCCGGTAATTTATTACATAAAATATCTTTTATTTGACACGCGATTAGTTGCAGGGAGCATCGCTCAATCTGACTAGTTGAAACATGCTCCTAAAGCGATTCCCTTTTACTTGGAGGAGGAGGAGGAGGAGGAGGAGGAAGGGGAAATAAATAAATAAATAAATCTGTTATTGGCACGTATGAAATGGGATTTATATGGTCTTTCCCCCCCAACCCGCTTCATTACATAGAATTTCTGGGGAGTTCCTTATTTTTATTTTATTTTATTTATTTTAATTCCATTTATATCCCGCCCTTCTCCGAAGACTCAGGGCGGCTTACAAGCTTAGCCAAAGGTGTGTGAGAAAAGCGTTCTCAAGTTGGCCTGAATTTTTATGGCCTTTTCCCGACAGAGATTGCCTCGGAGGGAAACAGGTGTCTTTTGCAAACCATCTTTCCAAATCTCAAAATAGTCGCTTGGTCCTACAAAGCGGGCATCGATCCGGTGACGTTTGTCCCTTTAAGCATGCCCAGCGTGCGTACAGTCAGACAGAATTATCCTTTTTTTTTTTCCTGGAAGAAAGTTAACTCACCCAGGCACCTCCGACAGTACCCCGAGTTGCTGTTTTGATGATGATGATGATTTAATTTCCCTCTCCCCCCCCACCCGTGTTGATGTGCAGGGTTGAAGCTTTGGAAAGACCCATTTTGCTTTTCAGCCGAGCCTCTGCATCGATATTTATTTATTTTATTTATTTATTTAGATTTATATACCGCCCTTTCCCGAAGGACTCAGGGCGGTTTACAGGGCATTTAAAAGAAAGTCAATACAAATATGAGAAATGGACTTAGAAGATGTCCACCGCGCTATTTTTTATTTTTATTTTTCCAACATTGGCAGCTAGAAGATGGCGAGGCTGGCCTGGGAATCCTGGGAGTTGAAGCCCACCCCTCTTCAAGCTGCCAGCTATGAAGAAAAAAACCGCGCTTGACTACAATTAAGTAAACCTTTTTCTTTTGGGGACTCCGAAAACTTGGCGTCGCTCGAGTCCCACGTGCTTCAGTGGCCACAGAAATCAGCCTCCCTTCACACGTTTTACCCCGAAGCCTGCAGAAGTGGCTTATATGGCAGCCCCCAGCCCCGAATCCACTTGATTCTCCCCCCCCCACTACCCACCCACCGTTGCAGCCAGGAAAGCAAATGGCAAATTCTCCTCTCCCCCCCCCCCTTAAAATTAATTCTTCCCTTTCTCCTCGGCCTCTTTTTTTTTTAAATTTTTTTGCCACACGACAAAATTATTTCACGCCTCCCGAAAAATGCGCAAAATGGCATTTCGGCACCTTCTCTTTATAGACTCTCTGAACTTTCCGGAAAGATCATCCTGGTCCCTTTTCATTAATAATGAAAACCGAGGGGCAATAAAATGTTTTTAGCAGGAGCATGATGGGAACGGGGAGAGAGAGAGAGAGAGATGGAAGAAGGGGGCGAGAGAGGCCAACGCGGGTGGGGTTGGGTGAGGGTCTTTGGGGGGGGCGTCTTTCTGGAGGTCAAAGCCGTGGAGCAAAGCCGTGGAGAGCAGCCTTGCTGGAGTCCAAACCCCAAATTATTGGCCGTAGAGCAATTGTCAAACTTCGGTGACAGCCAGGAGTAACTCCTTCCTCTGAGTTCAGACGCCCAGGAGTAACTCCTTCCTCTGAGTTCCGACGCCCAGCAGTAACTCCTTCCTTTGAGTTCAGACGCCCAGGAGTAACTCCTTCCTCTGAGTTCAGACGCCCAGGAGTAACTCCTTCCTCTTGAGTTCAGACGCCCAGGAGTAACTCCTTCCTCTTGAGTTCAGACGCCCAGGAGTAACTCCTTCCTCTGAGTTCAGTCGCCCAGGAGTAACTCCTTCCTTTGAGTTCAGACGCCCAGGAGTAACTCCTTCCTTTGAGTTCAGACGCCCAGGAGTAACTCCTTCCTTTGAGTTCACCTGGCCCTGATCAAGGTAGATGTTAGCGAGAGACGGGAATACAGCCAGTCCTCTGCTTACGCTCATAATTGAGAGGAAAATTCCGTTCGTTAAGCGAGCAAGCGTCCGAATCTTGACCGCGGGGAGACCGCCACGGCCGTCAGTGTAAAAAGCCGGCCTTCAATCGCACTCTGCGGGAGCATTGCAACTTTGCACGGTCACTGAACAAATGCTTGCGAGTCGGGGGGGCTAGCCGTACACACACACACCTTTTTCTTCCCGCCCACCCTCCCCCCAAAACCGGGTCTCCACCCTAACCCCGAAGACGATCTTAAGCTATTCCTCTCCCTTCTGAACGGGACGATTTAAACGCTTAAGAAGCTGGGGGGGGGGGGTTCATTGATTTATTTTATTTGATTTATCTGATTTATTTAATTTCCTTGCCTGCCGCCTTCCCCAGGTCCCGCGAGCTCCAGATGGAGAGACTACGGGGCCCTGGCAGTTATTATGACTGGCCTTGCAATTGGTTTCCACCAGCTTTACAAGGTAAGCGACTCCGATTTACTCAGCTTCTCAACCTGGGTTGTGTTTTTTTTTCCTTCCACCGTCCTGCCTAGCAGGCATCAAAAGACAGGCCTCTTAGCAAGACCCCTTCGTGGGCATTTCCAGCCTGCCTCCTCCACCTTGCCCTCTCTTGTAAAGACGGAAATCTTTTTATTATTGTCATATTGGGAGGGCCGGGCCAGGAGCTGAGCATCCTCAACGCCTAACTCACCTGGATTCTTCCTGTACCTATCGATCACACCGACAATTCTTCCCCGATACGCCTCTGTATTTATCAGCTGAAGATAGAAGCAGCTAATTCTACAAGTCAACCTTTTCTCAAATCCTTTTTTTTTTTTTTTTGTAGCAACAACTACTGTTTGCAGGCCTGGGTACCTGCTCGCTCTTGGGAACACGGGCCCCTGAATTCAATGCACTGCTGTGTGGTTGTGATAGTGGGGAGAAGTAAAGCTGGTGTCTCTGGGTGTCATAAGGAGCCCCTTCTCTCTCTGTCTCCCACCCACCCACCCCCCATTTTCATTCACAAAGTGTTAAGGGCTATGCAAATTCCTACACATAGCCGAAACCAAATAGCTGCATTATTAAAAGTGCAGCACGTAATTTCCTAGCCCTAGGCAACCTCCCTTGGTGTGCGTGTTTGTTTTTTTCACGTCGTAGCAAACTCCCTTGAAGAATTACCTTTTAAAACACTCTTTCTGCATCTTGTAAGGACAGCTCTAGAGCTTGGCCCTTTGATGACTTGTGGACTTCAACTCCCAGAATGCCTCGTGCCTGGCTGGCTGAGGAATTCTGGGAGTCGAAGTCCACAAGTCATCAACATCGATCATTCCGCCGAGACCTGAAGACCTGGCTCTTCGAGCTTTCCGGCTCAGGCTGAGTTTTAATTGGGTTTTAACTGGGGTTTTACATGTTGCAGGGACTTAGTTTAATCTTTTTTAAATTGGTCTTAATTTTTGTATTAATGTTTTAAAAATTATACCCTGTAAACCGTCCTGAGTCCTTCGGGAAAGGGCGGTATATAAATTCAATAAATTAAATTAAATTAAATTAAACTTGGGCCCAGTTTGAAGAGCCCTGCTCTAGGTGAAGAGCTAAATCGCTCCCTTTTCTAAACTAAATTATCCAAATATCTAAATTATTGGCGAGGGCGGGGTGACCGCTTGCAAAGCTGCGCCGAAATTCTGACAAAGAGGCCCTAACCAAGATGGTTTCTTTCTCTGGCTGGCCTTTAAAATCGGCTTCGAGTTTGATCTCAAGAGCTGCTAACCCTAGATTTGGCAGGGACTAATCCGCGGCGGCAATCTTGGCTAGTTGCAGTTTGCACAGCGAGAGGAGAAACGAAAGCAGAGATCTGGGACCTTTACTCAATCGGGATGGAACGGCCTGTCCTCCAAACGGCGTCTTCGTTATCAGTATGGTGCCAAAACCTCAATTAAGGAACTTTCCCACGGCTTTCACGTCTTGGTGCTTGGACTCGCCCAATAAAACATGATTTTATTTTTTATTTTTAAAAAATAGTATGGAATGCCGTTACCTTGAGTTCGAAGCCAACTGTGATGGGAGGGCTGCATTCCTGCCACTGCCTCCCTCCCCTCTGCCTTCTCCTCCCACCAGTTTGGGAATTTGGGTAGCCTGTCCTGAAGTTTGAACCCACTCCTTTTTTTTTTTTTTGGTCTCTTTCCCCCCCCCACTTTTTCTGTAGAAATATCTGCTTCCCCTGATCGTGGGGGGTAAGGAAGACAGGAAACAGTTGCAGAGGATTGAGTCAAACATGTCCGAAATGAGTGGCAGCGTGACACAGACAGGTAAGGAGATTAATAGTCCCACCGGCTCCTGCCCCTGGCACCCCCTCCCCTTCCTTCCTTTCCCCCCAACCTTTCTCTCTCTCTCTCTCTCTCTCCCCCCCCCCCCCCACAGCCTCACTTTATGTGGCGACTTCATTTATCTGCTCTGGCAAATCTGTTCACATTTGCAAATGAAGCCGCCGTCATTTCGGTTTAATTTGAAATTGCTTGTTTACTGTCGGCGCGGCCTCAATTAATTATGTTTTTACCGAAAGGCTCCCAACCTCAGAATATTAATAAGGGGAATAAAATGACAGCCTTTCGTAAGGGCTGTAAAGTTCATTTTTAATTTCTGCTTCTTGGGAGTATATTCTTTTTTGGGGGGTCGGGGGGTTTGGGTTTCACGCGCGCACACAGACACACACACCCTCATAGATATATAGATATAATGAAAGTGGCACCTGTTTCTCTTCATTCTGAAGTCACCTTTTTCCTCCCAAGACTTCAGCACGGGTCAGGAAATGTCTGTAATTATGGAAGCGTCTGTATGGCCCATTCCTCCTTCTCCGTTATTGGTTCTGCAGGGGCACTGTTTATTATCCAAGCCCCATCAGATGGCCTAGATTAGTGGAATGTTTTCTTTACAAGCCTGGTTATTGGATGGGACTCCCCAGTTATAATTTTGAAAAAACACCCCACCCCACACACACACACACACACACACCCCTCTTACCAATAAGGCTATTTTTCTCCAACACGTCTTGAGCTTTCATTTCGGCCTTGGAGAGTCCTTAAGCCTACCCTGGCTGAATTGGGACACCCGCTTCCCCGCCTCCCCGGATGGGTTGCCTTGTGGCGCACGGCATTTGAGCACCCTCCTACCCCATCTAGAAAGAGGGTTTGGCAGCTCGGAGACTTCGACTCCCAGAATGCCCCAAACAGCCTGAGTTTGATCTGGAAAGCCACCTTGGGTTGTGCAGGGGGGGGTGGGGGGGAGAAAGCATCTGACTTAAATGAGTCTAGCTTGGAGAAGAGAGGCAGAGTCGAACAGGTGACGGTTTGTGCATTCCATGGTGGAAGGAAGGAAGGAAGAGAAGGAAAGGAGGAAGGAAAGGAAGGAAGAGAAGGAGAGAGGAAGGGAAGAAGGAGAGAGGAAGGGAGGGAGGGAGGAAGAAGGAGAGGAAGGAAGGAAGAGAAGGAGAAGGAAAGGAGGAAGGAAGAGAAGGAGAAGGAAAGGAGGAAGAGATGGAGAGAGGAAGAAGGGAGGGAGGAAGGAAAGGAAGGAGAGAGGAAGGGAAGAAGGAAGGAAGAGAAAGGGAAGGGTGGAAGGAAGGAAGAGAAGGAGAGAGGAAGGAAGGAGGAGAAGAAAGAAGGAAGAGAAGGAGAAGGAAAGGAGGAAGGAAGGAAGAGAAGGAGAGAGGAAGAGAAGGGAGAGAGGAAGGGAAGAAGGAAGGAAGAGAAAGGGAAGGGAGGAAGGAAGAGAAGGAGAGAGGAAGGAAGGAAGGAAGGAAGAGAAAGAGGAAAGGAAGAAGGGAGGAAAGGAAGGAGAGAGGAAGGAAGGAAGAGAAAGAGAGAGGAAGGAAGGAAAGATCCATTAGTCTTTCTGGATGACGAAGACAGATCCTGCCGTGGGCTCCGGGGGGGGGGGGGGAATCTCCGCTGTCCAGCTGGGGCCAGGTCTCTGCCGCATTTTGGCCCCCAGCGTCCAGCCTGGGCGTCCAGCGCAGCGGATTTCCCCGGCCTGCCCTGGAGGCAGATAAATTACCCTGAGGCCGCCCCCCCCCCCGCCATTCAGAGCAAGCGTGCAAATCACCGGCGGTCCTAATGAGAAGGGAGAGGTTTCAGACGGCCACCCTGCCAGCTACCGACATCTATACAAAGGGGAGACAAAGTAGGACCGGGGGAAGATTAGACACAGCCGCAGGTAGATTATGCAGCGGCGGGAGCTCCTGATAAATTATAAGCAGTTAGAGGAAGTGGAAGCCGGGACATAAATCAGACGTGCGAGAAATTGGGGAGGGGGGGTGAAATCTGCCGAGCTCTGCGTTCGAGGAATCTCTCCCTCTTTTCTCCCCCCCCCTCCACCTTGTATGCCTGCCCTAATTTAATCACCCTTCTCCTCTTTCCTTGCGCAGTGACTCAGCTCCAGACCACTTTAGCCTCCGTCCAGGAGCTGCTAATTCAACAGCAGCAGAAGATCCAGGATCTGACGCAGGAGCTGGCTACCTCCAAGGTACCTCGCTTTCCCACCGACCTACAATCTTTCCAGCCATTTACACACACACACACACACACACACACACACACACGTCCCGAATCCCAATTAGACGGCTGGAAAAGTTCCAGAAAGAGCAAGCGGGCCCTTCCTTGTAGCCTACAGGCCGAACGAAACCTCCACGTTCGGCAGCAGTCTAGCTCACTGCCAGGGCCGACATAAAAAGTCCCAAGGGAATCTGGGGATGGGTTTAGTGGAGAAACAGCCCCCCCCACACCGAAAAAAATCACTGAGTGGTCCCCTTAACCTCCTATCTGACCGTTTTTTTCTGACCGTCGGAACAATGAAACCAGTGGAACAAACCTGCCTCCAGAAGCTCTGAATGCTCCAACACTGGAAGTTTTTTAAGAAGAGAGTGGACAGCCTGAGCGGGGGGGTTGGACTAGAAGACCTCCAAGGCCCCTTCCATCATCATCCTCATCATTATTATTATCATCATCATTTAGAAGTAGTATTAGTAGTTATTGTTATTATTATTACTATTACTATCATTATTATCATTTAGAAGTTGGTCCGTGGGGCCGGATGCGGTAGAACAGGCAGCGGGGATACCCAGAGCACCCACAAGCCAGGAAACCCTCTTTCATGTTTTATTTCATGCCCCCCCCCCCCCACTTTTTAGCTGACTTGGGTGGCCTGCAGGAAGCAGGATTTCGGTCTGAAGTGTTACTATTAAGAGCACATGTCATGCTTTTAAGGAAAAAGCATGGGGCTTCAAGGATGGGGGGAAAGTTCAAAAGTCTTCACACACACACACACACACCCTTACGCACACAGACACACGCGCGCGCACACACACACTTCTTAATATAGCAGCACTCCGCTCTGTGATCAGAAACTTTCTGCATGCAGAGAGAGAGAGAGTTGGCTGAACCCATCAGCTCTGGAGTAAAAACAAACAGGAAAAGTCATAAAGAGTTTTCTCAGCTGCAGCCGAGCGTTTTCCTATCCCCTTTTTTCAAATGACTGGCGGCATGTAAGAATTTTTTTTTTAAAAAAAGGAGGCTTGAAGCAATTAAAAGAATCTACACCCCAGTCTTTAAAAAAGGGATGGGGGGGGTGGGAGAGAGAAGGAGAAGATTCAGGCCAAGCCCCAGATGTACAAATCTTCCCCTCGCTGTGTGCGTCTGCTGCTTTCTGCCTGTGTTTAAAAGGCCCAGATGTCGGGTTGTCTTTCGGAAACCCTCCAGCATCTGGCGCCAGATGTGCCTTGGGCAGGCCAGCCAGTGGGAAGCTGTCTCCTTAACGTACTCGGGTAGCTCTACAAAAGGGCCGGGACAGCCAAAACGGTGGCTGCGAGGGGGTGGGGGTGGGGGGGAGATCTGGCATTCCCCCCCAGGGATCACATCTGTGCCTGCGTTTGCCAGCTGCGACAATGCCAGCCAGAGCAGGCTCCGGAGCCAGCTGTTTAGCCTTACAGGAAGCATCTGGCAAAGTGGAGTGCTTCTTAGAAACCACCGTTCCTAAGGGACTTTCTCCCCTCCCCTCCATTTTACGACCTGTCTTACCACATTGTTAAGTGAATCGCTGCACTTGTTACAGTTAGTGACGCAATGGGGAATCCGGCTTCCCCCTTGACTCGCTCGTCGTCGGAAGGTTGCAAAAGGGGATGCCCTTGCAACCGTCGTAAAGTACATGCCAGTTGCTAAGCATCTGAATTTCGGTCAGGTGACCCTGGGGATGCTCCAGTGGTTCCCTAAGTGTGCGAAACGCTCCTTTGCCACTTTCTTCAAGCTAAACCACCAAACCAGTGGTTGCAAATCAAGGGCAACCTGGAGTTGGTAACCCTCCTATACCAGAGAGGTGATCTTCCCGTTTAATCTGCCTAGCAACCTGTGATCTAAGATCACCTCTGTCGGAGGATTAGAAACACAAGAGATGCTTCTGTAAGTCCACAAAGGGCCCCCAAAACATAACTCTCTTTGCTTGCCGGACCAGGAGGTGGGGGTTTAAATTAAACCACCACGAAACATGTCCATCCAATCCTTGCTTTTAAAGCCGGTGAAGGCAAGAGAATTCACCTGTGGAACTCTGCGCCACAAGATGCGAGGGTAGCCACCTTTCAAAGGAATGTTTTTTTCTCTCCATATTTATACGGTCCCACAAAGCATTACCAACCCCTTAGTCACACCACCCACCTCTTTTGGCTTTTGATAAAAAGGGAACAGGGGCCTATTGGTGTTAGGCACCTCTGGGGGGTGGGGGAAATGTAGATTTTTTTAAAATGAAGTTCCCTGGAAAGTTAGGCACTGCTGGACACACGATTGAGGTTGTATCATTTAAGTGAGAATTTTTTTTTCCCCCCTGGGTTTTGACTCCAATCATTACTTTTTTTTTTTGCCTCTTAGGCCACCACATCGACCAACTGGATTTTGGAATCTCAGAGTATCAATGATCTGAAGTCGGAGATCTATTCGTTAAAAGGTCTCCTCCTGAACAGGTAAGGAAAGAGATGGGGACGAGGGAACAGGAGCCACACCTTCATCCAACAAAATAAATAAATAACTCCTCTGGCTCCATCCTTCGAAGACACAATTCACAGACTCGCTTCAAACGTCTGCCTCCTCCGCGCCCTTCCTTCCGCACAACCTCTTCACAATAGCTCTACGGGTGCCGCCGTTCCATCCATCCATTCGGGTTTTTTACGCCACCCGTTCGGTGGCTTTGCGCAGTTTATAAGAGGCCTCTAAGAATAATTTACTCATCCGGTTACTTTAGAGATATACATATATATACATATATGTGTTAAATGTTTGTTAAGCATTCAGAATACACTTGCTTAGTCCCAGACACGGGACAAATCTTATTTCCTGTTTCAGCCTAGCCCAGGGATCTTCAAACTTGGCCCTTTGATGACTTCTGGACTTCAACTCCCAGAATTCCTCAGCCAGCATGCCTGATTGAGGAATTCTGGGAGGTGAAGTCCATAAGTCATAAAAGGGCCAAGTTTGAAGACCCCTGGCCTAGCCCAAGGCCATCTACAGGCAGTAGCCACAGCAGTGGCAGCTCATATATATATATACTCTGCTTCGGGGCTCCCGAGCGAGTCCTCAAAGGATGAGGGTTAAAATGGTCCGTCTCTCTGAGATGGAAACCATTTTAAAACAAATCAGATGCCCATCGAAACCCAGGGCACAGAATTTGCCTTGTGGAACTCTGTGCCACAAGATGCGAGGCTAGCCACCTTTCAAAGGAATTTAAGCAGCGTGCATTTTGTAGGCCAAGGAACAAGGATGCTTGGCTAGAAGGCCTACGGAATCAGGGAATGTTACAGCCCTGGATTACTTTAATTAACTGGGCTGGAGTAGATGATCCTCAGGGACCCCTCCGCTCGCCGTTTCCCTCTAATTAAAGTAATTAATGAGATTTGGTCCAATCATGGATTTTTTTTCCGCTGAAGAGTCAATCCCAGGCCGACGGTGGGAGCCATTGAGCCATCGGGACTCATGTCCAAATATGGAGGCCCTTCAATTTCTCTCTCTCTCTCTCTCTCTCTCTCTCTCTCCCTCCCTCCCTCCCTCCCTCCCTTCTTTCTCTCTCCCTCTGTCCTTTCTCTCTTTCTGCTTTCTCTCCTTTTACTCTCTCCTCTCTCTCCCCTTTCTCTCTCTCCTTTCTCCCTCTCTCCTTTCTCCCTCTCTCCTTTCTCTCTCTCCTTTCTCTCTCTCTCTCTCTCCCTCCCTCCTTTCTCTTCTTTCTCTCTCTCTCCCTCTCCTTTCTTTCTGCTTTCTCTCCTCTCTCTCTCCCCTTTCTCTCTCTCCTTTCTCTCTCCCTCTCCTTTCTCTCTCTCTCTCTCTCTCTCCTTTCTCTCTCTCTCTCTCTGCTTTCTCTCCTTTCTCTTTCTCTCTCTCTCTCTCTCTCTCTCCTTTGAGGTGCTTTTTGCTCCAGAAGGAGCACACGACACACACACACAAAAAGGCAGTGCAGTTTCTTAAAATGTTTAATACATTTTAACAGCAAGGCTAAAAAAAAAAAGAAAGCCACCTCTCCTGGGGCCGAGGGCACCTTGGGAGGGGGGGACGCGTTCAAAAAGGGGTCCTTTGTTGTTGGCCAACTTCTTTTATCACACGGACTTTCTCGCAGGGGAAGAAGACGGCGAGGGAGGAGAGAGGGGGGGGCAAGACAGCCCCCTTCCTTCCCACCGCCCCCCCCACCCCCGTTTCAATATTCAGTTCCTGCCAGCCGCGTCAAGGCGAGCGGCACAAGGGCAGCCGTGCTGTATCTGGGTGTCCGCGAGAGGACATCTCGTCATTAAGGAGAAAATTCATTTATTGTCAGTAGGGCTGGCGATGCGCGGGGCTGGTGTGCTAATGCAGCTGGGGGAAGATAAGTGCTCTTGGAAAATATATTTCTTAAAATAAATAAACAGAGCCAAGCCCTGCCTGCCTGGCTGGCTGGCTGCAAAGCGGGAGGCCGGGGTCACACGGGATCCAAGGCAAAGTCTCCAAATTGAATTTCTGATAGCATTTAGGATACCGGTGAATAATGGGGCTGGCGTCGGCTTCTTTGCATGCAGAGGAGAAGGGGGCGCTTCTTCCAAAACGGGGGTCCGGAGTAGCTCAGTGGGTTTGGGGCGGGAAGGATTCTTACATGGGAGGAAGAGAAGGATAACTGTGTTTGAAGAAGGAAATCCTGCAAGGTCAGTTGGAAAAAGGCCGAATTCTGCCCTGTACTGTGAGCCCAACGCAGCCTCCAGTAGGGGCCTTTGACAGTTGGTCACGGCCAGCTCGCCACGGCCAGCTCGCCAGAGGACAAGAGTTCCACTAATATCAAAGAAATAGTGGAATGGAAGCATTAAAGAAAGGACGCCGAACGAGGCTCAGAATGAAATGCGAATGGCGAAAATGAAAAAAATAAAAATAAAAAAAAATACTTTTTATTTACTTTTTCTTCTCCAGGAGACAGTTCCCCCCCTCGCCCTCAGCTCCCAAAATCCTCTCCTGGCAGATCCCGGTCAAGCCCGCTTCCCCCTCTAACCCGGTAACCAATAACCACAACACCAGCAGCGACATCTCTCCGGTTAGCAACGAGTCCGGCTCCCCTTCGCCCGTCAAGGAGAACCACAGCCCCGAGGGGACCACGGCGGGCTGCCACCTGGCCAGCCCCGAGGAAGAAGCGGAGGCGGTGATCGACCTGAAGGGTCAGGTGAGGATGGAGGTGCAAGGGGAAGAGGAGAAGCGGGAGGAGCAGGCCCTTATAGAGGAAGAGGAGGAGGAGGAGGAGGACAACCACGTGGACGAAGAGGCTGTCCAGACGGAGGATCGGCGAGGAGGCGACGGGCAGATCAACGAGCAGGTGGAGAAGCTGCGGAGGCCCGAAGGCGCCAGCAACGAGAATGAAATTGACTAGCTCGGGGCGCTACCGGATCTCCCCCCCCCGGCCCATCTCGGTCTCCTTCACCAAGGCTCTGATTGTCCCCCTCAGTGCTTCACCCCGAGTCATCCTTGTGATCCCGCCCGCCAGGCAGGTGACGAGCCCTCCCTGCCTCTTGATTGCAGGCCCCCAGACACACACACACACCAGGTCTTCTCTCACTCTCCCTGTGCAGTCAGACTTATGTGAACCCAGCCAAATTAACACACACACACACTCATTCAGCTGTTTAGGAAGTACAAAGGTTTCAGTTGGTGGGTGGGTGTGGGGGGACCCCCTCATTTCCACCTGTCCTTCATTGGGGGGGGGGCTTCTGGCCTCCCCTGCTGACCCTCTTTATTTATTGCGTTCAGCTTGGAGAGCCAAAGGGTGCGGCGTCCGCACTTCGCTTTGCGCGGGGAGGGTGTCTTTGCTGAGAAGCCGCTGCCGGTGCCCACGTGCGCAAGAGAGAGTTGGGGGACGTCAGCCCCGTGGAAACCTCTTCCCGCTTGCCCTCTTTCTTTTGCCCCTCTCTCCCTCTTCCTGCTTTTCCGCCGTCAGAGGATCTGAGGGCTTCCTGCAGCTCTCCACGGGTGCCATTCTTGCCCGGGGAGACCCCCCGCTTTGCACGGCTCCCCCCTTTCCTCCCTGCGGCGCTAGGCGGTCCTCCGTGGCTCAGTCCCCAAATGGTGCCATTTCAGGGCCCTCCATCTTTCTCTCATTGACGGGGGGTCTGTCTGTGCCCCCCCCTCCTCCTCTTCCTCCCCGCCCTCCCGCCTTTGGCCTGGTTGGGTGGGGGGGGGAAAGAAACCAGGTTTTTTTAAGAAACCTGGTCTTCTGGCGTTGCGTCCTCGGGTGTTGCCGCGGTGTCGGTTTCCATTCCCTTCATTAAAAGAGCCTCGAAGCCAGTAACCAGCGTCAACGAGATTCTTCTTCTTTGCTCCTCTCCGAGAGGAAACGGTGGAACGCGCTCCTCGGTGTGATCATGTATAGAATTCCAGTATAAAATATGACTGTATATAATTGTAATAAATATGAGTTGCCACTGTTTCACGCTGGGTGATGGCTAGTCTGTCCCTCCCTCCCTCCCTCCCTCCCTCCCTCCCTCCCTTCCTTCCTTCCTTCCTTCCTTCCTTCCTTCCTTCCTTCCATTATTGGCTGTTTTCACTCAAGGAAAGAAGCGAATGGCCCACAAACCTGGCAAGGGGGGATTGTCTTGTTGTTGGGTCATTTGAGTCTCAACGGCTGGAATTCCACTTTTGGAGGCTTCTTCTCTTTTATTTCTCTTTTAACTGGCTGGTTTCTTTCCTTCTGCTTCTGGATGATTGCAGAAAGCCAGGCAGCGTAAATCAGGCTGTCCCTGAAGGGTTAGCTTCTGAGAACAGATGGCTCTTATTCTCACCTGGGACAAAGGATTTGTCTTTTTGTGCTAATTTTCTTTTCTTTAATTTTACCAACACGGTTGCAAAGGGAGACCCGGATAGCTATAATTTCGAGCTCTTTAGCCCTCATCAGCTAACCATAACTCTTCTGAGATGGCTAGCTGATGAGAGCTGCCAAGCTCGCAATGGCCATCCTTAAGTCTCCCTTTTAATTCTTTTGTCGGCGAAATTTAAGAAGGAAACTTAACACAGAAAGAGCCGGTCGCAGAACGCCCGCAAAGGCTCCTAGATTGTAGCTGAAAGGCAAAAAAAAAAACCACAAAAAAACGGAAGCAGCCTGCTCCGTCCCATATTTGGTGTAGACCAGGTCGCTCTGGAAAGAACAAAACACACACACACACACACACACTTGATTTGTGTCTTTGCAGTTTGCCTGAACAAGGCCTTGCGCTGGGGCTGTACGAAAGGGGGCTTTTAAATCAGCCAGGTTGAGGTGAGTTGGTCTGCCAGGACGCGACTGAAGTTCGCGTTCCCTACGCGGCCACCCTTGCAAGCTTGCGCCTTTTTAGAATCTTGCTTAGTTGGCGAACCAAAGTTAAGTGTGAAGCCATCCCCTTGACTATCTGTGGTTAAGCTGTGGCTTGGCTAGGGGCTGTCGCCGGTGGCTTTTGAGGCTTCTTGAAATCTTGACTGTGAAACAGCTTCCCCTGATGGCGCCCTTTCCCTTTTTCCCCCTCTCTCTAAAAAGTAAAGCATCCAGTTGGCTTCTTTGGGCAGGTGGGGGGGGGGAAACCCAAGTATGATTTTATTTAAATTTAATCACCCGTGCCAGGGGAAATGGAAGTCCGGTGAGTGGCGGCACTGCCACGCAACTCCGAAGCTGACCGACAACAGATTGAGCCAGAAAGGTAGAAAGCAAATTTCTGGCTAGGAGATTGTGGGAAGCATTTTTATTTTATTTTTAAAACATCAACCAACAAAACAACAGGAGCCAGGCTCTGCTGAGTATGGCACAACTTTTAACAGATCCAATAATTACTTAGGGGAAATCCTTTAAAGGCAGACAGACAGAGAGAGAGACCCCCGAAAGACAGGCAGAATAATGGCTAATTTATTTGATTTTTTTCCCCCTTTGAATTATATTTAGGAACCGGAATGGCCGGGCAGGTCCAATCCTGGGGCATCGATCTGGCAACTGTCTGCTTTGACGGGCAGGCAGACTCCCAAGGTTTTCTTCCCCCAAAACCGAATCCCTGCCAAGTGCTGGTGGCCTTGAGGCGCCAAGCTCGGATCTCCGAGATCCGTAAGCACTCTGCGCGGGCTCAGAGGCCATCCGGAGCAAAGCAGAACAAGATTGCCAATTCTGGCCCCGGGGGAGCCTGAGAAAACTTGGCCCCGGGCGGTGGGCAGCGTAGGTGAGGTGCTTCCCTTCCATCCGCAGAAATACTCTTGGGAGGCGAGAAAAGGGGGGTCCTGGCAGTTCTCCTCCCCCCTTTTCCTCTCTGCCAGCCCTTGCGTCTGGTCGAGGGTGACATATCCTGGCTTGCGGAGAGAGGGGGAAAAAGGACCGTTCCATTACTGTATTTAGACCTGTTATTGAATGTGGTTGGTTTCTCAATGCCTTAAATGGATGCAAAGGCTGGCGGTCTCCCTCGCCTCTTGCTTCTCCTTTCATGTTCACAGAGGAACGTTAACGATTTGGCTAAAAGAGGGCAAATTTTTAGCCCACCTCTCCCCCCCCCCTTTTTTTTTACCACCTCCTGCTAGCCAAGAATCCTTGTCAGAGGCAAACAACAGGATGAAAGGCGGAGAGGGTACATACAGCCAGGAGGGGAAAAAACACTTGACTTTTTAGCATCTGCCTAATAGAGAAGGAACAGGGGGGTGGGGTGGGGGAGAAACAAGCCAGCCCCGGTGGAAAAAAAAAATTCGGGGGGCCCCCCGACTGTTTGCAAGGATCAAGGGAGACTTAGGAAGAGGAGGGCAAACCAGGTTGTGAACTTGGTCTGCGTTTTCTCTTGGTTGTTGAAGTGGGCTTATTAAAAGATCCCGACGGAGCTGGGTGGCCTTGCGTCTCTCTTTCCCCCCCTCTCCCCCCCCCCCGTGAAGACCAATTTAAAGCACAGGCTGTCCTTTGGATGAATTATTCAAATCGTCGCAAATCTCCAGGCAAATCTATTTTTTATTATTATTATTATTATTTTTTGCTCGGAATGGAAAGCCGGCTTCCTTTTTTTGACTTTGGATTTCCTCCCCCCACCCCAACCCGGGTACACCGAATCGGCCTTCGCTCCGGCTGTTTGCATTTTGTGGTGGTGGGTAGTATTTAAAAAAAACACAACAACAACAAACCCACAATTGCACGGGTTTGTTTTTGGAGACGGAGCACCCAGGAATTATGGCAGGGCCTTGAATGGCATCCTGGGCAAGCAAAGCGATTGGGCTGGTAGGTTGGGGCTGAGAAGGCTCGTGGGAATCGATGAAACTCAGGTTAGTCTGCCCTCAGGAGCCATGCTGGTTAGTGAAACCCCTGCTGTGGTTGCCTCTGATCCCTGTTTGCGCAGAAATTGGCCTTTAAGGCTGCCGCAAGAGGTGAAACTATAAACCACGGTTGATAAACAGTACAGGACCATTTGCTAGCCCCCAATCCCCCCGCACAATTTCTTGGGGGGGGAAGTTTTCTGAAACAAAAGCTGGATATGTTCTTCCACGGTGTGTGTGTGTCTCTGTGTGTGTCTCTGTGTGTGTGTGTTTTACCTACACAGGACTTGAAGGACCATCAGCCACGCTTTGGGTTGTAATGTTTGCATCCGGACACCTGTCTTGCTGAGCTGCAGGTGTGGCTGTTGTGCTGCCAGGTTTTAAATGTTGCGTGCTCTTTTGGTTTTTTAAAAAAACGAGCATCGCCGCTGCAAGGTGGTGTGTGTGTGTGTGAGAGAGAGAGAGAGAGAGAAATCTGGTGTCTTGCTGCGAATCCTGCCCCTCTTAGAGCTGCCCAGCACAAAGTTCCGTCCAGTCGTGGGCCCAGTGCTGCCTCTGTTGGATTTCAGCCTGTTGCCTGGTGGTTTAATGGCCCTTAAGTAGCCAGAGTAGAGCTGAATGACATTTGGCTTGGCCTGTTTTTTCCCCCCTCCCTGGAAATCGGAGGAGGCCAGCTCACTCTTCTTTTTTTCCACCCTTTCCTTAGAAAAATAGTATCTGTCACCCAAATAAGGTAAAAATATTTGAAATGGGGCAGAAGCGAGCTCCGAGTGCTTTTCTAGGAAAGGAGATTCTTGTCCGGCAAGGCTTTACTTTCCTAGTTTTGCAGCGGACGCCGCTGGGCACGAGGCATCACAGACAACGCAATCCTCGGGGTCCCGTCCTCTGGGGCTGAGCGGAGTTGCCTTGCTGGGGGATTTAAACTTGGGGGGGTCCTTGCTGTTGGCAGGGCCCAGGCCTCGTGGCCGGTCTTCCCACTCCCGCCCGGGTGGCACCCCCTTCGCAGGGTGGGATGTTGCCCGAAGAGGCTGCCTGAGGACGCTGCCCTGTTTCTTTCCTGGGTTCTTTGCTCCTGGTGCTCAGGCCTGGCGTTTGGAGAGGGGATACACACACACACACACAAAGACACACACACACACACACAAACGTGTTGTCCCCAAGAGGAGGGGGCTGGCTTCTCCGAGACTCCCTGGCTGTTTACACAGAGCCTCTTGTGTTTGTTTGGTTTTTTTAATCTTTATCCTTTCCTGCCAAAGAGGAAGCGGAAAAGTGGTCATTTCCCCTTTTCCTTGTTTCATGCTGGGATCTGCCTGGCCTTGAAAGCCTGGCCCTTCTGATGTGTGTGTGTGTGTGTGTGTGTGTGTGTACACACACACATACACACATACACGTTGCCAGGAAGGGCTCCGACTTTGCTTGAGATTGGGGTAGCCCGTGCAGCGTTTTCTCAGCCCGGATTTCCCTGTGGGAAAGTCGCCAAGCAAGACATTCTTGAGCATACGCAGAGAGCTCTCCCGACCAAAGTCAGCTTCCGGGTCTTAATGGCATAAAAACTCATAGGTGAGAACAGCCCTCCTCAAGACAGACAGACAGACAGACAAACTGCTTGATGAAATAAATGGCTGGTTTAATATCGGAAAGACTGATTCATTTCTGTAAAATTGGCCTATCTATCTATCTATCTATCTATCTATCTATCTATCTATCTATCTATCTATCTATCTATCTATATATATATATATATATATATATATATATATATATATATATATATATATATATATATATATATATATATATATATATATATATATATATATATATATATATATATATATATCCAGATTTTTCCTTGTGGGCTGGTTTACTCATTCCAATCCAAATGGGAAGATCTTGCTAATTTCAAGTTGGCTTTTTCCAGTTGCCACCAGGAAGGAGATTGGAAGGAGATTGATTTGTCTTTACGGAGAAAATGTTCAGCCTTCATTGATGGTTTTCCCACACACACACACACACACACACACCAAAGAGGATCCTCACGTCTTCCAGTCTCTCAATAGCCACATTCAGCTCAAACTTTGAAATCCTTTGAATGTAGTGGCCTTCAACACCAGCTTCTCCGTCTCCCACGAGTTTTAACTTTCTCGCCTCCGAAGGAAGCGGGCTGGTTCCGAGTCAGTTTGGGGCTGTTTTCAAAGGGGGGGGGCAATCCCCCTCCGGGATTAGCTTCATTGCATTTTACACAGCGTGTTTATTGTGTGTCCATGTGAGATTTCCCTTCTGATAACTCGGGGGGGGGGGGGAAGAAAGAGTGATTCGAAGACTAACCGCGTTCCGATCCATTTCACCCACCCACCCACCCACCTTGGCATGTGCGAAAGAGGGTGGCGATGCTGGTTTGTCTGATCCCCCACAGGTTTCTCCAGCTTCCCCATGGCGAGAGCAAGAGTCGTGGGGGAGTTGAATTCCTAGAAGTTTTCCGAGAAAGAGTTGGACCGTTTTCAACCGCACTTGCCTTTGCAAAAGGTGGCACACGTGAAAACAACGGCAGAAATGAATCACTTTGGAGGAAGTGGCTCTTGGGTGGCAGACCTTGGGCTTCCCACCCACCCACCCACCCCCATTTCCTTTTTTGCTCCCTGGATGGCCACGAGCAGAGGGACCCTCCCCGGCGGTGTTGTCTGCGCCCCACAGCCTTTCTCGGTTCCCAGGGCAATTACGAAACGCCTTGCCTGGCGTAGGTGTAGGAGCAGCCAGTGCCAAGCTGGATCGCCCCGCACCTCTTCAGGTGTGGCTGGGAGCTACCTCTGAAGCCTTTGTGCTCACACACACACACAGAGAGAGAGAGAGAGCCAAACACTTTCTTTTTGGCAAGAAAGCCAAGTGGCAAAGCGTTTGGCTGGGGTAGTTCTTCCAAGCAAAACACACCCATTGAAATCCCAGCAAAGGGCCAGAACCGATGGGGTGCGTGTCGTCGCAGAAACAAAACTGGGACACGAGGAGAAATCTGGGTTTGGGTCAATTTCAACACCCAACGCTCTTTTTTGTCCCCTTCTCTCTTTTTCCCCCCTCCCTCTCATCCTCCCTCCCCCCTCAAAAAATAAATAAATAACTGGTGAGTATTGCTGCTGGTTTGGGTCACGGTTGCTACTCTTGCTGCATGAACGTAGACTTAATCCCGCAGAAAGGTACAGAAGACGGTGGGAGTAACTGGCGCAGATCATCAATTAAGGAGCCTTTTAGCTGGATTAAAAAAAAGGCGCCTTTTGATTAATTGAGCAGCAGATTTAAACGCTTTTAAAAATATTTGCCTTTCTGCAGCAATTAGCAAGCCTTCCAAAGACACTATGGCTGGGACAAAAAGCAGCTTTTCTATCGAGTCCCTGGTTGTTGTTGTTTTTTTTTAGCCCTGCCTGTGTGTCCAGACTGGGTGAACAAATGTGTGAGCTACTATGATTGATTGATTGATTGATTGATTGATTAAATTTGCATGCCGCTCGGTAGCTCTGATTCCCAGAGGCCTGCCATCAGTTCAGAGCTAATCCGAAACCTCGACTGTAAGGGGAAAATGGCGTAGAGGAAGGAAGGAAGGAGAAATTGGCAGCCTTTACTTGCCTTTTTCTTGCGGACTCATCTTGTTGGGTTGTTTTTGTGTGTGTGTGTTTGGTCAGGAGCGGGCTTCCTCCAAAGCTAGGTGGGGCGAGGGACGTCAGACGGCCCCTCCAAAGCTGTAATCGTCAGCTAATTAATTGTGTTCTGCCCGCTATGCAAGTTTGCAAATAGCAATTAATCCCATCTCCTGTGGCAAATAACATTTGGGCAGGAAAGTTGTGAGAGGCTGGGCTTTGCCTCCCTCTCTCTCTCAAGCTGTGTGTGTGTGTTTTATTACGTTGTAGTCAGCCATTCTGGGTAACTCAAGACAGCTTACCGTTCAAAAACAAGGGGACCCCATCTGGCAGAGAAGCCACTTTGATTTTTTTTTAGTCTGAGACACCCTTCAGACAGAGCCCAGGCCTCGTCTGCTCAGCCTTCTACCTGTCCATGAAGTCATCAGATGTCAACCTTGAATTGAAGGAGACTACCTTGTATAAACAGATCAATGAATTAATCCATAAAATAAATAGGTAATACCTTTGAAGATCCCGACCTATTTATGGAGTCAACCGCAGGAGATGCGCAGTGTGAATTGTCTAAGAGTTGTTGGTCTCTCTTTGGGACTCAAAACCAACCAACCAACCTCCTGGTCCATCTCTCGACGGTCAAGCTTTGAAACTCGCCCAGAAATTGCTCCACAGCTTCCACGCCCTCCAAAACATGAGAGACGACTGGACATTCGTCAGTACAATCTAGGGCCCTCTGAGCCACCATCTTAGCCCCAAGGCACTTGGCCACACTGCAGAATGATAATTTTTTTTAAAAAAAAATCAGGTGTACAAAAAAATCAGGTGTACAAAGATCAAAGGAAAGGGGCGGAGTTCCCCCTCCCATTTCTTCAGGGACGTATTTCGCTGTTCTTCCCCCTTCTTGTCACAAATCAGGTTTACAATTTAGAATAAGAATGTAAAATCCTGACCGATCCATCGCAGGCCAAGAAGGAAAGAGAATGGTTGGAGCTTCTGTTTTGATAATACAAGAGAACGAGGGAGGGAGGGAAGGAAGGAAGGAAGGAAAGAAAGAAGAAAGGGATGAAAAGAAGAGAGGGAGGACTTTGTAGTGAAGGTCAGCTCCAGACCAGAACGTACCTACTGATATCGGTCACTTTATTTATTAGATTTTTTTTATCCTGCCTTTAGTTGCTTTCTGAATAGTTTGGCCAACATCTCTAACACAAGCTCCACTTAACCGCAGTTCGTTTATTGACCGTTCAGAGGCACAACGGCGTTGGAGAAAGCCACCTATGACCCGTTTTCCACACTTTTGCAACTGCTGCGGTATTCCCCACGGTCCCGGGCTCGAAATTCTGAGGCTTGGCAACTGACCTGTACTTACGACGGTTGCAACGCACTGACTCGCCTGGTTCCCCTTTTGCTACCTTCTGACAAATAAATTCAGCAGGGGAGCCGGTGTTTTCCCTTTGCCTTTGGTTGAATTAATTAATTTACATTACTGAATGAATGAACCTCTATTGTCAAAGTACAGCCATGTGTACACTGAGATTGGCTGAGCCTCCCTTCGTGCCCCCAACTCACAGTGACACAAACCCTCCCATCTTATTACACCCCGCGAGCTAAATGCACAATGCACCAGCCTCGCAGGTCAATTATGCATAAAGTTTATATTATTAAGTTTATATTATATTATATTATTTCCCATTCAAAAGCCTCACAGCCCATGGATAAAAGCTGTCCTTCAGCCTGTTAGGACGGCTGGCTATACTCCTGTATCTCCTACCCTTATTTTTATTGGGAAGGGGGTGCAACATCCCCGACCCCCCACACACACACATACACACACCGACGACCAAGAACAGCAAAAAATGTAAAAAAAAAACCAACCCCAAAACCAAAACTCCCCGTTGCACCAAACTTTGCTGCCAGGCTGTTTTAAGGATGTATCCTAGGGGTTGTTTTTTTTTGTTTTTGCTCCAAGTTTCCTTATTTTGTATAAAGAAGAAACAAATAAAGTATGTTTGTGTTTTTTTTGCGTTGGTTGCTTATTTATTCTATTGGGGGGGGGGATCTCCAGGGCAGGGCCAAAGGTCAGCCATTTTAAGGCAGGGCTGGCCTGACCCGCGGACTTCAACTCCCAGAATGCCTCAACCCCAAATCCAGCTCTTGCCAAAAGAAAACCAGCCAATCCGGTTCGGCCACGTGACCAAACAAACAACCTCCTAAGCCACTTCCGGCTTCTCCCGCGCGAGCCACGTGGCCGTTCCGGGCGTCCCCGGTAAGTCCCCTCGGTGGCTGCCCGCCTTTCCCCGGAGCCCCGCCGGAAAGGGGGCTCTTTTTATCACAATAAAATAAGAATAAAGCCCCGGGGTTTCACTTCGCCTTTCTCCCCGGTTCCTTTGCGTTGGAAGAGCCGCCGCCTGCTCTTCATTGCCCTGTTCACCGCCCTGAGTCCTTCGGGAGAAGGGCGGTATACAAATAAAATTAATAATAATAATAATTAATTCAAACAGCCAGTTGCGTTTGCACGTGGAGGCCTGGTCGAAGAGCCCCCCCTTTTTTCCCCCCAGGCACCCAGTGGAAAGGGTTTTTTTTTAAATAAAATAAAATAAACTCCTAGGGTTTTATTACGCATTTTGTTCGAATTAAGGATAGGTCCCTTTCCTTTTGGAAATGGGGAGTGGAAAGGTTTTTTTTAAAAATAAAAATAAAATAAACTAGGGTTTTATTACGCATTTTGTTCAAATTAAGAATAGGTCCCTTTCATTTTGGAAACGGGGAGTGGAAAGGTTTTTTTAAAAAAATAATACATAAAATAAAATAAACTCCTAGGGTTTTATTACGCATTTTGTTCAAATTAAGAATAGGTCCCTTTCATTTTGGAAATGGGGAGTGGAAAGGTTTTTTTAAAAAAATAATACATAACATAAAATAAACTCCTAGGGTTTTATTACGCATTTTGTTCAAGTTAAGGATAGGTCCCTTTCATTTTGGAAATGGGGAGTGGAAAGGTTTTTTTTAAAGAAATAAAATAATAGAAACTCCTAGGGCAGGTGTACGCAACCTCGGCGCTTTTATGACTCATGGACTTCAACTCCCAGAATTCCCGAGCTGACTCGGGAATTCTGGGAGTTGAAGTCCATGAGACATAAAAGAGCCAAGGTTGCCTACCCCTGTCCTAGGGTTTTACTTTGCATTCGTTCCAATTTACTGTGCACTTGAATAATTGCACCCTCTTTTAATTATTAAACCATCCAGTTGCACTTAAATATGGCGACCTTGTTGAAGAGCCACTGATAGACTTTGTGGTTCCCTTTTTTCCAGGCAACCAGTGGAAAGGTTTTTTTTAAAAAAAAATAATAAAATTAAAAAAAAACAACTCCAAGGGTTTTACTTTGCATTTGTTCAAATCTACTGTCCATTTGAAGAACTGCATCCTGCTTTTAATTAAACAGCAAGTCGCTTGTCCGATGCATTTAAACATGGCGACCTTGTGGAAGAGCCACTGAAGAACTCTTGTGTCATCCTTTTTTTTTCCAGGCACCCAGTTCGCCACTTCCGCTTCAGCTCCCACAGCCTCATCATGGCCAACATCCCTAATGTAGAGACTCCTGGAGGGGCCAGCATCACTTGACCGCTCACAGAAGGTGAGAGTTGACCCTCACGGTGGTATTTTTTATCTCAACCAGCAGGAGGCGCCCTGTGACACCACTCTCAGGGTTGCTAGACTACAATCCCCAGCAGCCTTAGCTAGACAATATTGTGGGACGCTGGGAGGCATTCCCCCAAGTTGGCCTTCCTCAATTTAAACCAAGGGTCTTCAAACTTGGCCCCAGAATTCCTCAGTCAGCGTGCCTGTCTGAGGAATTCTGGGAGTTGAAGTCCACAAGTCATCAAAGGGCCAAGTTTGAAGACGCCTGGTTCAAACAGGAAAAGAGAAGAAGCCGCAATGGAAGAGTGTTTGAGAGCTTCTGGTGGCAGAAAGCCAGGATGTTGTGGCCAAGCCAGGCAGGGGTTTAGGATAGGAAGGTAGCCAGTTATAAATTGCGAGCAAGCTCTGGTGAGCAGCAAGTGGCTTGGAAGAACAAACCCGGGCGATGGGTGAAGGGTGGTAAGATGTTCCAGCACCCATTATTATGGGTTGGGTTGGCTAAGGTTGATGGGAATTATAGTCCAGCTGCTTCTGGATGGCTATTGGCCTCGCCTCTTCTTGGAATACAGAGTAGTTTAGCTTATCCAAATCCTGTTTTAAATCTTGATCTTCTCCCTTTCCCCTCCCCTCCCCTGTTCTCCCCTCTCCCTCTCCCCTTACCTCCTTTTCCCTTCTCTTCCCTCCTCTCCTCCGCTCACTTCCCTCTCTTCTCTCCTTCTCCCTTCCCTTCCCATCTGTTTCCTCATACTCTGAGCTGACTTCCAAGAAGGTGAATACAAGACAGTTGACATATCTAGAGCAGGTAGATGTCACGCAATGTATTGTGACTTTTTCCTCATTGTCAGCAATGGGGTGGGCACGGTTTTGGCATGACGCATCCGGCCTATAGGCCGGCAATTAGACATGTCTGCTTTAAGAGGACTGAACTTCAATCCCCAGGATTCCCCATCCAGGGAATTCTGGGGATTGAAGTCCACACGTCTTAATGTGGCCGAAGTTGAGAAACACTACTCTAAAAGTAGAACAACCCGGAACCATTAAGGGTGCTCCTTCAAGCACATGGGCCTACTCTGAATTCATGGGCTTGCATTTTAACATCTCCTTGGCCCTAGAGAGGAACCAGAGTCTGGAGCAGGGGTCTTCAAACTTGGCCCTTTTATGACTTGTGGTGTGCTGGCTGAGGAATTCTGGGAGTTGAAGTCCACAAGTCATCAAAGGGCCAAGTTTGAAGACCTCTCGCCTGGAGCAACGTTCTTCAATGTGGGCAACTTTTAAGATGTGAGGACCAATTCCCAGAATTCCCCCGCCAGCTTGAATTTGAAGTGCAGACATCTTAACGTTGCCAAGGTTGGAAAGTTGCTCCAGAGGATTTTGAACTGCTGGGAACCAGGCTGGTTGAAAAGCACCCAGCTTATTTTCTTTTCCCTTTTCTCCCCTTGCTTCTCTCTGAACAGGCACAGAGGCATTATCTACGCCTACGAATTCTCCACAGACGAGCTGGTGGCAGAGAGCGTCCTTCCTAGCTGCCGCTCCTCTTACAACGAAGTGGACGGCTACAGCTACAACACTGGCCTTGTGGTCCCCTATGACAACATCTAGGCAGGGTGGGAAGAAGCTGGACTCTGGAAGAGGAGAACCCCAAGGATGGCGTTCCTGCAGAGCTCTTTAGAGGGCTCGGAAGCCACGGGTTGGCCAAGTAGGCAGCAGAAGAACGGGGGGCACATGGGGGTCTCCCCAAAGCTTTAATAATAGCGCTGTAGGAACGAAGAAGAGATGGTGGCTAACAGGAACCATGATAGATAGGCAAGAATCAGGAGATGGTAATAAAGGCTTTAGCCCAAGAATCAGGTGGTAGTAAGACAGGTTGTAGCCCACGTGTACAGAGACCCATCCTAGTGGAAGGGAGGGCTTCCATTCCTTGCACCTAGCTGAAATAGTTCAGTGCTGCCTTTCTGGAACAGGCGTCGACGCTATCTGTGACATCTGGAGATCTTAAGAAGAAGAGACTTTGGGAGCGTTTTTTTTTTGTAAATAAAATACCTTTTATTAAGCGTTGGTCTCGGGATGAGGGGGTTGGTGTGCTTGAAAGTGGTTGTTTTATTGTCAGGGGTGCTGATTTTCGAAATCCCGCATTAGGAGTAAGTCCAGAGGCCATCCCAGTCGGAGAAAATCCTGCCACAGGTAAGTCAAGCATGTGTGTGTATGTATCCTTTCTTCTCCGGCTCCACTGGCACTTTGCCTGATTGCACCACGACTGCCAAAGCAGCACCCATCCTTAACTTTGCTGCCTGGGGCTGCTGGGAGTTGTAGTACATCTCTAACTTGGTGCAGCACGGGGATCTTTGCCTGATCCATTCTCCATGCCACTTTTTGCTGACTTGGTCACAAGTCATCTTGTGGGGCCTTCCTGCTGGGTGGGCTAGGGCAGCTGCCAAACCAGCAGGGAGAGCACCATAGGTATTTCTCTCCTCAGCCATTGCAACATGGGCTGAGGATGATGGGACTTGGTGGCCAGAGAGAACTCGGATGGGCAAGACCACTGCAGCTGACAGTTTGCAGTCCTTGTGCAATCAGGAGAAAAGTGACGTATATATGGGCAAAAGGGTCTTTTCTGGGCAACTTTAAATGTCCTTGTTTTCCTCATGCCAATTGGGCTAATCCAGCAGTTTCCCCAAAGGAATCTTTCCAGAACAGGAAGATAGTTTTGGTATTCTGGAGGTATCCTGATGCCCCCATCAAGACACTTCCTTTTCTAGGAACTTCCTTCTTGAAAACTGTTGCCATAGAGGAAAATTGTGACATGCTGGGGGGCCCTGGATTGCCTATATATATATATATATCGGTGGAGCTTCAGAAGAAAGATGCACACATACAGCTGGACATATATTGTGTATAGAGCCAAGGCAGTGTTTTGCAAACTTGTCAGATGTGGGGGACTTCAACCCCCAAGTAATTCTGGGAGTTGAAAGCCATCCACCTTAAAGTGGGCAAGTTTGGAAAAGACTGCTCTAAGGTTACCGGATCTGGGCTGCAAAAACATGGTAGGCCACTAGGGGGTGCCAAATGTAGTTTGCTGCCCCCTAGTGGCTTTTTCTTCTTTTGCAGCCCAGAGCTGGTAACCTTAGTATGGTATACACCCTAATATGTGGTAATATGTAGATATAAACATATACCATATATTAGGGGATATGCCTATTACTGTGTGTGCCTGTGTACATTAACACAGCTGCACATAGTCATCTAGGCTAAGCTCTATTGGGGCTTTCCTAATGGATCTTGGCCTATATTGCTCTATGTGTCTGTGTATCTTAACACAGACACACAGAGCAATATAGGCTAAGATCTATTAGGAAACAAGGCCCCAATAGAGCTTAGCCTAGATGACTGTGTGCAGCTGTGTTAATGTACACAGGCACATACAGTAATAGGGGTATGTCCCAATAAGTAGGAATGAACCGGACACTCTGTGACTTAACTATATACATGAATCTGTGTGTGGGGGAGGTGCTTATGTTTTGGGGGTTTGGTTTTGGGTTTTTTTTTTTTTTTGCCGCCTCGCTTCTCATCCAAGAAGCTTCTTCAGTTCTGGCTGACTGGTGAGGAATGGAAGGATTTATATTCTTTGCAGTCATCTGGTCGTTAGTACTCCAAAGGTCGGTCGCTAGCTCTCCGAGCCGTGTGGGCCTGGGACCTTCTTGGGACTGCTGAAAGGACCGTACTGGAGACGGGAGAAAGGTGGCGTCATATTCCCCCCCCCCTCTGTCGAGAGGGGTGTTCCGTTTTAACACAAGATGGCCTCTTTGACCCCTCTTTCAAACCAGGGGTCCTCTCCATCCAGAACGTGGGCTTTGCTGTCTTCAAGAGCGGCCTTTGTCTCTCAAATGCAGACGGACCACTGTTCCAAATGTGCTTTTCCAAGAGGCAACTGGACTTCCTTTGTTTTTCCTTGAAGAGGTTTCGCTTCTCATCCAAGAAGCTTCTTGGGTGAGAAGTGAAAATCTTCAAGAAAAAACGAAGTCCAATTGCCTCTTGGAAAAGGACCTTTGGAGCAAACTGTGACCTGGCTAACTTAAGAATCTCCACAGAAAGATGAACTGCTGAATCTTGTCCTAGTGGGTTTGTTCTCCTATGTTGTGCCATGCGTTTATGAAAAACAACTTCACAAGCGCATGGCACAACATAAGAGAACAAACCCACTAGGACAAGATTCACACTTCAACACTGAAGTATACAGAAAACCCAGTGTGTGTCTGCAAAAACACAGAAGTCATCAGAATCCTACACCACTAGGCTGAAGGTTTACCTACCAGCAAAGAGGGACTAGAAGGCCCCAATTGGGCCTTCATCAAATCCAGATAAAGATCCAGTAGGATCCTTTGTCCCCCCTGCCATCAACAAGAACAACAAAGGAAGCAACATCAATCCACAAAGTGCAGGAATATCTGAAAAGCTCAACTAACTCAACGTACATGCACTTTCTACCCTAAAATACACTAAGGCAGTGTTTCTCAAAACCTTGACAACTTTTAAAATGTGTGGACTCCTGGAATTCCTCAGCCACCATGCTCACTCAGGAATTCTGGGAGCTGAAGTTCACACATCCTAAAAAGTTGCCAAGATTGAGAAACTGCACTAAGGCAGAAGCTTGTCCACCCAAAGGATAAAATGCCTACAAACTGAACAATGCAGTCTGTGCAGAAGAATGGAGTGACATGTACAGATCTGCAAACCACAAATGCATGGCACAACCTAGAACAAGCCCACCAGGACAAGATTTAGCGGTCCATCTGCATTTCAAAGACAAAGGCCACTCTTTCAAAGACAGCAAAGTCCACGTTCTGGATAGAGAGGGCTGCTGGTTTGAAAGGGGTCAAAGAGGCCATTTGTGTTAAAACCGAACAAGTCTCTCTCGACAGAGGGGGAGGGATACGACACCACTTACCTCCTGTCTCCAACACGGTCCTTGCAACAGTCCCAAGAAGGTCCCAGGCCCATCCCCACAATGGTCCAGGTGACCCTGAGGATACAGATAAACCCCCAAGTGGCCTCAACGACTCTTAAAGAGAGCTAACGACTTACCTTTGGAGTACTAAGGACCAGACGGACTGCAAAGAATATAAATCGTTCCATTCCCCACCAGTCAGTCAGAACTGAAGAAGCTTCTTGGATGAGAAGCGAAACGTTGGGGCATGTATATATACATATATGCACATGCAGAGACTTGTTGGCATAATTAGTTTATTCCAGGAATAGACAAATTATGTCCCTCTGTGTGCATATATGTACATACACATATATGTGCACATTAGCATATTTTAATAAATAGAACTATCTGTATGAAATGCTAATATGTACATAGAAGAATGCCTATATATATTACTACATAAAAGCTGGTATAGGTAGCCCTTGAGTTAAAAGAGTTCATTTAGTGACAATTTGAAGGTATAACAGTACTGAAGAAAGTAACTTACAATTGCAATATCCTTGTGGCATGTGATTAAAGTTCAGAAGCTTGATAACTGACTTGTATTTATGACACTTGCAGTGTCCTGGGGTCAGGTGATCACATTTTGTGACCTGACAAGCGAAGTCAATGGGGAAGCGAAATTCGCTTAAAAACCAACAGCTACAGCCATTCACTTCACAAATGTAGCAAGAAAAGTCATTACATTGGGCAAAACTCACTTAACAAAATGCCTCACTTAGCAACAGAAGCTCTGGACTCAAACGTGGCCATTAAGTCAAGGACTACCTGTAATATATATAGCCATTCACCCCGAAAGCTAGCTTACCATGGGCACCCCGTATAATGGCACCCCCATCACATCTCATGACGTGGAGCGGGGGTCCTTTTGGTGTTTGGGGACTTAAAACAGCCCAGGAAGCTAGAAGTAAGACACATAACAACTGCACAAATATATCAAAACACTACAACATTGCATCAAAGCGGAGGTCCTTTTACTGGACTCTGGAAAGTTGGTCTTTAACTCAAGACGGGAATCCATGTGGCTGGTCCAGAAGAGTCTGAACTTTGTGGATCCGTGGCAGTTGCTTCAAGAGACAAGTAGCCCTCCCACCCACAGCCATCTCCAAAGCCTCCCACCACCCAGTTGCCATTGGTAGCAGAGTGCCATGGGTTCCAGCGTCAGGAAGCGGACGTGCATCATCTGGCGTTGGAAGGAAAGAAAAAAAGTTAGAGGAGAAGACAATTCCTGATCTTGCACATCTTCAGTCGTACTTCAGAAAGGAGCAAATGTTACACTTCAGAATGACTCGCTGTTGACTTGGCCTTAAGATTTTTCCCAACAAATAGCTGGTGGGAGAGAGATTCGCTCCAAAGGGGATGCATGGACTTCCCTACCTTTGCTTGGTCCTGCATGAGGTGGTTTCCTCTTGTGAACCTTTTGCCCCCCTCCCTTAAGGAGGACTCTTTTCTGCTTTCCTTTGGCCAGTTGACCTAACCCTACCACCCTTGTAAAGTTCATAACTCCTTTCTCCAATTTCAGGTTGAGTTGAAATAGTCCACTAAGCAAACAGGCACCAGGGTTGTCTAACCCTACAGAGGTGAAGATAGTTGGGATTCCCATCTTCCATTCTGGCTCCTATGCTTGAGAAGCCACAAGGCCAGGGGCCACGGATGAGATGCCTCGGGGGGCTGAGATTAGGGAAGGCAAGATCTGAAGCTCACTAAGCTTGGTCGTTACAGGAGGTCCCTTTTCAATCCCTAAATTAAGCATAATCCTGCTTCGATGTTTGCTCAACCAGGAAATAATAATAATAATAATAATAATAATAATAATAATAATAATAATAATAATAATAATAATAATAATAATAATAATAATAATAGATGGAGGAAAAAGGGAGGGGCATAGAAAGAGAAGGAACTACCAGACTGCTCATCTTGTAATAGTTTTAAAATCTTTTTTTTTCTTTTTAATCTAAATCCTTTAAGTATGTGTAGGTATCTTTTTCTTTCCTTACCTTATTTATTTATTTATTATGTATTCAATCAAATTCTATGGCTCCCGTCTCAAGAAGTGACTTTGCGAACAAAATTCAACATCGCAACAATTACGTTTGCATGTTTTACTTAACTAATAAAAAATATTGTTTTAAACAAGCCCAAAAAAATGAAGTGTTTTTTTTAAAGTTACATCCAAGGTGTAAAATGCCAGCCATTTGAAAGAGAAATGGCAATAGACCAACATAAGATTGACTTTGGAGAAGATGAGAGATTGTTTGCAAAATGGGAGGTCAGCTCAAGAAACAAGACCACGTCAGAATGAAATTTAACTAGGCTACCCTTGGCATAAACAGAAGGGAGAGAAAATACCAGGCTTTGAAGATGCTCTAAGAGCTGATCTCAATGCACTCTCTTCTGCCTCTGCGCCCGCACAGGCAGGTTTGGCATGTTGCTGTTCGCCTCGCCCGGCTGATCGGAGGAGAAAACCCTAGGAGTTTATTTTATTTTATTTTAAAAAAACCTTTCCACTGGGTGCCTGGAAAAAAAAGGGAGCCACAGAGTCCATCAGTGGCTCTTCCACAAGGTCTCCATGCTTAAATGCATCGGACAAGCGACTTGCTGTTTAATTAAAAGCAGGATGCAGTTCTTCAAATGCACAGTAAATTGGAACAGATGCAAAGTAAAGCCCTAGGACAGGGGTAGGCAGCTGGCTCAGGAATTCTGGGAGTTGAAGTCCACAAGTCACAAAAGAGCCAATGTTGCCTACCCCTGCCCTAGGAGTTTTTTTTTTAATTATTATTATTATTATTATTATTATTATTATTATTATTATTATTATTATTATTATTATTATTATTATTATTATTATTATTATTATTATTGTTTTAAAAGAACCTTTCCACTGGGTGCCTGGAAAAAAAGAGGGAACCACAAAGTCTATCAGTGGCCCTTCAACAAGGTCTCCATATTTAAGTGCAACTGGACGGTTTAATAATTAAAAGAGGCTGCAATTATTCAAGTGCACAGTAAATTGGAACAAATGCAAAAATTCTAGGACAGGGGTAGGCAACCTAGGCTCTTTTATGACTCATGGACTTCAACTCCCAGAATTCTTGAGTCAGCTCAGGAATTCTGGGAGTTGAAGTCCACGAGTCATAAAAGAGCAGAGGTTGCCTACCCGAGGCCTAGGAGTTTCTATTATTTTATCTATTTTTTTTAAAAAAAACCTTTCCACTCCCCATTTCCAAAACGAAAGGGACCTATCCTTAATTTGAACAAAATGCGTAATAAAACCCTAGGAGTTTATTTTATTTTATTTATTTTAAAAAAACACCTTTCCACTCCCCATTTCCAAAATGAAAGGGACCTATTCTTAATTTGAACAAAATGCGTAATAAAACCCGTTTATTTTATTTTATTTTAAAAAAATCTTTCCACTCCCCATTTCCAAAAGGAAAGGGACCTATTCTTAATTCGAACAAAATGCGTAATAAAACCCTAGGAGTTTATTTTATTTTATGTATTATTTTTTTAAAAAAACCTTTCCACTCCCCGTTTCCAAAATGAAAGGGACCTATCCTTAATTTGAACAAAATGCGTAATAAAACCCTAGTTTATTTTATTTTTAAAAAAAACCTTTCCACTCCCCATTTCCAAAAGGAAAGGGACCTATCCTTAATTCGAACAAAATGCGTAATAAAACCCTAGGAGTTTATTTTATTTTATTTTATTTTAAAAAAAACCCTTTCCACTGGGTGCCTGGGGGGAAAAAAGGGGGGGCTCTTCGACCAGGCCTCCACGTGCAAAGGCAACTGGCTGTTTGAATTAATTATTATTATTATTAATTTTATTTGTATACCGCCCTTCTCCCGAAGGACTCAGGGCGGTGAACAGGGCAATGAAGAGCAGGAGGCGGCTCTTCCAACGCAAAGGAACCGGGGAGAAAGGCGAAGTGAAACCCCGGGGCTTTATTCTTATTTTATTGTGATAAAAAGAGCCCCCTTTCCGGCGGGGCTCCGGGGAAAGGCGGGCAGCCACCGAGGGGACTTACCGGGGACGCCCGGAACGGCCACGTGGCTCGCGCGGGAGAAGCCGGAAGTGGCTTAGGAGGTTGTTTGTTTGGTCACGTGGCCGAACCGGATTGGCTGGTTTTCTTTTGGCAAGAGCTGGATTTGGGGTTGAGGCATTCTGGGAGTTGAAGTCCGCAGGTCAGGCCAGCCCTGCCTTAAAATGGCTGACCTTTGGCCCTGCCCTGGAGATCCCCCCCCCCAATAGAATAAATAAGCAACCAACGCAAAAAAAAAAACAAACATACTTTATTTGTTTCTTCTTTATACAAAATAAGGAAACTTGGAGCAAAAACAAAAAAACAACCCCTAGGATACATCCTTAAAACAGCCTGGCAGCAAAGTTTGGTGCAATGGCCAGTTTTGGTTTTGGGTTGTGGCCCGGTCACATGGCCGAACCGGATTGGCTGGTTTTTTGTTTTTTTTTGCAAGACCTGGATTTTGGGTTGAGGAATTCTGGGAGTTGAAGTCCGCAGGTCCCAAAAGGGTCAAGTTGAAAGACACACACACAGACACAGACACACCCAGTGATAGGTGGTTTGGGTTTGACTTGGGTGTTGTGTGAGTTTTAGCAATAAAGGTACCCAAAGGGAAAATTCAGAAATAGTAATTCTTTCTCTTTCTCTCTACGCGACCCCGTGGTATGTTTCAAGATGTGCCTTCCCTACTTTGAGTCAATGGTGGGGGGGGGGGATGACTACGTCACAGGGGTAGGCAACCTTGGCCACCCGGCACCTGACGATACATAAGTGGGGTTTGGGGAGTCGCAGTTTGGGCACTCGGTCTCTAAAAGGTTCGCCATCATTGTCCTAAGTGGGGTGGGGTCTGTGTGTTTGAGGGTGGGGGGAATTCCAAACTTACATCGGCCTTTCTGGTTCAGAGAGACTGGAAGGGCAGGAAAGCAAGTTCTGCTTGGTTTGGAAGCTCCAAACCCTTGAGAATAGTGGGATTTCCAAGGCTGGCACATAATAAAAATAATAAAAACGTGGAGGGGACCTTGGAGGTCATCTAGTCCAACCCCCTGCTCAGGCAGGAAAGCCTATGCCATTTCAGACCAAGGGCTGTCCAGTCTCTTCTTAAAAACTTCCAGTGCTGGACCAGTCACAGCTTCTAGTGGCAAGCTGTTCCACTGACTAACTGTACTCACTTGTCAGGCAATTCCTCCTTCGTTCCAGGTTGCTTCTCTCTTTGACGAGTTTCCATCCGTTGCTTCTCGCCCTGCCTTCCGGCGCTTTGGAGAATAGCTTGACTCCCTCTTCTTTGGGGCAGCCCCTGAGATAGTGGAAGGCTGCTATCACGTCCCCCCGCCCCCGACTCGTCCTTCTCCTCCTCCTTAAACTAAACTAAGTAATTCTAGAGTCAGTCGGAGACGCTGGAAGATCCCCGTCTTTGCTGCTGCTGCTTTGCCTTCCTTAAACCACAATGTGGTTCTGTGTTAGCTTGGCAGACGTTGGCTTCTTCTGCAAGCGCAACTCAGGGGTAGAAAAATGGCTAGCTTATGTGCCTTCTTAAATTGAAAAAAGACGGCCGCAATGACATCTGGGAATACAAGCAGGTTGAGTTTTTTTTATTTTCCCCCCCAATGAAATTTATGCACCCCCTGAAATTCATCTGGCCTTTTCATAAGGCCTTGAAGGTGAGTGTTTAAACCAGGATGGTAAATGAAGCTGTCTGTGATGGCTGGCAGGTAAACATTGTGGGCTGGCCTTATTTCCGCCTTTTTTTCCCCCTCCTGTTTTTATTTCTCACCACCACCACCAAGGAAGTTAATAAAGACTTTCGGGCTGAGGTTTGAGGAATTCTGCCAGTGGGCAAGCACCCCCCACCCCACCCCAGCTCACAGGCAGGCAGCCAGACCACCAAACGTACTTTTTAATTGTGAATTTTGCCTGCAGGCAATTAATTTAGTCCCATCTTTTTTTATTCAAAAGTGGGAGCTCTCCAGTGAGTCCCGATTCTCCCGGTGCTGCGTCTTGGGGCGTGCGACGTGGCCGCACACCTCTTGTTTCGTTTATGAGAGCCCGAATATATATATATATATATATATATATATATATATATATATATATATATATATATATATATATATATAATGAAATAAAATTGCGTCTGGATGCGAGCGTTTGTTTGCCCCTCTCCTTTAGAAGAGGAGAATAAAACGGAATTTCTTCTCAAACCTAGTCGTGGTTGCGCCGAGAGGCTGGTTTAAAACCAGCCGGAACTCTCGCAGAAACGATGAGTTATTGTGTAGTAGAACCTATCCTGTTATCAAATAAAGCTCGATTTATCGCGGCCTTCCACCGTACAGATTGATCCGTTCGGAAGTAGCGTTGAGCTAGCTAGCACGCTAATCTGCACAAAAGGAACCTGTGTCGCCTTTGTGGGTTTGTTTTTGTTTTTCCCCAGGCGACTTTTGAGGCCAAGCCAGAGAAAGGTAAGCATTGGGGGGGTAGTTGTTGGTCCTTTCACACCGCAGGCGCCACAGGCTTCCAGAGCAGGCCAGGTACGCCGAGCCTCCGATGAAGTCATCGTGTGCAGGTGTGAAAGCCTTCGGACGAATCACACCTTCACACGACAGATCTTCCATCAGAGGCTCGGCAAACCTGGCCCGCTCCAAAAAGCCTTTTTCTTCTGCGCTTTTTCCCCAAGCGCTCGGCCTCTCTCCGATGTCTTTAGGAGAACTTACACGGGACTGTACTTCTCAACTACACCCTGGAGTAACCGCTGCACAGCCAGCATACACCCTGGTGGTGGGGATTTGGGGTGGTGGGCCGTGAGTGGCGGGAGGGCCAGGGGACTGGAAGGGGACTTGGGGCGGGGGGCTTCTTCACTTCGAGGGCATCCTGGGTCCTGCCCCCAACGGCCGCTGGTCATCTGGAGGCCGATGCTTCGGTCAGCCGAGAGGACGGCTCTTCCGGGAAGTCTTCATGGAGATGGGGGAGGGGGCTACTCGCTCGCTTCCCAGGACACGGGGTTGTGTAGATGTGTGGCTGGGCCGTGTGTGTCTGGCTCTCGGACCCACTCCTGCCCCTGGGTGGGGAGCGAGGACACCACCCCAATGAGAGAGGCCGGGTGGGGAGCCCGTCCTGGGGGGGGTCTTGCAGCTGCGTAAAGACCCAAGGCTGGCTCCCCACTGGCCCTCACCCCCTCCGCTCGCCTGCCTGTCTGGCTCTCTCCCAACACTGGGGGTTGGGGGGGCCTGTGGGGAGACTCGAGATTCCCACCCCCAGGAATCCTGGGAAAGGGCCTTTGGGGGTCCCGGGGGTCTGGCCGCCACCCTCCGTGGCATTGCGGGGCACAAAGTGTTGTGTTTTTCCCCCCAACCCCCCCAGCCCCCGGGAATGTCATAGGTGGTGAAGGCTGAGCTTCCAGGGCCTTTAACAGCAAAGGGGTCCCCCTGGGTGCAGGAATCTGTCTCCCTTCAGCCCCCCCTTCCCCCCCCCAGGGCCAAGCTGCTGGTTCAGGGTTTCTGGGTGGTCTCCCACCCTCCACCTCCAGAGTTGGGAAAGGCCCAGAGAAGGAGGGAGGAGGGGGGGGGTCAAGTGAGGAATCAGCCCTGGGTCTCTTGTGGCTGCAAAAGCCGAAACAGGATCTGGAGTCACCCGTTTTAACGAGACAAATCACAAACCACTACAAAGCCAAGATTGCTGGGCCTTTTTTTTTTTTTTTTTGCTTGTTTCGTTTCGTTTCGTTTTCGATTTTTCCAGTTTTTATTGAGTGAAAATGTCAAACCTTGCATCAGTCATGCAAAAAAAAAAAAATCAAATAAATAAAACACATATATTAAATTTCTAGTAGCGCTAAATTCAAGTGGAAAAATATTCAGTTCTTAATAACGTAGGTGCCGAGAAGACCAAATTCAAGTAAAATCAGAGCACACCGTCCTGTTGTAGGATTAATTTTTTTTTCACTTTCCTCATTTTTTTTGTCTCAAAACCTATATATAGCTATATATCTATATATATAGGTATATACATATAGATATATACACACACATATATATGTGCATACCTATTATTTTATATTTTATATATATATATATTTATATATATATATATATATATATATATACACATACATATTTATAAAACATTAAAAAGCGCATTGGTAGTTCAAGCATCGCTTCTCCCCCCCTCCCTCTGCCCCCCCCACCCCCACACAGAAAAAAAGAAAGAAAGAAAGAGAAAATAATTAAAAACAGCCAAAGGAAGTACAGAGTTTAAAATTCAAAAATGAGCTAGCAATGGCTTATAGTCCTAGTGTGCAATATGGTTTTTACAAAGGCTAGAAGAAGTTTCCCACAAAAATCTCCCTATGTCTGTTATGTATGTGGGTGTGTTTCAGGATGGGGGGGAGGGCACCTACCTAGAAACATGGGTTTCCTTTTCAGAAGGCAGGGATTAATTTTTTTAAAAAAAAAATTATTTAGCTTGGGGGTGGGTGGGGGTGGCTGTTTTCCCGTTCAACCACAAAGCAAGAGTAAGGTAAGAGTCCGTAGGGAATGATGGGTTTAAAAGACCTTCCTGGCTCCGTTTCACAGGGGGGCTGGGAAGGAAAAACACACATACACACACAAACACACACACACACACACACATGGCCCTAAACTGTCCTCGTAGGCGCCCTTTGGAAGTGACTGGTGTGCCAAATGGGGGGAGAAACACTCTGCGCACCCCAATGGCTTTTGGGCCCTGCTGGATGTTCCCCCAAGGCTGGAAACATCCATTTACGTAACTGAAGTGGGTTAATATTTTCAGCTTAAAGATCAGATCGGGCAAGGCTGGGTGACAAAGCGGATGAAGAAAGGAGGGGGGGGGGAAACTTCAATGCTGTTGCCAGATTTTTTTTTTCTTCCCCCCCCCCAAATTGCCGGCTTCTCTCGGTCTGTTGAAAAATTACACGCCCGACTCTTATCGCAGCACTTAAGCCTGTTCATCTTATCTATCTATCTATCTATCTATCTATCCCCCCACTAATACCTGGGTATATTAAACGCTTTCTTCTCCTGAATCGACTCTCCGCCGAGGTGCAGCTTGATAAGGCGCGGAATGAAAGCATTTCCAAACAACGCTGTTGGAAAAGAAACTTTTTTAAGTGGAGGAAAAGCCCCAGACACAGGGAAGACTGCTGAGCAGACAAGATGCACCCTTAATTGGGGTTTTCCCGTGTCCAATTGGGGGGGTGGGGGGCAGGGAAGAAATCAGTTGCCCCAAAGGGCAACTAAACCACTTAAGTGTTTCGGACTCTGCAGCCGTCTGCATCCAAGCAGAAAAAGGGGACTCCGCACACCTTTGGGTGTGGCTGTGGCTGTGATTCAGACTGGCAACTCGCCTGTAAACGCCCCCACCCCCTCCCGGGACAAATGCAGGCTCGGTTTAAAGAGGTGCCAGCTGGTGGGTCCAAATCGCCCTTTGCCCTCTCGCATCCCCGCGGCCGGCCGCAAGCCCCACCGCCCCTTTCCTTACCTGCCTCCTTCCGCGGCTGCTAAAGGCCGCTGACCAGAAGCGGCCGGAGATTTTGTATTGCCAAAGACACGAGAGAGAGAAACGTCACAACAGCTTTGAAAGTCGCAAAGTCTTGTAAACACACACACACACGCACGCACGCACAGACACACACACACGCGCGCACACACACACGTGTGCTACTCATGTCAGTTTTGTGGGGAGGACCACCGTGTCCTCTCTCAAGGTACCTGGGGGTGGGGGTGGGGGGGTGGGTGGGAGAAGCTTAGTCACAGAGGCGTCCACCCATTCCAGAACCAGGACCGCAAACGAGGTTTCCATATAGCACCGTTTTGGGGCGAGGTACTCAAGAAGTTAAAAAGAGAAGCAGGGGTGCGCTGAGGGGGTGTCTAGCTGGGCATCTGACAATGGCGCCTTGCTGCGGTCGCTCCGGCTCATGGTCGTCCCAGCCTTGCGTCAAGTAGTAGCCAAGCTACTACTCTCTGGGATCGGGTCCCCCCCTTTCTTCGCTCGGCTGAGGATCGGGCTAGAATTGGGAGCCCTGCCAGGCCAGGCCAAAGTAGAGGGAGATTTTCGAGGTGCTGACCTTTCGTCAGAAAGTCAGAACGGGGAGGGGTAAACCCCCCCCCAAAAAAAACCCCGGTTCTTGCCACTCTTTAAAATACAATCGATCCGATACGCTGTGCGCCGTCTTACGAGAAACCAATCTTGCTATTAATGGGGGGGGGGGAAAACAATCTCATCCGACTGCGCAACAATTTTTTTTTAAAAAAAAAAAAAGCCTGCCAAATCGAAATCCCGAAATACTGAGCGATCCGTGTTTTGTCCACGAGGACGGATCAAAACAACAACAACATTCCTTTTGCCTCTTGATAACCTGGATGGTGGCAGGAGTTATCCTGGTAGATTTTAACCAAAAGGCCTGTTCAACAAAAGTTCCTGGGTTACACTCTCACTCTTTGCACTGGGAAGTGACCGGTGACCATTGGTGATTTCCCACCCCCCTTTTTTTTTGTAGCCCAACAGCACAACAGACACAAGACGCAGAAAGAGAACGGCCCATCGCCCCCGCAAAACAACCCCGGCTGTTCAGGTCTCCGATGCGGAAGACCTCCGAGGACCTTTCATTCTCCACCCGAGGCAACGCCAAGCCGGGGATCTGTTCTCTTTTAGGAGGCTTGAGCAGGTCGCTCCGGCTAGGATGTGCCTGGACTTTCCCAGTGTATTTTTTTTTGGGGGGAGCAGGGGGGCTGGAGCACTTGACCTTCCCAGTCCCCGCTCTGGACTGGGAAGGCCAAATGCTTCCCTAGATGGCTCCACCTGCTTTAGGGGAGAAGCCAAATGGGGCCCGGTTCTCCTCCTCCGGCAACCCAACCCGGGAGGGAGTCCTGGGCTTGAAAGACCCCCACCCCACCCTCCGGAGGCTGGGCTGCTTAGAGCTGCACCCCAGTTCCTTCAGTGGCCCCCACCCCCCCAGCCAGAGCTCCATCAGCAGGAGACACCCCTTCCCCCCAACTCCAGGGAGAGACTCACATTATAAAGAAGTTCCTTCTTCCTTAGTAAAATTAATAACTATTATTATTAGTATTAGTATTATTATTATTATTACTACTACTGATATTTCATTCTCAGCCTGGATCAATTCATCTCGTGTTTTCCCCACCTCTGGGTGTGTGTGTGGTTTTTTTTTCCTTTCCTTTCTTTTTTTTTTTTTTAAAAAAATTGATAATAAATACCCCTGTTCCAAGCATTCCCAGCTGCCTGAGACTCCCGTTTCTCCCGTTCATTTGATGCCGGAGAAAGGGGGAAGAATAGGAATAGGAATATAAGCCATACCGGAACCCAACCCCGTCTGTCCCTTAACTTCCCCTCCCTCGGGGGCAAAAGGACTCGGCTTGCAGCTTAGCAAAACCGAATCCAGCTTTGCCGCTGTATATATATATCTATATCTACATCTATAGATATATAGATATATCTATATTTCGTAGGACTTACAACGCGCTCATCCCTCCTCGTTATCTCCCGACAGATGCTAGCTGCCTGCCACACACACACACACACACACACACACACACGAACCCCAACCCGGTCTCCCTGAGAACGGGAGGAGTATTAAGAGGACACATGAACACACACCGGAGTCGAAGGGTTAAAAAAACCAACCCAACGCATCCCGCCTTCCCACCGCCGCCAAGGGCAGCGGGCTCGGAAGAGGCAGGCCGCGTCCTGCCACGGGGAGCACATCCATCCAGAAGTGGGAGGGTCAAGTCCGTCTGCATCGCGGGACCACCGTGCTCTGCCTGCTGCCCCCTTGTAAACATGTGCACCCCAACAGATGGGTCCTCCTGCTGCCCCACCCCACCCCACCCTATCCCCCAGGATGTTGCCGCCGCCGCCACCGCTGCCGCTTCCTCTACGGTCCGGCCACGTCTCCGTAGTTTTGTGTGGTCCAAGAATTCAGTGCTTCCCTCCGTCTCTCGCGGGCACCTCCCGGGTGAGAGTCGTGGGTGTTTTTTTTTTGCTGCTCTTCTGCCCAGTCTAGCATTCGTTCCCGCCTCTCCCCCTCACACAGCAAGGTCTCCTGTTCGTGCAGTTTTTTTTTTGCTTCCTCGGCTTGCAAAGGCCAAACCCCCACACCCGCCGCTGCCGTGCGGCTGCTCGTTTAAGGAGAGGCCTCGGGGGCCGGGGCGGTGGCCGGGTCGCCGGAGGGCGTGGAAGCATCACTGGGATCCGCGGCGGAGGAAAAAGCCTCCTCCAGTTCGCTCATGTCTTTCGTGGGCAGGCCCTGCGTGTCAGGGAGCGACTCTTCCGAATCGGTGTTCAGCTCCTCTTCCTCCTCTTCCTCGTCTTCCTCCTCCTCGTCCTCCTCCTCCTCGTCGTCGTCGTCCTCCTCCTCCTCCTCGTTCATTTCCTCCTCCTCCTCCTCTTCGTCGTCGTCGTGGGAAGAATCGTCCTCTACTTCCACGTTGCCGCAGGTGGCCAGGAAGTGCTTGCTGGCGGGAGGGGCCAGGCTCTCCCCCGGGGCAGAAGGGAGGCCGCCCTCGGGGGGCTTCTGGCTGAGGTCCACGGAGTCGTTGAGCCCCACGCCCGCCGCGTTCTGCAGGAAGAAGAGGGAGCTCTTGGCGTCTGTGCTCAGGTTGAGGGAGCTGTCCAGGTTGACGGAAGCACTTGGGCCTTCGTACTCCAGCGGGGCAGCAGGGAGGCCCTCGGGCCCTGGAGAGATGGCCGGCAGCTCTCCCCGCTCCTGCTTCTCGTGCTTGCGCTTGTGCGAGTCCATTTGCGACATGCCCACCACGGTGTGCTTGCAACCGGGGTAGGTGCAGTGGAAGTGGGAGCACTTGAGTTTGTACTTGCACTCGGCCACCTCGCAGTCCACGCTGGAGCTGAACTGGCAGAAGCCGGCGGCGCTGATCACGTCCTGCTTGCCGTGGTGCTTGCGGTGGGCCGTCACTTTGGTGCTGTCAGTGCAGCGGAAGCCGCAGCGCAGACAGTGGAAGTGTGTGCTGTTGCCGGAGAACTGGCAGTCGGGGAAGTTGCAGCTGAGGGAGGACTTGAAGCGTTTGAAGTCGTCCAGCACCAGATTGTCCACTCGGTCGTGGTGCTGGGCATGCTTGTACATGTGGGTGCGACCGCAGAATTTGTACCCGCAGTTCTCCCGGGTGCAGTGGTAGTGCGTGACCTTGAGGGAGAACTGGCAGTTGGCGTCTTTGCAATCCTCGTACAGGTCGTACCGCCGGAAGCCCTCCAGCATCATCCCCTCGTCCAGCATCTTGCGGGAGGACGGGGTCTTGCGCCGTTTGCCGAAGGGGGACATGTCCTCGATGATCCAGAAGCGCTTCTTGGCCCCCGCGGCGGTTGGCATGGTGATTGTGTTCCCTGGGGATTCAAGGCAGAGGTTGCGTTGTGAAGAGGCTAATTTCCCCCCCTTTTTTTCTTCCAGACCCTCCCCACCACCCCCACCCCCCAATTAGGCAAAAGCGTTTTGTCTTGGCTGATACGGCATGAGGGGTTTTGTTGTTGTTTTTTTAATGGCCAGGTTGTGGTCGAGCACAATCTAGATCCCATCTCCTGCGAGACCCAGGAGAGGTGCCTCCCCTACGGCAGGGGTTCCCAAACCCCCCACCCGGTTTGTGGACCGGTACCGGGCCACGTGGTGTGCCAGCAACCGCTCTGCACAAACAAGCAAAGCCCCCATCCGTGGGATGCAGGCAGCACGCAAAACCACGCACCCCCTCCGGTCTGCGGAAAGACCTCTCTCCACGGAACCGGTGCTTGGTGATGCCCGAAAGGTTGGGGGCCTCTGCCCTACGGAACAGAAATCCTTCCGAGACCCAGATGGCCCCTACCTCTCCACCAGCACCCATCTCCCCGGGACTGGGCAAAAGTATTTCTGAGCCCACCTGTATGGTTGAGTGGCCTTCAGGGAAAAAAAATTGTTTTACTACATTTCACAGCGATTTCCTTTTTTTAGGATTTTGTTTGGAAGAAAGCATGTTCCTTTGCCGAGGACTGTTCAGACAAGCATGTCCCCAGCAGAGTGCCTTTTACGTCGCGCCCAAGATTACCGTTCTCTTATTGTGAGGACTGCACTCCCCCGGGGCCTTGCTTTCAATTTTGATCTGAATTCCTCTTAAAATGAGAGGAACGAAAGAGATTATTTTTTTCTCTCACCACGCTTCCCTCACTACTAAGTCCAGAACGCGTGGCCGTTGCTCATTTAATGCTAGGAGAAGAAAATGCCTGGAGTTTTATGTTGAGGATGGTGACATCAGAAGGCAAAAAATGGCCTTTGCGGCCGTTCGAAGGACGGGGTGTCACAGGGGTGGGCCTGGCGAGGACGGGACGCCGGAACTGGTCCAGAAGACAGCTGAAAGTTCGCTGCCAGTCTGGAAGGGTGCGGACTGGTCCTTTGGGGGGGGGGGACCCGTGTCTGTAGCAGCGCCTGGCCGATGATGATGGGGGATGTTGGGGTAGCGCTAAGAGAAAGCGGAGGTCGGATTTACCTGCTGCATCCTGCACTAGCGGGACATCGCTTTTGGCTGGACTGGCAAGGATGGGTGAGAGCCCTGTCGAGCTGGCGGTGGGCAAGGCAATGCCTCTGCTGGATCCCAGGGTGGCACTTAGCAAAGAGTATGAGACACAGGATGGAGAGAAGAGGTAGGGCAAGGAGGGGAGGGGAGATCTGAGCAGGGCTTGTGAGAAAGATGGAGGCAGAGGTGGCGGCGGTGCATTGTGGCTAACATCGTCACCCGCAGCAGGTGGAGGAGGAGGAGGAGGAGGAGGAAGAGCAGCCAGGCAGCCTGGAGAAATGTGGAAAGAAAAAAAAATAGCAGGAAAAGAAAAATAAAATAAAATAAAAAACACCACCAGAAGAGGAACAGAACCAAAATAAGACCCCCCACACACACAAGAGTGTGAGCCGCATGATGGGAAATGGAGGACACATTCACACGTACGACAAAAGAACCAGAGCAGAGGAGGAGAATGGAGAAGAGTGATGAGCAGCAACAGCAGCAGCAGCAGCAGCAGAGCGAGGGTCTCCATGAGGGCAGCTAGACCACCCACGCCGGGGCAGGTGGGCAGCAGGTCTGCCCGGGGAGACCAGGTTGTGTGTATGTGTGTGTGAATGGAAGTCGAATGGAAGTCAGGGAAGAACCGGCAGCTTCTCGGGCCTGGCTCGTCCGGGGAGGCCCACGGCATTCCCCGGTGGGGAGGGGGAGGGACGTCCACCGACACTCCTGCTGCCTCCCAGAAGGTCAAGACCTTTCAAATGCCGCTCTTGGGCAGGCCTGCCTGTTTCTCAAGTGATTCATTGGAGGTGAACTTTAATCAATGAGGTTGTGGAGATTTTTCAGCCAGCGCCATTGACTTCCCGTCCCTGGCGTCTTTGGGCCCGGGCGCGCTTGGCTCGGCTTCCCAGAGCCCTCCGAGGCTCCGCTGAAGCTGGTGAGGCTCTTCCACGCATCCCTCGTCCCAAGAGCGTCCAGGGCCCTCCGCGTTCGGAGGGGAAAAAAAGAAGACACCCCCCCCCTCTCCCCTAACCCAGAGGTCACAGCCTCTCGCAGAGTCCAGCCCGGCTGGGGAGCCTGGGAGGGGACAGAAGGGGACACACACACACGCACACACACTCACCTGCCGAGGTGCTCTCGTTGCCCACCGGGGTGCTGGAGCAGCTGCGGTCCATGTTGGAGGACTCGGAAGAGAGGGCGCCCGGGCTGCATCCGGCGTAATCCAAGTACTCCTCCGTCTCGGGATCCATCAGGCTGGGGGCTCCCTGAAAGGAGGCAGGGGTGCCTGATGAAGCAGGGCTGGGGGCCAGGCTGGTCACTTGAGGGAGGCTGTCATTCCTAGCAGGGTGGCCCATGACCTGCAGTAAGACAAGGGAGGGGGCAGGGGTGACTTTTTTTTGGGGGGGGCCAAACAGAGCTGGGGTTGGGAGGAGAAGATCTGTCTGCTTTCTGCCTCTCTCTTCCCAGAAGCAAAGGTGGGGCCAAGGTGGCTGGGGGCAGCAGGTAATTCCCACCCCCCACCCCTGTGGATCTTAACTCTCCTGCCCTGCCTGCGGGGTGGGGGGCGCGGGGGGCACAGGAGACGCTGCAAAGCAGCCCTCCATCTGCAGGAAAGAAGCCGAGGAGGAGGAGGAGGAGGCGACAATCCTCAGTTGCGCTCCTGAAACTTGGGGGGGTGGGGGGGCTAGGGTCACCCCTCTGGAGGCCCACGAGGAAACCTCTGAGGAATCGTGACTTTTAATATCCCACGAGGGGAAAAAGCCAGTCGGCGCACGGGGTGGTAATCCCATTAAGCCGCATTTAATTTCTTTCGCTCTAATTGAATTCTGTTTCGTTCACACCAGGCGTGTCTTTGGGGTCCAGGCCTCGGCAAGTCTGGGGAGGGAGGCTTCGTCCCGCTGCCCGCTGCCCTAGGTGGTCCCGAGGGATGCCGACGCTTCAGGAGAAGGTGCTCCTTCTCCTAACCACCCCTTCCCTCGAGGTGGGCCAGGATGCCAGAGGGCCAAATTTGGGGGGGGGGGGCGTCCGGAGAGGACAGGCCCCACAGCCCGAGCTTTCCATGCAAACACGGAAGCCGGGAGGAAGTGACGCTCACCTGTGTGGGGACGCGGTCAAAATTCTTCCCCAGCATCCTTCTCATGTGCTTCCTGGCGTGGGACGTCATCTGATGCTTCAGCAAGAAGGAGAACTGGCAGCCCTCGCGGATGCAGTGGAAGTGGCTGTTGACCTGGTTGTATTTGCAGCCTGGGAGGAAAGAGGAGAAAGAGTCGCCAATGGCCCAAGCCGGCAACCAACGCCGGGGAGACGGGAGCAGATGTAGCCCAGACGCTAATCTGGATCCATGGCCGGGAGGAAAGAGATCCGGAGCGCTTCCCCCACAGCCGATCTGGAACCTCAGAGGGAAGGGAGGCACTCCAAGCGTGCCCCGTAGCGATGGGGGCTGCTGTGGGGGGTGGGGGTGGGGTGGGGAGGCCGGGACCCCCACTTTGGCACTCGGTCTTCCGCAATTCAGGAATCAAACGCTTCCTCTGCTGAGAGAATTCGCCTCCCCATCTTCGCAGAGCATCGGAAGGGGGCAGATGGGGACGCTGCCCCTCCCCACAAATGGAAGAAGCAGAGAGGGGCCCCAAAGCCAGATTGCCTGTGATCCAGCCCTAGGTGGGCCCAGCCCCCCCCCCCCTCCGGAAGCTGCCTGTCTCCTTTGCGGAGGAGGAGGGTGTGAAGGTCAAACAGGAGATGGAGGGCGGCACTTCCCGGATAACCCAAATGACTTACAGAGAGACCCAAGTCAAACCCGCCCGGACTTAATTTATTAATTGGCAGGTTGAACAAATTAAAACTGATCAGTTTTTAAAAGGGCTTAATTGGCAAGCCGTTTTAAATTTATGAAAATTGCCGATGCCAGGGGCCGTCTTTAAAAGTGGCATTCCTTGTTTTCCACATGCGGGGGTGGAGGGGGAGGAGAGAGAGAGAAAGAGAAAGAAGAGAGAAAGAGAAAGAGAGAGAAAGAAAAGGAGAGAAAGAGAGAGAGAAAGAGAGTGAGAAAGAGAGAGAGAGAGAAAGAAAGAGGGAGAGAAAAAGAGAAAGAGAGAGAGGAAGAGAAAGAAGAGAGAAAGAGAAAGAGAGAGAAAGAAAAGGAGAGAAAGAGAGTGAGAAAGAGAGAGAGAGAGAAAGAAAGAGGGAGAGAAAAAGAGAAAGAGAGAGAGGAGAGAGAGAGAAAAAAAGAGAGAGAGGAGAGAGAGAGAAAGAGAGAGAGAGGGAGAGAGGGAGAGAGAGAGAGAGAGAGAGGAGGGGGGGCCCTCTTAGATGCCGCCCGCTATAACTTTTATTTAATTATTTCCAAGATTTATTAGTTGCCTTATAGCAAATACTCTCTCAGCATGACATACAATGAAAACACAAATAAAATCCAAAATCCATATACATCTCGTCAGAAGCAGCATAATAAAGCCATCAATTAAAAAGCAGCGGAGGTTAAAAAACAGGCACCAGCCCTCCCCCACCCACCCACCCATCCCGGTTCGCCCCCACCCCACAACCTGACAAGCTCTAAAGCCACCCCGGAGCTAGAGGGGCTTTCGAACGTAACCTGCCAGCGGAAAGGCCTCCTCCGTGGTTCCCCACCCCGTTGCTGATGGACTTGGAGTGGGGGTTTTTTTTTGGGGGGGGGAAGGGGGATAAATTAATAAATGCAGGGGCCACGGGCTCTTTGAGCCACGTTCTGCCCCAGTTCTGTTCCCAAGTCAGCCTGCAAAGCGAGCATTGCAACCAGAAGGGCATCGCCGAGCTGGCATTTCTGGAGAGACTCTCCTACACACACACACACACACACACACACACACACACACACAAACACACACACACACTGCCCCCCCTCCTCCTCCCAGCCCTGCCTTCCCCATCCTTCCTGCTCTGCTGGGGGTGAGACAGTTGACGGACAGCAGGCAGGCAGGCAGGCCGAGGCTTGCCCCGTTGCCGGGAGAGCTGAGTGTCTGTCGGGTATCGTCGTCGGAGGCTTTTGCGTGGCCCCGGTGATGTGCCGGACGGCAGCCAAGCGCCAAGCCTCTTGGCATTCTTGAGCCAGGAGCCAGGTGAAGGGGGTGGGTGGGGTGGGGTGGGCCCAGGGCCTGGTTGTTGCTTGCCCTGGCTACAGCCGGTGCCTTGCTGCCATCCTGGCCGATGAAGTACAAAACCGAGTCTGTGCAGACCCTCAACCACCCAGGTCAGGGTTAGAGCTGGAAAGGGACCTTGGAGGTCTTCTAGTCCAGCCCTCCCCCCCACCCGAGCACTTCAGACAAGGGTCTGTCTAGTCTCTTCTCAAAAGGCCTCCACCACACCCGGTGGCAAGCGGTTCCACCGGTTAAGACGAATCGGGAAGTTTCTCCTTAAGTTCCAGGTTGCTTCTCTCCTTGATTAAGTCTCCACCCTCAGGGGGGGGGGGCTTTGGAGAATAGCTTGACGACCGCCCACCCACCCACCCAACCTCTTCTTCTCCCAAAAGTTAACTGGACTTCCTCCAGGTTTTGGGGTTTTCTTGTTTCCCCCCCCCCCAGAACTGAAGAAATGAGAAGGGAAACGTTTTGAAAGGGAAAAAAAAGAAATAAAAAAAAAAAGAAATAAAAACGGAGTCGCTTTCCCCCCCCCCCCGCTCCCTCTCCCGGCCTTTGAATCTTTCGGGGTGCTTTTGTGCGTACCCCTCGTCCCCTCCACAGTCTGGGGGGAGGGGCCTTCGGGAGGGGCGAGGGTGCCAGGCACACGAAGGGCACCCATCCTTCCGCTTCCTTCCAGGATCCAGAAGGAAGGTTGCCATTTCGGCTTTCCGCTGCCGAAGCTGAGCAGCCAAAGGGGGGAAGACCCAGAAGCAGGTGTAGCCCGAGGGACGCCGAACTTCTCTGAGATGACCGGGGAAGGCCAAGACAGGCCAGGCTCCCTTTGGCTGCTCCCACACACCAGCCTCTGCCCCAGGTGGGCAAACTATCTGGGCACTGCTGAAGGAACCGGCGGGGTTGGGGGGTGGGAGAGAGAGAGAGGCTGGCCCGGCCTTTCTTCCCGGCAAAGCCAGCTGCCAGCCACACCCGCTGCCTCCGTGTGCAGTTTGGGCACTTTGATGTGCCGCTGCTCCGCCAGGGATTGGCATCCGAAAAGGCAGGGCCGCCCCGGCTGCCAGGGGAACCCACGCCTAAGGCAGGGCCATCTGGGGGACGGGACCACGTTTCTATCCTGGGGGGTGGGGCTTGCCATGAAAATGGGGCACTGGGTGCAAAGGACTGGAAAGGGATGGTTTGCAATTGTTTCTCCCCCCCCAAGAGGGTCGAAGAAGGGCTGGAGGAGGAAAGACGGACGGGTAGCTTGACCTTGCCCGGTGGCATGCGTTTGAGCCCCGAGTCAAAGGGACGAAGTCAAGTTGAACAAAACGACGTGTTGAAAAACGTGTTTAACCTCCCCAAAAGCTGGAAGGAGCGTGGAGGCTCCTCCGGGGTGTGTGTGTGTGTGGGTGGGTGGGTGTCCCCGTCCCGGCCGCTTACCCAGCCTGCCGCATTCTTCCCGCTTGGTGAAGTACTTGAAACCGTTGGCGGCCCTTCGCTCGGCCTTCTCGTGCTTCTTCACGTGCCAGGGGAGCTTGGTGGTGATGTTGGTCACGAAGAAGCAGCCAGGGCGGAGGCAGTGATAATGGCCCCGCATGCGGAACTCACAGTGCTGGGGGGGGGAGAGGAGGGAGGGAGGGAGGGAGGGTCAGGCCTCCCCTCTTGAGAACAGCTCCCCCATCTCCAGGCAAAGAACACCCCCCCAGCCTTCTCTCTCTCTCTCTCTCTCTCTCTCTTTCCCTCCCTCTCTCCCTCCCTCCCTCTTTCTCTCCCTCCCTCTCTCTCCCTCTCTCCCTCTCTCCCTCCCTTCCTTCCGCTCCCTCTCCCTCTTTCTCTCTCCATCCCTCTCTCCCTCCCTTTCTCCCTTCCTTCCCCTCCCTCTCCCTTCCTCCCTCCCTCCTTCCCTCTCCCTCTTTCTCTCCCTCCCTCTCTCCCTTTCTCCCTTCCTTCCACTCCCTCTCCCTCTTTCTCTCCCTCCCTCTCTCCCTCCCTCCCTCTCCCTCTTTCTCTCTCTCCCTCCCTCTCTCCCTCCCTTCCTTCCCCTCCCTCTCCCTTCCTCCCTCCCTCCCTCCCTCTCCCTCTTTCTCTCTCTCCCTCCCTCTCCCTCCCTTTCTCCCTTCCTTCCCCTCCCTCTCTCTTCCTCCCTCTCCCTCTTTCTCTCTCTCCCTCCCTCCCTCCCTCCCTCCCTCTCTCTCTCCCCCACCCCGCTCTGGACCCTGGCTGGTCCTCACCTGGTTTGGGCAGAGACACTGCAAGGAGTAGTAGGCAAACTGATCGCGCACGTTCACCAGGTTGTTGTTGGGGTTGATGTGGTCCAGGCAGTGGGACTCGGCCTTCCCAGAGGTCTTGCACACGTATTTGCAGTTCCCAAAGAGACAGTGGAAGTGGAACTTGTTGGCGTACTTGCAGTCCGTCGCCAGGCAAGGATCGCTGGAGGGGAGACCAACCATGAGTCCTTCTGGCCAAGAGGGACGGTTTGCCGGCTTCCCCTTCCGGAGCAGCTTAGCCAGCCCTGGGCAGCCCAGTGACCCACAGATTCCCAGATTCCCACCCACCCCCCTGGATCCCACCTCGCCCTTCCGGAAGAGCCGCTCACTTCTCTTGGAACTGGAGGAAGCCAGGCTTGACCTGGGGCTTGGCGTTCTCCAGGGAAGTGGTGGCCAAGGGGGAGGTGGCCAGGCCGGCCCCCGTGGTGGGCAGCTGAGACATGCTGGAGGCCAGCTGCTTCCAGGCCAGGAGCGTGGGAGCGGACGGCACGCTAGCCGGACTCGCGGTGGGCCCCTCGGCAGCCGCGGCGGTGGCCAGAATGGCGGAGGCGGTGGACGGAGAGGAAGGGGTGATGGAGGCCTTGTTCTCCGCCGGAGGGGGGAAGCTGTGCTCCGAGGTTCCCTTCGCGGCGCCCCCCTCTGTTCGGAAGTGGAAACTACAGAGAGGGGTGAGGAGAGAGAGAGAGAGAGACCCATCAGCCACCAACAGGGACAAGGCTTCGCTTGGTGGTCTCCCGCTCATTTCTGAATGGGGGCTTCCGGGCAATTCCTAAGACTGACTCTGGGCAGCTTCACCAAATTAAAAACGTCATGAATGTAACAGAGCGACATTCACCTGAGGGACCCTCACCTTTCCCCTGGCGGGCCTGTCCAAAACTCATGCGGCTAGATCTGAGTTTATCAGCATGTCTGAAAGTGGGCAAGGTCCAAATCTCCAGGGTGGTTGCTCTGGACAAAGTTCTGGGTTTCTACCACAACGCTGCTCCCCCCTTGGCCCTTTTTCCGGCTTGAAAACCCCTAGACTGAAGGATCTACACACACACACACACACACACACACACACACACAGAGAGAGACCGTTCCATTCAGGGAAATCCAGATGCGTGTTTTTTTTTTAAAGGAACAAGCAGATCCCTCTGCCTGTAACCATCTCTGCCCTCTCCATTCTTCCTCCTCCATGGCAGAAAGGATTTAAAAAGCGTGTGCAGGCACACACACACACACAAACACACAGATCCCAGCTGTGGGGGAGTGGTGCCTGGGACTTACTTGGCGTGCTTGACAGCCCCATCCACGGTGCTGAAGAGAGCCCCGCATTCTTCCACTACGCAGTGGAAGTGCATCTTGTGAAGGAAGTCGCACTGGGCATCGCAGAAATCCTTGGTGCCAAACCTGCCGAGGAGGAGGATGGGGAGCAACTGTAACTCTGCAGGCCCCCGAAGCCTGGGCCGCCCCACAGACGTGCAGAGACCCCCGGGGATTCAGCCCAGACCTACCCAGCACTCTCCCCCTCCTTGGCCCAGAGTCCCCCCCCCGCTCCCCATTTTAAAGGTGGCCTCAAGTGGCTGGTTTCGTTCTGCAGGCAGGAGGGATTTCCGTTCCTAGCTGGGCTTTGAATGGGAGACAAGGACACCCCCTCCTTGGGCTGAAGCATAATGGCCCAGCTGATCAGGCAGAGAGATACTGGGGGAGAAAGAGGAGGCCGGCTGGACAAGGAAGAAGCCGGGCTACCATTTCCTAGGAGGGTCAATCTTTTAATTAACTCTTGGGCTTTGAATTGGATGAATTTAAATATATTTACATACTGAAAAACACAGATGAAGGTGTCCTTTTTAAGGAAAGAAAGCAACACCATCTCATTCATACATATATATATGTATGTATGTATGTATGTATGTATGTATGTATATGTATATGTATATATAGAGAGAGAGAGAGGGAGAGAGAGAGAGAGAGAAAGAGAGGTGGATAGATAGATAGATAGATAGATAGATAGATAGATAGATAGATAGATAGATAGATAGATAGATAGATAGATAGATAGATAGATATGGATGGATGGATGGATGGATGGATATAGATATAGAGATAGACAGACATAGATAGATTAGATAGATAGAGATGTAGATATATAGATAGATATGGATGGATAGAGAGAGATACAGAGATAGATAGAGATACACAGATATAGATAGACATAGATTAGATATATAGAGATTAGATAGATAGATAGATAGATAGATAGATAGATAGATAGATAGATAGATAGATAGATAGATAGATAGATAGATAGATAGACAGAGATAGATATAGATAGATAGATAGATAGATAGATAGATAGATAGATAGATAGATAGATAGATAGATAGATAGATAGACAGAGAGATAGACAGACAGACAGACAGATAGGCAGACAGAGATAGATAGATAGATAGATAGATAGATAGATAGATAGATAGATAGATAGATAGATAGATAGATAGATAGATAGAGCGAGAGAGAGAGAGATAGCCTTGACTTCTTTGGCAGAGAAAGCTGAAAGGTCACTTGACCTGAATTGGACAAAGGGACCCCCAAGAAAAGAAACAGTCAGCAAACCCAGGCAAAGGGGCAATTCCAGGGAACAACAGGAGATGGACGCTGGTGGATGCTGCCGCTTAAGACTGGGGACCGAGGCCCTGATTTTGGGTGCCAGGCAACCCCCCCCCCTCTGGCTCCTTCGAGCAAGCTCTGAATTTTCCAATGCCAGGGAACTAGTCGATTTGACTTCCAAGCCCTGGTTAGGCTAGGCTCGTTTTATGTGCGTTGAGACTGTCTTTTATTATTATTATTATTATTGCAAATGTCTTTACGGAGGCCGAGGCAGGGTTAAATTCCATTAATGGGCAAAATAACTCAAGTCCAGGGACATAACGATGCCTGAGCTACTGGAAGCTAAACAGGGCCCTGGCACTCTGCCCTGCACGCTGTTTTGGTGCCCAAGACATGGCTCCTTGCTACCCAGCACCGAGGCCTTCCGTGGGGCAGCGCTGGCCTCCAGGCAGCTCTCACCTCCGCAAGTACATCTTCCAGGGCTCAGCAATCTTCTCCTGAACAAGAGCCTTCACCGTCTTGCCCAGATACTGGGTGGCATCGCCCGCCGCTGGCAGCTGCCCGCCATCGCTCTCCCCCTTCAAGCTGAGGAGGTTCCCCAGATTCGGGTTATTCTGAGACATCTGTGGGCAGAAAAGGGATTTCGGTGTTAGGAGAGAAGCCGAGAACTTCCCGAGTGGACCTCTAGGAGGGAAAAAGAAACGTGAGAGGCGAGGCCGAGGACTCTTGGATTCAGCCCACGAAAGGAATCCCCATGGCTTTCATTCCACTAGTCACTGCCCACTCTAGGGGGCGCTGCTCGTCTCCGTTTTAAGGCCACTGAGCCAGCACTGTGGGAAGACATTTCCGCGATCGTGTGGTCAAGCGTGACGTGGCGGAGCGCTGTCATCTTCCCACCGAAGGGATACCTATTTATCTACTCGCGCTCGCATGCTTTCGAACTGCTATGCTGGCAGGAGCTGCGGCGAGGACACGAGCTCACCCGGTTGCGTGGCGCTGGGGTCTCCAACCGGGGCTGCCGGCTTTCGAGCCGACAAGCCCAGAGTCTTTTATCTGCTCCATCAGTGACACTGTCCCTGAGCAGTTTTAAGCAAGCTGCTGAACGCCCATCATCCCCAGCAAGCTTGGCTTTTGGGGGGTGGTTTGGTCTGAATGAACCCACCTCCTTGTGAGTTGGGCCATTCCTCTCTCCTTAGTCAGAAGAAGCATTTGCCGCTGCCTTGACGGAAAGGCAAGGCCCCTTGCTATTATATGAGGCCTGGTGGGGCGGTGGTTAGGACGCAGCATTGCAGGCTCGCTCTGCCGACTGCCAGCAGTTCGATCCCGACCGGCTCAAGGTCGACTCAGCCTTCCGTCCTTTCCGAGGTCGGTCAAAGGAGGACCCAAATTGTTGGGGGAGGGCAGTAGGCTGACTCTGTAAACCGCTTAGAGAGGGCTGTAAAGCACTGTGAAGCGGTATATAAGTGCTAAGCGCTCTTGCTCTCCGTGTCCGGCAAGGTGGTTAATGCTAGCCTTAATCGGAAGCCAGTTTGAAGGTGGCAGGGTTTAAGCTACCCAGCTGGCCACAGATGAAGGCCAGGCCTTGCAAACTCCTCCCAAACGGCGAGGGGGGGGCGGCGGCGACAGGAGAGTTGAGCTAAAGAAAGTGCTGGAGAACTTTGGGAGAAAGAGTGATGAGAACAGAGGCAGCTCCAAGCAAAGCCACGCAGACATTTCCGTGAAGATCCTCACCCCTGCCTGGATGGCAGGACCGGGGCAGCCCCTCGGAAGAAACCCCCAACTTTGGCTTTGAGGACAAGCAGGCTCTGAGTGGTCCTGGCAAACGGAAGGCCAGGCGATTGCCCTCGCCCAAAATTACATTTAACGTTTACAGAGGGGGGGGGGAACAAAAGAAAAGCAAAATAAAAGAACACGTCCCCGATGGGATGCATAATTTAAATAAGGGTCTTCGTAAAAGGGTCGCGCTATTTTAAAAACGAAGAGGGCTTTTGGGGAGAAGCCTGCTGGCTTCAACTTTCCGCGGCGGGCACTTCTGCCTTCTTTCCTATTCTCGGGAAAATAAACAAAGGGGAAAACGCAAGCGGATTCCTCCAGACCTTTTTTTTTTGGAAACTTCTAAGGTAAAATACCCAGCATTAATACAAGCAAAAAAAACGAGAAGAGGCTGGTTCTGAAATTAAAAACAACAACAACAGAGTCCTACTACTCCTCCTTCTGGGGTGGGTGGGTGGGTGGGAGAAAAAGAAAGAAAGAAAGAAAGAGAGAGAGAGAGAGAGAGAGAGAGAGAGAGAGAGAGAGAGAGAGAGACTTGAGTGTCAGAGGCTGCGCTATATTTCTTCAGCCAGTTCATTAAATTAATTCGTAAGCAGTGGCTCTGAAATTATACCCGATGAAAAATGGTCTCAAAATTTAAATGGTACAAACTCATCTTATTAGAGGGAAAACATTAAAAAACAAACGCGTCTCTCCCCCCCCTCTCTCTTTCTCTCTCTCTCTCTCTCTCGCTTTAATTTCTCTGGGTGGTGGTGGTGGGGTGGGGTGGGGGGGATGAAAGCCGGAGCTGATGGATGGCTCTTACCTTATTCATAAGCGAGGATAAAAGAGATGAATTTGCCGAGACTGTGTGGCCATTTGATTCATTACTGGAACACACAAACCAACAGGGTTTAGTTAAGATGTGCATAGGGGAGCTGCAATTAATTCTCTTTTCAAATTGGCAAAAAAAAAAAAAAATATCCCCACCCCCTAACCTTCCACCTGATGCGTACGAAGGAGGAGGGGGGAAGGAACCCACCCTTTGCACCGTCTGCCTCTTTCCGCCAGGCAGGATAGCCCGCCGGATAAGCCCACCTTCCCCCTTCCAATATGGGGTGCCATGGTGTCCGGAGAGGAGGCCACCTGCCGTGGTCCCCAAGATGGGAGCAGCTGGCTGGGAAGAGACTGGACAGCCATTTGTCTGAAGGGGTCTAGAGCCAGGGCTAAGGCAACCTTGGGTCATTTTTTTTTTTAGGACTGGTGGACTTCAACTCCCAGAATTCCCGAGCCAGGAATGGGAGAGGCTTCCAGGCTGAGCCATGCTGGCTCGGGAATTCTGGGAGTTGAAGCCCACGAGTCATGAGGGGGGCCGTAGTTTCCCTCACGCTGGCTCGGGAATTCTGGGAGTTGAAGCCCACGAGTCATGAGTGGGGGGGGCTATAGTTTCCCTCACGCTGGCTCAGGAATTCTGGGAGTTGAAGTCCACAAGTCATGAGGGGGGGGCTATAGTTTCCCTCACGCTGGCTCAGGAATTCTGGGAGTTGAAGTCCACAAGTCATGAGGGGGGGGCTATAGTTTCCCTCACGCTGGCTCAGGAATTCTGGGAGTTGAAGTCCACGAGTCATAAAAGAGCCAAGGTTGCCTACCCCTGGCATAGGGTTTCCTGCCTGAGCAGGGGGTTGGACTAGATGACCTCCAAGGTCCCTTCCAACTTTATTATTATTATTATTATTATTATTATTATTATTATTATTATTATTATTATTATTGTTGTTGTTGTTGTTGTTGTTGTTGTTGTTGTTATTGTTATTGTTATTGTTATTATCATTATTATCATTATTATTATTATTATTATTGTGTCTCCCTTACTGCTCAGCCACAACCCCCAACTCTGGCTGGGAGGTTAAACAGGTGAGGAGGCCCGAGACACACACGGGGCCCACCAAAAAGCTTAACCGGTGGGAACCCCGCCTTGAAGTGGAGACAGGCAGACTTCCAAACACCTCTTACTTCTACAGCTGAAAGAGGAGGCAACTGGTGGTCTTGGGGTCCAGGTGGTCTGGCCAACAGCAAGGGATTGTGGGAGATGTCCCCAATTTGGGTTGCTCTCCTCTGTTTTAGAATAGAGTAGAGCTGGAAGGGACCCTGGAGGTCCATCTAGTCCAGCCCCCAGCTCAAGCAGGAGACCCTGGACCGTCTCAATCAATCAGTCAGTCAATCAATCAATCAAATCAATCAGGGTGGAGCTGGAAGGGACCTTGGAGGTCTTCTAGTCCAGCCCCCTAGACCGTCTCAGACAGGTGACCGTCCAGCCTCTTCTTGAAAACCTCCAGCGACGGAGGGCCCGCGATGTCTTACCCGAGATCTTTCATTCTAAGGTCCAGGCTGTGCTCCTGCAAGGAATCCTGGCTTGCGGTGGGTCCCGAGCCGGGATTCTCAGCCGCCTCGGGCTTTATTTGGGTCAGGTTAAACCGTCCGGGGGTTGTGGGCTGCCCGTTTCCTGCATGGACGAAAGAGGGAGATGGAAAAAGTGGGAGGGGGGAGGAAGTTGGGGGGGAGAGAGAGAGAGAGAGACCCACAAAGTGTCACTCAACAAAGTCATGGAAAAGCAACCCACAATAAAGAATGATGCATCCGTACACGCGCACAGGGGGAAGACAACCATCTCCCCCCACTTCTCTCTCTCTCCCCCCCCCCCCAGCACACAGGCCGTTTGAGGAAGAGAGAGAGAGAGAGAGAGAGAGAGATAGAGGCCGGGGTTAGCTGGTCAGCATTTATTGCCGGGCTGACGTGATGGGGTCTGACGTCCATTCCTGGTGTGGAAATTCTTCCGAGTGATAATTATTGCAAAAATTATGTCAAAGTTGTCCAGGCTCTGGGGCTCTTTTAAAGGAGAAGGGCGGAAGGAGGCGAGGGGGAGATCTGATGCTCTGTGCAAGCTGTCATAACTCATTTGCGGGGCTGCCTCTTAAACGTTTATTAAAGACGCCCTTAACGCTGAGGCAATGTGGCAGCTCTGGACTGCTAGTCAAGCCCCTTCCCATTCCCCAGCCTCCATGTTGCCTTGGTGACTGGCACCGGCCCCTCTACTGAGCATGCCCAGAAGGAATGTCTGCCATGTCAGCTCGATCGAAAATGACACCCAAGCCCATTGGTTCAAAGCACCTGACCCCTCGGACCCAACACGGGGGGCTCCACCAAGCGGCCTTCCGCCAACGCCCGCTTGGCACCGGCACCGGCCTTCCTGCCTCTTCCCAAACCACCGACTCCCGTTTGGCAAAAGCAAAGGGGTCCCCAAAAGGAGGCTGAGACCCTCCCCCCGTGTCGCGCCCCCCCCCCAAGCGGAGACGCAGGGAGAAGGACCCTGCGTGCTGGAAGGATGGAGGCACTACAGGGAAAAGTTGCTGACGGGAACGTGTCTGCCAAGTTTCTCGCCACTACGCTGACTAAAATATTAATTTGCCCAGAGGCGCTTCGGCTGATGGGGAAGTTGCTCCATCGAGGGCAAGTGGATTTTTATAGAAAGAAAGGAAAGAAAGAAAGAAAGAAAGAGAGAGAGAGAGAGAGAGAGAGAGAGAGAGAGAGAGAGAGAGAGAGAAAGAGAGAGAGAGAGAAAGAAAGAAAGAAAGAAAGAAAGAAAGAAAGAAAGAAAGAAAGAAAGAAAGAAAGAAAGAAAGAAAGAAAGAAAAGGAAAGAAAGAAGGAAAGAGAAAAAAGAAAGAAAGGAGAGAAAGATGGAAGGAAGGAAAGAGAGAAAGGAAGGAAGGAAGGAAAGAAAGAAAGAGAGGAATGAATGAATGAATGAATGAATGAATGAATGAATGAATGAATGAATGAATGAATGACCGTCTCTTTGTTAAGGAAAATTCCCCCTCCTGGCCTTTTTTAAAAATAATGGGGAGAATAAAAGGCTGTTTTTCCTCCCTTGCCGTGGGACCTAGTCCGAACTGGACTTGAAAGGACCGCAAAGATTCCCGATTCCAGCCCAGGGGAAGGGCAACTAGGTCCCCATCTCATCCTCCCTCCTTCTCTCCATGGGGGGGGAAATGACCTGCTAGGCCCTCCCCTTTGGCGCTTCCCCCGTGAACCGCTTCGAGGAGGAGGAGGGGGTGCCTGCCCAGGCTCTCACCTGCCTCCACCGCCACCGAGGGCTTCAGGGCCGCCGCCGCCAGCCGAGCCATCATGGGCGAAATCAATCCTTTGCTGGCCGAGATCTTCTCCATGATGGAGGCGGCTGGAGTTGGCGAAGAGATGGCGGCGGCCTCGCCGGAACCTGAGAGGGCCGGGGAAGGGGAGCTGGCCGAAGACGCCGGGTTGGTGCCCGGCGTGCCGGCGGCTAGCAAGCCGGCGGAGCTGGCGGGCAGTTGAGCTGAGACCCGGCTGGGGAGCATGGGGAAGTAGGAGCCTGCCGTTGCCGGAAGCGCTGCGTTGGGCAGGGCCAGGGCCAAAGGGATATTGCTCGGGAGAGCCTGCGAGAGCAGGGCGGGCATTTTGGAGGCCGAAGGCATATTGCTGGCGGGTTTGCTGGCGGCCAGCTCGGCGGCCGAGGAAGGAGTGCCCGGCACGATCAAGGAGATGGAAGACTGCTGACTGGTGGGAGAGGCACTCAGGCTGGAGTTCTTGGAGCTCATGGCGGAAAAGTCGACCAGGTCGTCGTTGCTGGACTCCTCCTGCTCGTTCTCCTTGGCGCCCAGCAGCGAGACGGGCAAGCCCAGCATGCCCGAGCTGCGGATGTGCCGGCGCTCGTGTTTGCGCTTGTGGGAGGTCATCTGGCTGGTGGAGGTGAAGGTGAAGCCGCAGCCGGGCCGGATGCAGTGGAAGTGGTTGGTGGCCTTGCTGTAGACGCAGCCCTCGTACTTGCACTCCTCGTACTTGTAGAACTTCTTGAAGCCGTCCTTGGCGTAGGCGTCGTCCTTGATGTGGTAGCTCTTGTGCTTCTCGATGTCACACTTGTTCTTGAAGGTGAAGGTGCAACCGGGCCGCCTGCGAGAGAGAAAACCAGGGGATCAGGCCCGGGGCCCAAGAAGGGGTCTTTCGCTCGCCTTGCCCGCCGGGACGGTGAAGTCGGGATGGAAGCGGCCGATCCCTCAGAGGCAGAGACCGGGCAGCTAAGCCTGTTCTGTCTTGGTGACTTGGTTCTGCCTGGGCCTTTCACTAGAGCTGGAGTCCACTACTGCAGGGGTCGGTGGACCAGTACCGGGCCGCGGCATGCCAGCAACCAGGCTGCACAAACAAGCAAAGCCCCATCCGCTGGATGCAGGCAGCACACAAAACCACGCACTCTCCGGTCCGTGGAAAAAAACCTCTCTCCACGGAACCGGTCCCTGGTGCCCAAAAGGTTGGGGGCCTCTGCACTATTGGGGCGTGAGGTGTTCAGAACCAAGCCGCCCGAAGCAGCGAGCTCGTGGACACGCACCCCCACGTGTGCAAGCAGTGGGTGAGCACGTGCCTATGTGCTCCATTTGGGCACGCGGTGCTCCCCGCTCGTGCAAAGGGAGCTGTGGATGAGTGAGCTTGCCCACCCCCACCCCCGCCGGTCTGCAAAGCCAGAAAATTTGGGGAATATCTGGCAATATTGGCTGAAGTAATGGCTTTCAGATCTGGCTTTGTGTCTGGAGTTCACTTCTTTGGTCCCACTTCTAAAAACCTGTGGGCTCCCAACCTCCAGCGTCAATATATGGACACGTCTCCGAAACCTTTGAGCAAGCCAGACACATCAGAGCCAGGGATCCCCAAGGGCCCAGCCTGTCGCCCAAGGACACAGCTCATTTGACCACAGGTCTTGCTCAAATCTGGGCCTAGGTGGATCACCGTGAATGCAGCCAAGGGAAGCCAAGGTGTTGTCAACACCATCAAATGTCTCCCCGGTATTGGTCCTAAGCGATGCTGGGCTGGGCCCTGGCGTGGAGAAGAACTGTAGGGACGCCCCCTCCTCATCCAGTGAGAACCTTTTTTCCCCCTCCCTTTTGCCCCCGTGCCCACCTGCAGTGGAAGTGAGTGGTCTTCTGCCCGTAGAACTGGCAGTCCACCGTGCCGCAGTCTTCGGTGGCCCGGAACCGCTGGAAGCCATCGTTGATCAGCTGCGTGTTCTTTTTGTGGAAGTTTTCATGGGTCATCACATCGGAGGTGCTGGTGTAGACCTTGTTGCAGCCCACCTGCGGAAGGGAGGGGGAACCAGGACAACTAGTCAGAAAGCTGCAGAGGGTCTAAAAAAAAAGCCAGGTTTTCTGAGTATGGCGGCATTGCTATAACTTGTGACGTCTCCCATCTTTCCAGAGGGAGGGAGAAAAGCAGAAGGGAGGGGACCAAAGGATTGGTGTCAGAATTGGAAGGGGCCTTGGAGGTCTCCTAGTCCAACCCCCAACTCCTGGTATAGAACCTATACCAGGAGTCCCCAACCGCCGGTCTGCGGACCGTCACCGGGCCGCGGCATGCCTGCGACCGGGCCGCACAAACAAGCAAAGCCTCCATCCGTGGGATGCAGGCAGCACACAAAACCACGCGCTCTCTGGTCCGTGGAAAAAAAACCCTTTCCTCTCACTGGTGGCCGAAAGGTTGGGGGCCTCTGCCCTATCCAGTCTCTCCCGAAAAACGTCCAGTGTTGGAGCGTTCACAATTCTGCCCACCGGTTAAATCCTTCTAACGTTCAGGAAGTTTCTCCTTAGTTTCTAGGCCTGGATCTGGGGTCTCTGGCAGAAAAAAAAAGCCAGCTCGGCTAAAGGCGGCAGGCTGTGAGCTGCAGGGCTTCAGGAAGAAAAAGAAAAAAAAAGGCCACTCGGTGTGGGAAAGGCAATGGGGGGGCACCCCATATCAAGCAGAGCGGTTGGGGCTGGTCCCTCTTTCAGCCCACAAGGGTCTCTCCGTTACTGGGGGTGGTGGGCTTGGCTATAGGAAGGACTGGCTTCGTTTCCAGCCCGTCTGCGTTATTGGGGGTGGTGGGCTTGGCTATCGGAAGGACTGGCTTCGTTTCCAGCCCATCCACGTTATTGGGGGTGGTGGGCTTGGCTATCGGAAGGACTGGCTTCGTTTCCAGCCCGTCCGCGTTATTGGGGGTGGTGGCCTTGGCTATCGGAAGGACTGGCTTCGTTTCCAGCCCGTCCGCGTTATTGGGGGTGGTGGGCTTGGCTATCGGAAGGACTGGCTTCGTTTCCAGCCCATCCGCGTTATTGGGGGTGGTGGGCTTGGCTATCGGAAGGACCGGCTTCGTTTCCAGCCCGTCCGCGTGCCGTGCCGTGGAAGAGAGAAAGAATGCAGAACGCAGGATGCGTCTCTCTCTGCCTCCTCGGCTCAGCTTGGGGCAAACTTGCCATATTGAGTAAAATTCCAGCAGAATATGTCAAGGCTTGCCGGTGTGCCCTCCGAGAGAGAGCATCGGGTGCCAACGCCTGCACCATCTCAGAAGTGAAGCAAACCAAAACACACACACACACACACACACACACACACACAGACACAAAAGTTCACCTTGGGTTGAGAGAAAAGCAATCTGGACAAACAGCCAGAAACTGTGCAGGATGGGCAGGGAGGGAGGGAAGGAGGGGGGGGTGGAGAAGGGGGGGGGGAGTGGGAGCTACTCCGAAGCTACTTCCAATCTAACCAGGGCCTCTTTCCCCACTGACACCTTGAAAAAAGACAGACCCAGAGTGGTGTTAAAAGAAGAAATTAAACAAAAACAAAACACACACACCTCCCGGGGAACAATTTGCAAGAAGGGCTGATTGTGGTAAAGCAAGGAAAAAATGTCCCCTTGGTATAAACAACTAAACTGCCTTTTGTCCAGGCCCAATTATGGACATAAAAAGGGGAAGGGCCTTCAGTGGCCAGGCTTGGTGTGTGTGTGTGTGTGTGTGTGTGTGTGTGTGTGTGTGTGTGCAAAGGCTGCTGTTTAAGAGATTTTCTCTCCTGGGGGAATTTACAACGTTGTGACACCTTTTTTTTTCTCCTTCTTCCAAGGAAGGCTTTCCATGTTGGTCCCCTCTTCTAAGAAATTCTTTCCACCCAGAGGTGCCGGTTGCCGGCCCTCACCCTCTCTCTCTCTTCAAGGGAAGGGCACCTCAGAACCCACCCAGCACACAAGTATGCAACAACAATAACAACAACTGTTCCGTTCAGTGACTGTTCAAAGTCACAAGGGCGCCCAAAAGCGTGACTTGGGACCCTTTTTCAGAGTCGCGACCTTTTGCAGGGTCACGTGATCCCAATTCGGATGCTCGGCAACCCATTCCTACTTATGGCCCGTTGCCGTGTCCCAAGGTCAAGCGACACACACCCCCTCCTCTTGCGAGCTTCCGGCCAGCAGGAAGCCAGGTTCGCTTCACAAACCGGGTTACTAGCTTATCAGGCCGCAGTGATCCGCTTAAGAACCAGGACAAGGAAGGTCGTGACACGGGGGCAAAACTCGCTGGAAGGAATGTCTCGCTTAACCACGCAAATTCTGTGGTTGTTCAGGCGAGGACTTAACAGTCCTGTGGGCTGCAGGGACTGGAGCGGATGCCGGCAGAGACCGAGATAGCTGGGATCCCAACAGCTTCATTCAAAGGAGTTGCCGCAGGGCTACTCCGGCCACATCTGTCCAGCTGCTGACTCGCCGCGAACAAAAAAGCCGCCAGCCCAGGAGGGATCGGAAAGGATTCAAAGTCTCTGCTCCAGGCTGGGCCCCGCCAAGCTTCCCATCGCACACTTCCTGCCTAGTGGAGAGGCTGGCCTCTTCCCCTCTGATCTTCCGTTTGAAACCGGGCTGCTATTAATATTGGATCAGCTCAGCAGCCAGCCACAAACGGAGCGAATGAGCACCGCAACGTCACCGCGCTCAACAGAGAGCAAAGCCGCACGGAGTGGTGGAGGAGGCCTCCTGCCGAGAGACACCGGAGGGCCATCCTCCCGGGGGGGGGGACTCAAAGGAAAAACCCACCGGTTATCCCTTCCCACCAAAAAACCCAACAACTCATCCCGTTCCACGGCCAGGCCCGTTGGGAATATTCTCCCAAGGGGAAAGCCGTCGCAGGGGGACGGTTGCAGCGGTGGCGGCGAGAGGAACGGGAACTCATTGGCCATCCTGATCCTCGTCTTCCCAGCCCGGCGAAGGTGGGCTGGGCAAGTTACCTGCATGCAATGATAGTGTGTGCTTTTCCCGTTGAGGTGGCAGCCGTGGTAGTAGACGCTGCAGTCATCCAGAGGGCTGAAGCGCATGAAGCCGTGCTGGAGGGAGTTATCCCGTTTCTTGTGCATGTTGTAATGCCGGATCACGTCCTGCTTACTGGTGAACCTCTGAGGGCGAGACGGGGGTGGGGTGGGGTGGGAAGGAGAAGAAGAAGGTGAGGGAAGGACGAAAGCGAAGGCAGCAGAGGGAAAATACGGCACGGGGAAACACCGGACACGGGTGTGCATTTCAGACGGGGGCTGCCTTTGCGTAACGCGCTTAGCCAAGTTCATCCCGAGCCTTTACGTGCCCGCGTGCGGCGTGCTAAACCTGGATGGCTTAAATCCAGCCCGGCTTTTTTTGTGGCACGAGCCAGGTGGGCAAGCCTGCTTTCTGGTTACTTTCCTGGACCCGACTTAACTCACAGGACACGTGGGTGAATTCGGCAGCCTTAAGTTAATTACTCTTTTTAAAAGGAAAGGCCAGGTTAAAAGGACGGCCGAGAGCACGGAGCCCGCAGAAAGAGGTGCCAATGGAGTGCTTGGGTGGGTGTGGGCATTTGCCCAGATTCTTTGCCCCACCCCCTACCCCAAATTGACCACTAATCAAACACAGAGACCCTTGGGAGAGTTCCGCTGCTGGGATAGAGGTGGATCTTCTGAGGAGGAATTCCTCCGTATCCAGATGGGGAATTGCACACACACACACACACACCCTCCTCAAACCGTAGGAATAAATCTCCATTTGGCCCTATTGCTTTGATTAAACTTTGCGATACACGCAGGAGCGGCGCAGAAGCTCCAAGGAGCAATTTCCCTGGGATTCTGTCACCACACACACACACACACACACACACACTGCTAATATACAGCCGCTTATTCCAGAGTCTCTAGAGCAGGGCTATTCAACTTTGGCAACTTTTTAAGACTTGGCTTCAAATCAACCAAGCTTGGCTGGCTGGGGAATTTGGGGAGTCGAAGTCCACCAGCCTTAAGGTGGCCAAGATTGGATACCCCTGCTCTAGAGCCAGCCAAAAAAAAATCACCGCAGAGCTTTACACTCTCCTAGGGGTCAGGCTCTCTTTTCCAAGGCAGGGACATTTCTTCACCACCACCACCACCTCTCTCTTCCTTAAGGGCTCCTTCCTCAAAGACAAAGCGTAACAGAGCTGGAAGGGTCCTCGGAGGCCTTCTAGTCCAACCCCTGCTCAGGCAGGAAACCCTAAACCATTTCAGACAAATGGTTGCCCAGTCTCTTCTTAAGAACCTCCAGTGATGGAGCATCCACGACTTCAGGAGGCAAAAGCTGCTCCGCTGATTATTCTATTCTATTCTATTCTATTCTATTCTATTCTATTCTATTCTATTCTATTCTACAATCTGCCTATTCTATTCTATTCTATTCTATTCTATTCTATTCTATTCTATTCTATTCTATTCTATTCTATTCTATTCTATTCTATTCTATTCTATTCTATTCTATTCTACAATCTGTCTATTCTATTCTATTCTATTCTATTCTATTCTATTCTATTCTATTCTATTCTATTCTATTCTATTCTATTCTATTCTATTCTATTCTACAATCTGTCTATTCTATTCTATTCTATTCTATTCTATTTTCTATTCTATTCTACAATCTGCCTATTCTATTCTATTCTATTCTATTCTATTCTATTTTCTATTCTGTTCTACAATCTGTCTATTCTATTCTATTCTATTCTATTCTATTCTATTCTATTCTATTCTATTCTATTCTATTCTATTCTATTCTATTCTATTCTATTCTATTCTATTCTATTCTATTTTATTCTATTCTACAATCTGCCTATTCTATTCTATTCTATTTTCTATTCTGTTCTACAATCTGTCTATTCTATTCTATTCTATTCTATTCTATTCTATTCTATTCTATTCTATTCTATTCTATTCTATTCTATTCTATTCTATTCTATTCTATTCTATTCTATTCCTTATTTCATTATTCTATTCTATTCTATTCTATTCTATTCTATTCTATTCTATTCTATTCTATTCTATTCTATTCTATTCTATTCTATTCTATTCTATTATTTTCTATTCTACAATCTGTCTATTCTATTCTACATTTTTTCTATTCTGTTCTGTTCTGTTCCATTCCATTTTTCTGTCAGGAAATTCCTCCTTAGTTCTAGGTTGCTTCTCTCCTTGCTTGGTTCCCATCCGTTGCTTCTTTTGTCCTGCCTTCAGGTGTTTCGGAGACCCACCCCCTCCCCACCCGTCGCTGGATTCCCACTGCCCACAACCTCCCCACCATCCACAGAAACCCACAGCCTATCAAGCTGGAGGGGGGGGAGAAACGGAGCCAGGTTCCCAGCTGCAATTGTGCCTCGCAAACCAGGAGAACGCCAGGGAAGAAATCCAAGGCGGCTATTCCTGGGGAACCCCGTCAATCACACCACCACAGCCCTAATGACCGGTGCGGGGTAGGAAGGCGGGGGGGGGGGCAGGGGCCTGACTACAAAAAAAAAAAAAAAGGCAGAGTCAAAGCCAGCCTGGAGTGCAGGGTGAAGACAAGCAGCATGCGACCCGGTGGAGCTGGCTTGTGGACTGTGTCCTGGCGGCATTCCCAGCCCTTCCAACCTGGGTTGCTTTCTCAACTTCCTGCTTCTCTCCCACTTTCCTTAATCCCCGCGGCCAGGAGCTACCGAAGGTCACCTGGGGTTTTCTGCCCCGGTGGTGGTGGTGGTGGGGGCTACTCAAAAACCTTTGACCGGAGGAGCCTCCGGATTAACCTCACCCCCTTGGGAGGAGAGGCCAAAAGAAAGGAGGAATCCAAGCGCTCCTTCCCTCCGTCTCTTAAAGGGGGTCGTCCTTCGTCCATAAAGAAGATCTTCCAACAAGCCATGTTGGAAGAGAAGCCCTGACCCCCGGGGACAGAATCCGCAAACCAGGGTGTTGTTGTTTTTTTATCCCATTTATATCCCGCCCTTCTCCGAAGACTCAGGGCGGCTTACAATCTAAGAAGCACAAATCAATGTGCTTAGCAATAGCCTTCATTCTATGTATATGCCTGCTTATTATTAGGGCTTTTGTCCCTCCCATCCCCAAGCGGCATTTTTTTACAAAGTCAGCTTATTGCCCCCAACAATCTGGGTTTTCATTTTACCTACCTCGGAAGGATGGAAGGCTGAGTCTACCTTGAGCCTGGTGGGACTCGAACCTGCACTAATTGCAGGCAGCCGGTGTTACTTAAGGAGGCATTAGCCCACTGCTCCACCAAGGCTCATTGGTGGGATGGCTTTTTCCTTCCTTGGAGCAAGACTTGAATTAACCTCCCACTCCCCCCCACACCCCGTTTTGATGTCCTCTTGATCTGCCTCGCGGCCCGGAACGTCCCTTGCCTTCGCAGGCAAAAATATTTCCAGATCGAGGAGGGCAGGAGACGCTAACTTGACCCGGGTTGTTGTTTTTTTTTTAAGGGCCCAGAGGGGTCCAAGTGAAGAAGACGCCTCACCTCTGGCTTCTGAAGAGTTTCCCCACGTGCCCCTCCCCCCCAAAAAAATTCCTCTCTCTTTGACGACTTCCCCCAAGGAAAGAAGTCTGGGCCGGGGGGGGGGGAATACCAGCCCTTGGGCAACCAACCATCCTGCTACGATGGGCAAATTACTGCCCCGGATGTTAACCTCACTAGATTAGATCTCCTAGTCCTGAACTTTTTTTTTTTTAATTTCCCACCCCCCACCCTCCAACTTTCAGGGCTGGCTGTGCTGAAAATACGGTGCGTTTTCTACCTGGTAGTTGCATTCTGGATCAAGGCAGTGATAATGTTCCCGGTACTGGTAGGCGCAGTGAATGTGTCCACAGTGCTGGCTTCCGGAAAACCTGCAAATAGGAGGAGGAAGAAGAAGAAGAAGAAGAAGAAGAAGAAGAAGAAGAAGAAGAAGAAGAAGAAGAAGAAGAAGAAGAAGAAGAAGAAGAAGAAGAAGAAGAAGAAGAAGAAGAAGAAGAAGAAGAAGAAGAAGAAGAAGAAGAAGAAGAAGAAGAAGAAGAAGAAGAAGAAGAAGAAGAAGAAGAAGAAGAGGAAGAAGAAGAGGAAGAAGAAGAAGAAGAAGAAGAAGAAGAAGAAGAAGAAGAAGAAGAAGAAGAAGAGGAAGAAGAAGAGGAAGAAGAAGAAGAAGAAGAAGAAGAAGAAGAAGAAGAAGAGGAAGAAGAAGAGGAAGAAGAAGAAGAAGAGAAGGTTAGGTGGGTCAGAAATAAAATGTGCAATGGCTTCCCTTTCTCCTCCTCCTCCTCCTCCCCCCCCCCACCCCATCCTGTCAGTTTCAAAGCAGGTTTGCACCCTGGGCAAGAGCTGGACTCTTGAAAAATGACACGAAACGGCAACTGATCCCACCGGGCAACCTGCAGGGCTGGCGTTCCTGTGCCAGGAGTTGCAGAGGGCACCTCTGCTTTTCTCTCGGCCTTATGGACCGAAGGTATTAAAGTACAGATTTAGGCGATTTAGGGTCTCCTGCTTGGGGTTGGGCTAGATGACCTCCAAGGTCCCTTCCCGCTCTCTTCTGATTCTGATTCTGGACGGGCAAGAGTTTTTCCTTTGCTTTTAAAAGGGAGAAGCTTGTGTTAGGATCCAGGGGGGGCCCTCGTGAGCCAGTCCCCACTGGCTTGCACTGGGCTGATGGGAGAAGCGAGGGATAACAGAAGAGAATAACAGAGTTGAAAGGGGGCCTTGGAGGTCTACTAGTCCAACCCCCTGCTCAGGCAGGAGACCCTAGACCACCTCAGAGAAATGGCTGTCCAGTCTCTTCTCAAAAACTTCCAGTGTTGGAGCATCTGCAAATTCTGGAGGCAGGATGTTCCACTGGTTTTATATATATATAAATCCCAAAAGAGGGTGGGAGAATTTGGAGGTGGGCAGCAGAATCTCGGCAGCATCCCGAGGGCCACACAGGTCCCATGCTGCACACACCTTTTACCTTCCCCCCTCCTCCCCCTCCCGTTTGGCAGAGCAGAGGCAGCGATGCTCGGCTGTGTCACATCAAGGGCAAAGCTGGCACGCGGGGGAGGGGGGGCAGGCCTCCAGTTCTGGGGGAGGGGGGTTAGGGAATCTCCCCCCCACACACACACACACCCATTCACCCTTCCCCAGTTAATAGATTCCTAAAGGGCTACCCCTCTCTGTCCCCTTGGCTTTGCCCGACACTTGAAACAGTCCAAGCGATTAATTTTTAAAGGGCAGCATCTGCCGAGCTTTGGGAAGCAAAGCCTTGCGCGTGCCTTGCTGACGCCATCTGCAGAAGGGGCGCACACCTGCTGTCCCCCACCCCCTGCCACCCCTCTTCCACCCGCATTTTCATCGAGGCAAAGCACCCGGCATTCGGGACGCTGCTTCCCCTTCAAGACCAGGGGCGGGCACCATTTTGCAGAAGCCAACATGGGACGATACCAGCGGCAGCATTCAAATAGGTTCTCTGCGTGGATGCCACTTCCGGAAGTCCGTTCCGGGCTTTGGGCAACAAAAAATTAGCTACCGGTTCTGCCGAAGTGGTGCAAAACCGGCTGAATCCCATCTATCTATCTATCTATCT
>NC_138220.1:4445972-4480972 GCF_964194415.1 Vipera berus
CAGTGAATGCAACAGAGGCTCAGGAAAACATTCCTATTGAGAATAGGCATTAAAGAGCCAAATTTGTGTGTCTGTGTGTGTGTGTGTCTGTGTGTGTGTGTAATCTAAGTCCCTGACTGAAATAAAGGGATAAGATAAGATCATCTTTATTGTCATTTTTTTTAACTGTGGGCACAATGGCGCACATCAAAAATGAAATTTACTTGCCCGCTCTAACAACAGTACCCTGATCGGACTTAATTTGGGGGGTGGCAAACTCAGCTCAAGGGACGCGGTGGCTCAGTGGGTTAGGACGCTCAGCTTGTCAATCAGAAGGTCGGCAGTTTGGCGGGTCAAATCCCAAGTGCCACGTAGCAGAGTGGAGCGCCTGTTACTCGTCCCAGCTTCTGCCAACCTAGCAGTTCGAAAGCACGTAAAAAATGCAAGTAGAAAAATAGGGACCGCTCCGGTGGGAAGGGAACACCGTTCCGTGCGCCTTTGGCGTCTAGTCATGCCGGCCACATGACCACGGAGACGTCCTCGGACAAGCGCTGGCTCTTCGGCTTTGAAACGGAGATGAGCACCGGCCCCTAGAGTCGGAAACGACTAGCACGCATGTGCGGGGGAACCTTTACCTTTACCTTTAAACTCAGCTCAGGCCCTTTGCCTCGTATGAAACTTGGCTGGAGGGGGGGAAACGGGGGGAGAAGAAATGTGTTGCAACCGACGCCAAGAGGTGACTTCCACCTGCAATGGAATCTGTGAAGATTGCTCACAAAGTTTCTCCCCATCACAGCTCCTTAAGTCTGTCAGGCAGGGGAGGGTCTTCCGTGTCAGTTGGGGATGGAGCTGGCCACCACTCTCCCTCTGAGCAAGCCGAGTTTTGAGAAAAGACCGGACAGGCACCTGTCTGAAATAGTCCCGCTTGGGCAGAGGGTTGGACTAGAAGACCTCCACGGTCCCTTCCAGCTCTACTCTGATTTGATTGATTGATTGATTGACTGATTGACTGAGACAGTCTAGGGCCTCCTACCTGAGCTGGGGGTTGGACTAGAAGACCTCCACGGTCCCTTCCAGCTCTATGATTGATTTGATTGACTGATTGATTGATTGATTGATTGATTGAGACGGTCCTGGGTCTCCTGCCTGAGCTGGGGGTTGGACTAGAAGACCTCCAAGGTCCCTTTCCAGCTCTAACCCTGATTGACTGAGAGGGACTGAGCAGGAAAGACGGCAGTGGCAGCAGTGGGGGAGTCGGGCTGGACGTCGGAGAGAAGGGACCTTGAGCTGCAGCTTACGCCGCACCCGGATGGGCAGTTGCCGCCTTTGCCCAGCTGGGCCCTGCAGCCCCCTCCACCCTCTCCCCACACCCCCAGGCAGCAGAGCAGGGGAAGGGGGCATCGGCCTACCTGGCAATATATTTCTGGTAAATATTTACATCTTCGGTGACAGCTGGTTTGTCAGTGGTTAATCCATTCCTAATGAGAAGCACACACAGGGCAGAGATGGTTAGCGCCAGGTGGTATCAGGAGATGCATCCAACCCCCACCAGCCCAGTTTTCCCCCCCACCCCACCCCAAAAAAACCAAACCCCGGCATCTAAGGACAGAAAGATGGCTTAGGGGGAAGGAAGGCCTGCGTTTCCTGCTGGTGGCTTGGGGAGAAACATTTGGCCCAAGTTTGCCAACAAGCCCTGTTTCTCCAAATGATGGCTGCCTGTTTATTGAGGGCTTGGCCCATGCTTATCATCCCTGCCTGCAGAGTGAGAACATCTGGACCTGATGGGCCACCAGACCTGGATGGAGTTGTCCAGGATGGCAGGCAGGCGGCGGGGGGGGGGGACGGGACGGGACATCTCCCAAGATCTTTGATCTTTTTTGGCCAAGGATCCACCTGTCCTTTGGCCTTTTCTATGCCCAGCTGAACCAGGATATCCAGCCTGCACCTTCCTTCACGGCCTATTTGCAAGGTGAAGAAAACTAGGATTTCCCCCCCACCCCACCCCCTTTAACATCTTTGCCTAATCATCCCTCTTTTTTAAAAAAAAAATCCGCCACCTGCGTTGGCTGCTGGGCATAAGGCACAAGGTAAATAAGGAAGTCTCTCACGCTGAAGGCGGCTTAAAAGTCCAGGATTCTTGGCTTGGTCCTTTCAAGGGTTCTGACGAAGTCACGGCCCAGAGGTGAGCTGCACCAAAAATCACGGTGGTGTCTTTCACTCTACCCACCCCCAATTTTACCTGAACTCTGTGTGTGTGAGAAAAAGAGGGGAGAAGGGAGAAAGGGGAAGGGAGGAGAGGAGAGAAATGGAGAGAATGGAGAGAATGGAGAGAGAACAGGAATGGAGAGGAGAGGAATGGAGAGAACAGGAATGGAGAGGAGAGGAATGGAGAGAACAGGAATGGAGAGGAAAGGAATGGAAAGAATGGAGAGGAGAGGAATGGAGAGGAGAGGAATGGAGAGAATGGAGAGAACAGGAACGGAGAGGAGAGGAATGGAGAGAAGAGAAGAGAAGAGAAGAGAAGAGAAGAGAAGAGAAGAGAAGAGAAGAGAAGAGAAGAGAAGAGAAGAGAAGAGGAGAGGAGAAGAGAAGAGAAGTTGTATTGAGTGATACAGACTCCTAAAACCAACCATTTCAGGGACTGACAGCCTCACATCTGGCTGCCCTTGACATGCTCTTGTCTGAGACGGGTGATTTAAAAGATCTGGGTGCCTCACAGCTGGCTTTGCGACACGAAATGACTGTCTCAATGGCCTGGACCCAAGCCAATTCCAACTCCAGCCCATCAAGGAATCGGTGACAAGAGACACCTGAAACGGCCAGGCAACAGAGCGGGCACCTGCTCGACTGTGGCAACGCATCCCGCGTGGGTGTTTTCTTGGACTTTGCTGAAGCTCCGCTTGTCATTCTTTCAGCTTGCCTTCGTTTTGGATTCCCTTCGGCCATCTCTTTTTTCCCCCTCCCCACCCCGCCCTCCCGCCCTCCCCAAAAGTATGGAATATCAGAGAAACGAAATAAATCATGCGACAGAACAGTTGCTATCGTTAACGACGCCACGTGGGGTGGGATTTCTTTGCCTGAGCACTGGAAACCAGGATCCAGCCACCGCATCCAGGGCAAAAACGGGGGGGCTTGGGGGTGGGGGTGGGGGCATCAATCCCTGAGAATGAAAGAGCAGGGCTTTTCGCAGTACAGATGGTCCTTGACGTACGACGGCAACTCAGCCCCAAGTCTCTGCGGTTAAGTGAGACATTTCGGAAGTGGGTTTTGCGTCGCCCCGTTTTACGACCTTCCCTCCCTGCCACCGTTGTTAGGCGAACCACTGCAGTGGAGAAAGTTAGCCACCCGGTTGTTCAGTGGGTCTGGTTCCCCCCCCCAATTGCCTTTGCTTGTCAGACGGTCGCAATAGAGGGATCGCGTGACCTCAGGACCCGGCAACGGTCGTAAATAGGAGCCGGTGGCCGAGCTTCTGAATTTTGGTCACGTGATCACGGGGCGGTTGCCAAGGTCATTAGCTGTGAGAAACGCTCCTAGGTGCCTTTTTCCGGTGCCGTCGTAACTTTGAACGGTCACTAAATGAGCTGTTTTGTTAAGTTGAGGACCACCTGTTATCTACTAAGCCCAAAGAGTTGAAAGTCGAACCAGGACCAAGCACGAATGGTCACTCAAGCGGTCTTTCCACGGCAGGACCTTGATTACCTCGACTGGCCTAAGATCCTCAGAAGAGCTGGGGTGGATCAGGCCCAAAGGCTCCCGTTTTACTACTCATTGTAGCCAAATTGAACTCGGTGAAAGTCCTCTCCTCTCCATTCCTCTCCTCGCCATTCCTTTCCTCTCCTCTCCTCTCCTCTCCATTCCTCTCCTCTCCTCAACTCTCCTCTCCTCTGCATTCCTCTCCTCTCCTCTGCTCTCCATTCCTCTCCTCTCCATTCCTCTCTTTTCCTCTCCATTCTTCTCCTCTCCTCTCCATTCCTCTCCTCTCTATTCTTCTCCTCTCCTCTCCTTTCCTCTCCTCTCCATTCCTCTCTTTTCCTCTCCATTCTTCTCCTCTCCTCTCCATTCCTCTCCTCTCTATTCTTCTCCTCTCCTCTCCTTTCCTCTCCTCTCCATTCCTCTCTTTTCCTCTCCATTCTTCTCCTCTCCTCTCCATTCCTCTCCTCTCTATTCTTCTCCTCTCCTCTCCTTTCCTCTCCTCTCCATTCCTCTCTTTTCCTCTCCATTCTTCTCCTCTCCTCTCCATTCCTCTCCTCTCTATTCTTCTCCTCTCCTCTCCTTTCCTCTCCTCTCCATTCCTCTCCTCTCCGTTTCTCTCCTCTCCTATCCATTCCATTCCTCTCCTCTCCTCTCCTCTCCATTCTTCTCCTCTCCATTCCTCTCCTCTCCTCTCCACTCCATCCCTCTCCTCTCCTCTCCTCTCCTCTCCTCTCCTCTCGTGGAGCTTTGCGCACAAGTGCAGGCGCCCTCTGCTCATGCTCAAAGCTCCAGTTGGGTGAGTGGCGTAGGTGCCCCTGCCACTCACACGCACACACACACACCCCTTGCGCTGGGCCGGGCCGCCAGGGTGGAAAGGTTGGGGACCGCACCCGCGAACAGGGATTGACTTACTTAACGGTGGAAACCGTCCCAGTCGTGATGGAGTCCGTCTTGGAGAAAGTGGATTTAAGGTACTCCGGAGTGCTGAAGGGCAGAGAGACGGGTTGCTCGGGCCCAGCTACTGGAGTGCTGCTGGGAGTGCTGGCCGTGGGGTTGGGGCCCAGGCTAGGAGCTGGCGCTTTGACGGGGGTAATCTTCGGGATGTTCCTGACATCATATTTGGACGGGCGGCCCACTTTGCCCGTCTTGAAGGCGATGGCTCCTCCCATGTCCGGGTTGCCTTCCCCGGGCTTGAAGAGATGCAAATATTTGACGTTCTCCAAGTCATACTTGGAAGCCTTCTTGTAGGTGTTCCCATTCTGGGGCCGGAGACTTTCTCCTGTCTTCAGTTTCTGGATGAAAAAATCGTACTTGGAGGCTCGCGACATCAGCCCTTGCATCTGGGCGCTGCTGGACGAAGGGAGAGGCAAAATGGTGGCTTTCGTCTCCGGCAGGAGCGATGTTTCGGGAGCCGGCAAGCGGAGGGCTTGTCCCAAGGCCATGGGGGTCTCTTTGCTGATCTTGCTGCTCAACTCCTCGATCTTAACTGGATGAACTGGCCAGGGCACCTGCTCGCCAGCCTTCAACTTGCGTATGTATTCCTCGTATTTGGAAAAACGGGCTCTCTTGCTCATCGCGTCCTCGCCGGCGAGGGAAGGGGCGACCGTGGCTGGGTTGGTGGTCTCTGAGGTAGGAGCATTCAGCTTCTCAAAGCTGATTTTCCGAGCCAGCTCATCCCGCATATTCTGGTCGTCGTAGCCAAACATGCCGAGGAACTCGCTCATGGTGGTAGCGGCGTAGTCTCGCAGCGACGACGCCTCCCCTGGAGGAAGTGACAGAAAACAGAGAAAAAAGGGGTCACTCAAAGGGGTAGATTATTCCTTTCTGCCTTGCCAGCTGCAGCCGGGCACGGCGTGGCGTGGACGAGAGAGAAGGCGCAAACACGTTTGGCTCACTTGTTCGGTTTTACGACACTTTAAATTAATTTGGTGTTTTTTTAAAAAAAAAGAAAAAAGAAAAAGTAATTAATACTGGGGTAAAATAAAAAGAGTTCATCAATGCCAGGAAAATCAATTTCCTAAATGTTCTAGCCGATGGCTTTTCAGTACATTAAACAAAGTTTCATAAATGTCTCCGCGCTCCCGCCTTGGCCTGATATAAAGAAAGAGTAATTTTCCTGGAAGTGAGGTTGGTTACCAATATGCCAAAGGCACCAGAAGCTTGTGGGGGGGGGGAAGGCCCCTTCCCCCCTCCCAAAATAAGCAATGAGGTGGGGACAAAAGCAAAGGTGGGGGGAGAAGGTGGGCAAAAGGAACCACAGGGGGAAAAAATTAAACCTTATAAAAGTGGTGGGCAAAGTAGCTAGAAAGACATTCTGATTGGCGGCGTGAACGAGTCTTTGCGAGACAGCGTGTGTGCAAACACATAATTCTTCATTCCATTCACAACTGAGTTGTTTAATGGAGTTGTCCCAGATGCATTCTGAATGTGGGTATGTCTATCCGTGGTTATTAATGAAGTTGTCTAAGAGGAACAACCGAGTGTCAGCTTGGAAAGATCAACGAGTTTTTCCTTAAAAAACGAACAAACAAACCCCCAAACCTTTTTAGTGGAATTCCCAGCGGCATCTGACCGGCCCAGGTGGGAAGAAGGGTTGTGTGTGACCCAAAGGGCCCCGTTGCTCTCCTCCAGCAATGCTTTTTGTGGCTTTAAACAAGTGGCGGTGTATCAAAACAAGGGCGACAATGTTCTCTTCCTTCCTTTTGTGGCCAACCAACTCAGGATGTCTTATCCGTTCCCAGAGACCGCCCACTAAGATCCTGACGGAGGGGGTCAAGACTCAATTGACTTTATCTCCAACACTTTCCCAACAATAGAGGTCCTTCACTTGGTCAAGGCTACCCCACTAAGATCCTGACGGAGGTGGTGAAGATTCAATTGACTTTATCTCCAACTCTTTTCCAACAATAGAGGTCCTTCACTTGGTCAACGCGACCCCACTAAGATCCTGACGGAGGTGGTCAAGACTCAGTTGACTTTATCTCCAACACTTTCCTAACAATAGAGGTCCTTCACTTGGTCAACGCTACCCCACTAAGTTCCTGACGGAGGTGGTCAAGACTCAGTTGACTTTATCTCCAACACTTTCCCAACAATAATGGTCCTTCACTTGGTCAACGCTACCCCACAGGTTGGTTGTCAGAAATAACTCCTGAAAAGCTGGCAGACAGGCTAATATGGACGCGACTGGAAGTCCCCCAACGTCGGCTTCTGCTTATTCCCATTTTGCCCTTGAAGGAGCAGGAAAGGAGGACAACCTGAGTGCCGAGAAGGGACGTCGTCAAATCTCCCGACGCCATCTCCCTCTCTCTCTACCTGGGGCTCTGCCATCGTCGGCCTCGTAGACACTTCAAAAGGCACCATTGCCGAGATAAAAGGGACGCTCCGATAATCAGCCAAGCAACGGATGGACTGACTCTCCCTGTTCAAGAGGCAATAGGCCTCTGATTGCCGGGCTCTGGGGAACCGTCAAATGACACCCAGGGACCACCGTCTCAATTACAACCAGCCTTGTGGGCGGTTTGGAGAAGACGCAGCTGAGCACTTGCAAGAGGCAAGTCACGGGGACCAGCTAGGCCTTCGTTTCTCCTCCTACGGAGCCCATTTTACTCTAGGCCTTTATATTGTGCTGTTATCCGGTTGCGGCAAGAAAAAAAAAGCCGTTTCTGGCTGTTGGAAAAAGGCGTCTGAAGTCTGAAGGAAAAAAAGAAGATTCCCCCAGGCCTTCTTTCCAAAGTGGCTTTCTGCTGAGCCCTGAGCACCGGCCGAGTCCCAGTCAATTAAAGGTCAGGCTGGCTGAGAATTATGGACGTCAAAGTCCAAATACAATTAGAAAGGGCCGCAGTATTTGAGGAGTCCGGGTGCAAATCTGCAACGTCCTAGGAGGAAGCAGCTTCGGCTGTCTCTTTTCTGTTTATTTATGCCACCCAATTTATGCGCTGCGCTCTTGAGTGGCTGATGGCCCTAAAGATCACAAACACTGCCCAATTATGAAAACACAGCAGACTTCCAAGTGTAAACCTTTTGTAAGCTTTTTAAGAGCGCAAACCAGAGATGTTACAGGGCAGCCCTGTTGCTCCGAGGAAATCAGAGGAGAGAGGAGGAAGGGGGAATTTTATCCAGCCTCCTGGGACCACAAATGGTCCCGGCAGGCAGCGCCGCTGGTGATAGGGAAGGACTGGCTTTGACTGGGGCAAAGGAGGAGAACATTCTCACGGGCCAGCACAGCTTGGCTTCCGAAATCCTGGACGGTGAGGACTTCAGCAACAGCCTTGAGATCAGTCTGGCTCAGAAGGAGAAGGCCGCGGTTCCCAAAGAGCCACGGAAAGGATGGAGGTTCGGTTTTAAAATCGCCAGGCAGCAAAATGAGCCGGTTCAGTGTCTGCGATCTCTACATTTCGCCGGGGGGGGGGCGGGGGGGGAAGAGCTTCAGCTGGAAGGCTGCTCGGCCTTTGGGCTAAGATCAAGGGGTAGCCCTGCTGCCAAAGCGTACTGCAGCCGATGTCTTGCATGGAGCCTCAGAAAAAGAAAAAAAACACCCCTAAAATCCCATGTTAAGAGGTGTGTGGGACACTGGGGCAGCTAAAAAGGTTGAGGGGGGAGTGGGAAGCCTTTTGATGCAAAAAGGCGAGAAAAAGAGGATAAAGATCTGGGAAATGGAGAGAGAGAGAGAGAGAAGAAAGGTAGAGAAAGAAAGAAAGAAAGAAAGAGAGAGAGAGAGAGAGAGAGAGAGAGAGAGAGAGAGAGAGAGAGAGAGGGAGAAAGAGAGAAAGAGAGAAAGAAAAAAGAGAAAGGAGAGAAAGGAAAGAGACTTATTCAAGCACGGCACTTGACTCCACCTCTGTGTTTCTAGGACCTTTGTGACTGCCTGTGCCACATCCGCCCCTTGCCTTTGCGCACACCACTTCCACCCGGCCTGTTGTGTTGTCTCAGCCACCACATCAAAGGGGCTCTTCCAACCTCAAAGCTTCCCCAGCGTAACTTGAGAGAGAGAGAGAGAGAGAGAGAGGGCGGGGGCTCCAACAATTGTCCCTAATCCCAGTAACTAAGGTTTTCCCATTCTTGCTAAGTCCACCTTCTCCACGACTTCTGTTTTTCAGTGCCTTCCTTTGACTTGAAAATGGGGATCTTGTCCCTTTTCACTCCGGGGACTCACTCCCCAGCTCCGCAGGGCACGCTCCAAATCAAGAGAGGGAGGAGGCCAAAGGACAAAGGGGAAATGATTCCAGGTTGGGGGATTATGGGGACAGAGGAGGGGTCCCAGTCGTCTTAAACACACACACACACACACACACACACACACACACACACACACACACACACCATCTCACTGTGCACTCCAAGGGTTTTACTCCAGAGAAGCCAGGGATCCCCTAAGTGTGGTGCACAGGAGGGGAACCTGAGAAATTGGGAAGCTGGCAGAGCGGGGATTTAACGCTCTCGTGCAAACTTTTCGGAGGCCGCTTCGGTCTTCTGGACTCTTGCTAAATCCTCTCGCAGCGTCGCCGCCGTTGTCGTCGTCGCTTCGACGAGGCGCTGTTGTTGGGACGCAAGGTCTGAGAGAGGAACCCCCCCCACACTTCCCAACCCCCTCCTCCCTCCCTCTCTGCCACCTGTCCATTTGTGGGCATTGCCAAAGAAGAAATATGTGTACATGTCAGACGAGGGTGGAGCGTATCACAAAGGATCCAGAGTTAGCAAAAATTGGGGAGGGGGGGGGAGAAGAGAAGAGGGTGGTGGTGGTGTGGGGAGGAACACAACACACTCGCACCAACGCCACCCAAAGGGGGCTAAAAATAGCGGAGAGCAGCACACGCTATATATGGAAGGAAAAGCAGAGGCAAAAAAATGGAGCAAAATGTCTTTTGACTGGGGGGGGGTGTTGGGTGTTGGGAAGAGGTTCCTGAACTGAGCTTCCTTTTCAAGGAGCAACGGAAGACCGGATGAGGAGAGGACCCATATTTTATTTTTATTTTATTTTTTTTGGGGGGGGGGGGCGCGCGCTAAGCAGATGGCACTGATGGGGTTTGGGAATCCCAGGTTGCCGAGTAAGAACAGTCGCGAGTCAGGGGCTGATAGGTCAAAAGCCTCGCCGCGCAGTTGGGTCGCTGATAGGTGTGCGAATTTTCGCAATAAAAAACTCAGCCAACCGGCTTAAGTTCCACCCGGCACTCAGAAGTCAGTCCCCAGAGCTAAAGGCAAGGGGCCAAGGTTGTGGTGGGGGTGGTGGGGGGCTGTTGAGTGTGGGGGTGGTCCTTGTCTTGCATGGGAACTGTGTGCCCACTTCAGCGGCCTTTGGGAGAATTTTAACTGATAGGCTACATCCAGCCCACCACGAAAGACAGTGAGAGAGCTTCCCTTGCCGCTGCTTAAAAGCATATTATACGCTGCACCAATTCACGTTAATTTCAAAAGCAATTAACTAACTGCAAACTAATGATAATTTTAAAAAAACCTCTATCTATCTATCTATCTATCTATCTATCTATCTATCTATCTATCTATCTATCTATCTATCTATCTATTTCTATCTATATCTATCTATATTATCTCTGTCTCTATCTATATTATCTCTGTCTCTATATCTCTATCTCTATCTCTATATCTCTATCTATCTATCTATCTATCTATCTATCTATCTATCTATCTATCTATCTATCTATCTATCTATCTATCATCTCCCACATCTGTCTGTCTGTGTGTCTGTGTCTGTCTGTCTGTCTGTCTGTCTGTCTGTCTGTCTGTATCTATCTATCTATCTATCTATCTATCTATCTATCTATCTATCTATCTATCTATCTATCTATCTATCTATCTCCACATCTGTCTGTCTGTGTGTCTGTGTCTGTCTGTCTGTCTGTCTGTCTGTCTGTCTGTCTGTCTGTCTCTATCTATCTATCTATCTATCTATCTATCTATCTATCTATCTATCTATCTATCTATCTATCTATCTATCTATCTCTATCTCTATCTATATCTCTCTCTCTCTCTCTCATCTCTCCCACATCTGTCTGTCTGTCTGTCTCTCTATCTCTCCCACATCTGTCTGTCTGTGTGTCTGTCTGTATCTATCATCTATCTCTCTCTCTCTCTCTCTCTCTCTCATCTCTCCCACATCTGTCTGTGTCTGTCTGTCTGTCTGTCTGTCTGTCTGTCTGTCTGTCTCTCTCTCTCTCTCTTTCTCTCTCTCTCTCTCTCTTTACCCTACCTACCTACCTACCTAAGTGAAAGAATAGGACAAACCATACTGAATAAAAGGCACAAGAGGAAATTGTAGGATAGATTATGGGGGAAAATGCCTGAGAATTTGTTCAGGTCCAACATGCCTAATGGGAGACAGAAAAGGTGTCCGTAACCAGGCCTCCTCCTCCTCCTCCTTTCACTCATCCAAGAAAGGAAGCCGAGCGCTGCCTGCTAGCTGAATAAGTAGACTTGGAGAATCACCTTGCCCGGAGTTGTGCTTGGAGGAAACAGTGAAGAAGAGCTAATTCAGATCGTCCTCGACTTACCGTCGTGGCTGAGCCCCAAATTTCCTTTTCCAAGTTTCCAAGTTTCGCCCCATTTTACAACCTTCCCTGCCACCCTTGGGAAGTGAACCGCTGCCGTTGTTAAAGTTAGCAACGCGGCTGTTGAGTGACTCTGCCTTTCCCCACTGACTTTGCTTTGTCGGAGGGGCGCAAAAGGGCATGGCGTGACCCCGGGATGCCGCGACCATCATAAATATGCGCCACTGGCCAGTTTCGATCGCGTGACGGTGAGGAGGCTGCGACGGTCGTTAAGGGTGAAAAACTCATCTCCATTTCAAAGCCGAAGAGCCAGCGCTTGTCCGAGGACGTCTCCGTGGTCATGTGGCCGGCATGACTAGATGCCAAAGGCGCACGGAACGCTGTTCCCTTCCCACCGTAGCGGTCCCTATTTTTCTACTTGCATTTTTTACGTGCTTTCGAACTGCTAGGTTGGCAGAAGCTGGGACGCGTAACAGGCGCTCACTCTGCTACGCGGCACTCGGGATTCGACCCGCCAAACTGCCGACCATCTGATCGACAAGCTGAGCGTCCTAACCCACTGAGCCACCACGTCCCTTAACCATACACACACACACACACACACACACACACATATATTTATATTTATATTTACATTTATATATTTATATATTTGGGGGGGGAGAGGAAGAGTCTGAGGAATTAAAACAAACTTAAGCGCCCGGTCCAAACTCAATCACCTTGTGCCGGCGACAAGCAAGGGCTTTTCCCTATCAAAGCAACTGAAGGTCAGCCTTCTCCTCATTGATCTTGCAATGTTTGTTAATTACTCTGTCACTGATGTGGCGAAGGATAATTAAACAGCTCTGTTTATATCTTATATGCATAATTATGAGCCTTGCCAGTGAACTCACGGAGGCTGGAGAAGAGGGAAGGGACAGATGAAGGCAGATGAGTTTTTCCCCCCCTGCGTTATTAAACGGGAGTGCGAGGGGAGGGAGGGGAAACTTGGAAACACCACCACCCCCCTACACACACACACACACACACAAACACACACACCCTCACCCACCCTTGGTGCACAAAAGGGAGAATTTTTGACGGATCATCGGTGAGATTCGGGAAGGCGGGGGGGGGGCTCGTCAAGAGACGTGTGGAGAAGGGTGAAATGTCGAGCAAAGTTATTAAACCTGAAGGGGAGTTAAGACTTCATTTGAAGACGCCCTTCCCCTTGCAGGGTGGGGCGAGGGACCTCTGGAAACTCAATGGTAAATTGCTATGCACTCTGCGGCTGCTTTCCACACACACACACACAGACACACACACACGTCTTTTAATCCTTTTTCCTTTGTAATAAGTTTTATGGGGCTTCTTATGCCCAGCTCTCTCTCGTGACTACCTGAGAGAAACAGAAGCGAAGCCTAAGGTTTAGTGGGCACGTCACAGACGTGCAGGGATGCAGGCACAAACACGCACACATCCCAAATCCCTTTTAAACTCCTAAAGCATTATAATTTAGGGTTGCCCACCACCTGGCCCTCACAATATATTGATGGAAGAATTTGGCCAACCCCCCCCAACTCTGCTTGTATGTCTCCCTTTTATTTGGGCCGAGGGTCCCCAATCCCAGGGCCGCAGCCCGCTACCGGTCCGCGGCCGGTTTGAAACCGGGCCGCACGAGTGATGGGCATGCGCGAAGCTCCAATCAGACGAGCAGAGGGCCCGTGCGCTGACATCCGAGGCACCGCTTGCGCGAAAGGACGGCGCTTCCGTTCCCGAACCGCCATGCACGCATAGGGAGCTTCGCCCGCAAGCCCTCTCCGCTCGCGAGGGGAGCTTTGTGCGCATGCGCACGCCTGCCACTCACAAGCCCCTTCCCGTGCCCCAGGCCGTGCCGGCAAGCTGGAAAGGTTGGGGACTGCCGTGTCGGATGTTGTAAGTTCTCAACTTACAACAATTCGTTTAGTGACTCCTTCAGAACTGCATCGCTGAAAAAAGGGCAATTCGTGACCCTTTTTCAGAGTGACGCCCTTTCCAGCATCCCCGCGATCACAATTCGGACGCTTGGCCACCCCTTCATACTTACGACCGTCGCTGTGTCCCAAGATCACCTCATCCCCTTGTTTGCGTCCTTCGGACAAGCAAACTCAACCGGGGAGGGGGGGGGGGAAAGCTGGATTCATTTCACCACCTGGCGCCTAACTTTATCCACCCCGGTGAAAGGTCGTTAAAATGGGGCAAAACTCACTCGTCCGAGTGCCTCGCTGAACGACAGGAAGTTTTCCGGTCGTGAGTCAAGGACTGCCTGGATTCGGAAGCCAAGCGCAAAACCCGCAGATCTCTGCAGCGCTCTTCGGCAGGAGAAATGGGACATTCTGAACGCTGATTTTTGCATATTAAAAAAAGGATCGTCCAAACAGCTCTTTTTTTCGTCCCTCTCCCCGCTTTTGCAATAAAGCCGGCTTTAATGGACGCTACCGGCTCAATTAGCTTCATCTCCAAACTCACCCACGGAATGGCTCCTCCTGGCTTAAGAATGACCCTCTGGGCTTTCCCTTCCTATCTAGGTTAGATAAGAGTCCAAACGAGGAGGGCAGTTTTTAATTCAAAGCAGGAGGATATTTGAAGGTGGGGGGCAGCGTGCCACCTGTGGGGAACGAAGGAAATCTTCCTCGCCCCGGGAAAGAGTCGAGTGGGCATCTTTTTTTTTGCTTTTTTCTTTCTTTCCCCACAAGCAGGAATTTGTTGTTATTGAGAAGAAGTGTGGGGTGGGGTGGGGTGGGGGAAACAACCCCAGGCTGAAAGAGTAAAGAAAGAATTGCCGAATTAACCGTGCAACTAAGAAAAGCGAACACTGAAAGAAAAAAAAGGGGTGGGGGGGTGGGGGGAAAGGAAATTCTGTCCTGGAAGAAAGGGGGGGGGAAAGGCAGGGGGAGAGACTAAGGAGTTGCTGCTGTTTGATTTTTTTTTTAATTTTTTTTTTAAAAAAAATTATTTTGAATTTTCTTTTACATCCTGCCTTTATATATCGGACATTATTGCAGTGTCCAAGGCAGCCAAATTCTACTTGGCTCGGCTCACCCACTCCGTATATTCTTCTTTTTTCTTCTTCTCACCTTAAAAAACAAGAAGAGACAGGCTCTCCAATGGCTGCAGCACCCAAAAGCGTCCTCAGGTGTGCACAAACATGAGCGTGGCAACAAAAGGAAAGGAGTGCTACTCGGGGTGGGGTGGGGGTGGGTGGGATGTGTATTAAAAACTGCACATCCGTGTATTATGGATTCAGCTGATTTTAATTCACCCTTTTGTACCTGTGCTCGCTGCACTGCAGTCCCATTATCCGTAGTTTAGCGGTGGCTATTAGCGTTTTAAAAATCCTTCTGAATAATAGGTATTTAAGTTTGGGGCCTTTTAAATAATACATCGGAATCGTCCTCATTTATTATATATGCACCAAGGTAGCATTGACTGTTCTAATGGCACTGTGATGTTTGACTCGTGTTTCATAATCCCATTTTAAATATACGTACAGTTGCATTTGTTTAAAAGGGGGTACTGTCCAGGTTACAATAAGGGGGTGGGGGGGTGGGGGGATTCAAGGCTGGTGGGCTGGGGTCTTCCGGTTACTGAAAAGACACGAAGCGGCTTGAAGGAGCTAAAAGCCATTTGGGTGGTGTCAACCCACACCCATCTTTGCTTATCTGTCCAGGACCTAGATCTCCGTAACCTAGATCTAAAAACGTGATTAATCCCATTCCATGCAAAACATGCCCCCACCAAGGAGATTGTCCCAGGCTTTCTGGAAAGGCAGGTTACCCAATGCATCCAATCGAAGACACCCGAGATCATGAACCATCTTACCTGCAGGAGCTCCTCCACCGAGCTTGGAGATGACTTCACTGTTGGAGGCCCGAAAGCTTTCGTCCTTGGGGGGAGGCCCGTCTGAATCGCGTTCCTCCGGGAAGCTGCCATCTTGGGAGTCCTTCAGGGGTGCGGCTTCGTCCCCATTATCCTCGTCGTCGCTGCAACCTTTCGGCTGGACCATGTAGACCCCCTCGGGGGGCACCTCCGTCCCCTCGGGGGCCTTGGGCTCCTTGTTCTCGATGCGCCCCAGCAAGGGGTCTTCGCCGTACTCGCCGTTGACCCACTTCTCGATCACCTGCCTCCGCTTGTCCTCTTCGATCTTCTGCACGCGGTGCGGCCCCTCCGGGAACTCAGGCCCGGGCTCCTGGGCTGCGGCCCGGGCGACCTCCTTGGGGCCTGCCGTGTCAACGCCAAGGCTTTCCCACCCGAGGGGAGCTTTGTCGACCTGTCCCTGCTCAGGTCCTTTGTGCTCGAAGACCACCTGCCGGCTGAGCTTGGCACAGATTGCGTTTAATTTCAGGCCACCTTTGCGCTTGGCAGCCATCTTGGGGTTTCCTGAGGTTGTGTCAGTGCATATACTTCTTTCAGCTGGAGGAAGGGGCAGGGGAAAGAGCGAGAGACAGAGAGAGAGACAGAGAGAGAGAAAGAGAGAGAAACAAAATGAATATTAGCAGAGGTTTAGTCATTGTTCTAGCCAGTGGTGGGATTCAAACAGGCGAACGATCGGTTCTCTTGCGTGGAGGCCACTTCCGGAAGTCCATTCCGGGCCTGGGCAACAACAAAAAAAATCAGCTACCGGTTCTGCCAAAGTGGTGCGAACCAGCTGAATCCCACCACAGAGCAGATCTTCAACTGGGTGGTGGGTGGCCAGGGATCAAGATGATCTTCTACCTACCTAGCCAGGCTCTCCAAACTTGGCAACTTTAAGACTGAAGGACTTCGACTCCCAGCATTCCTCAGCCAGCCAAGAGGAATATACAGGGGCCATTTCCCACACATGGTTGATACAGAGAACCTACCAAACTGGGATAAATACAATTATGGGGCATGGTTTCCTCGTGGTCTGTTTCCAGGACTACCGCTTCTTTTGATCCTCAAGAGGAGAGGTCTTCCAACTTGTCCCTTTGATGACTTGCGGACTTCAACTTCCAGAATTCCTCAAGTCCGCAAGTCCTCAAAGGGCCGAGTTGGAAGACCCCCATGTGCCTGGCTGAGGAATTCTGGGAGTTGAAGTCCGCAAGTCATCAAAGGGCCAAGTTTGAAGAGCCCTGTTTGTGGGGAGAAGCAGGCAAGAGTCCCCCGCACGCTGATCTTTCCACAAAGCAACACACAACCCCCCTCTTTAAGGTAGCATTTGGCGATTAAGATCCGCAACACGAGTTGTCTCAGAGCTAACCTTCGCGCGTTCTCGCTTGTATGTTATATTACTCTCGTGCAGTTTCTTCTTCTTATTCTAGCGGGTTTCGTTCGGAAGTGAGTTGCCTGGAGTGGCTTTAGCTAGACAAGACGTATCTACTAACAAACCAACCAAATTAGAATGACACTTGGGTTGGGTTTTAAGACCCCAGGCCTTTCCCTTGTATCCCTCCATCCAGCCCTGGGTATCCTTTCCCGCTTAAGCCCTAAGAGGTAGGCACAGTGTGCCATCCATCCGAGGCCTGGTGGGGCACCCAGAAGCCTTTGTGCCTTCCCCCAGTGCTTCAGCCTGACAGCCCCACAGAACAGTCAGCAAGAGGTTGCTTGGCGCGAGCGGCTGACCGCTCTGGGCACCATTTCCCCATGAAGAGCGGCAGGGGAGAGTCCCAGTGGCCGACGGCTGATTCACAAACAAGTGACAGCGAGGAGCAAAAAATGACCCTTCAAACCTCCTTAAAAACATTCCTGGACGTTAAGTGATTCTGCCTCCGCAACCGACATTCCTAGGCTGCCAAAACTAGCATTGCTCTGCGCTGACCGCGAATTGTGGTTTCTAAAACGTTCTTTTATCGCTTCAGCCACTTCGAGAGAGTTTCTCCTTTCTCCTTCCGTTGGCTGAGTGGTCCGGTTCCCACCATTCCTTTCTCTTGTGGGACGAAGGCAGCCAGCCCTCCGTGTCCACGCACCATTACGGGCCCTATTTCCCGTAATGGTTCGCAAGATCGCGCTGGCCGGCGAGCAGAGCCCAAAAGCACAGGGTGTTGATCTCATTTTCAAAGCGGCAGGGAGCGTAATCAACAGCGATCGAGCCCGTGGGAGGGCCAGCGAACCCTGCAAAATAACCAAAGCCTCCACTTTGCATTGTTCTTTTCTCACCCACAACAATGCGATGCTCCGATAACACTGGGACAAAAACACGTACACCTGTAGAAAAAATACAAAACAAAACACGCCCGCCCGTATATCCTCAGAGAAAGGGCACACCCTGAACACACCTAGATACACCTAGGTTCTGCGGAACGCATACCCAGATGCTCTCTCTCTCTCTCTCGCACACACACACAAGCACACACATCTGCTTGTGTAATAGTAGCTTAGAGGGGAATCCAGGTCAAGGTTTCGTCACCGCGTTGCCTTGGCCTTAGCTGGCCCAGAAAGTAGGAGTAGCCCAGGCCCACAGCTCTCCTCAGCTACACCTCAACGGATGGCAAGCCGGAGAGGGTTGAAGGAGATTAAAGGAAATTAGCACCCAGCTCCAGATCTGGGCAAGGATCTGTGTCTATGTGGGGGAGAGAGAGAGAGGAGAAATGAATTTGCAGGTGGTCCTCGACTTACGACAAAAGCTGAGCCCAAGATTTATGTCGCTCCGCGAGCTTTGCCCCCTTTTATGACTTTGCTTGTCGGACGTCGCAAAAGGGGATCGTGGCATGAGTCCTGGGATGCCGCAGCCGTCATAAATATGAACCAGTTGCCCAGCGTCCGGATTTTGACCGCATGACCGTGGGGTGGGGATGCTGCAAAGGGTCGTTAAGTGTGAATGGCAGCCGGGCTTGGAGAGATACCCAAGAGCATCGAGGCAGAGCAGTCTTGAGTTTCTTTCTCACACCCTCTCCCTTCTGGTGTTTACTGGTGTTTACTAAGAGCTGCTGAATTCCTTCTTCAGGGCCATCTCCGTACTCTCCTACAGGTAGTAAAAAGGTAAAGCTAAAGGTTCCCCCGCACATGCGTGCTAGTTGTTTCCGACTCTAGGGGCCGGTGCTCATCTCCGTTTCAAAGCCGAAGAGCCGGCGCTTGTCCGAGGACGTCTCCGTGGTCATGTGGCCGGCATGACTAGACGCCAAAGGCGCACGGAACGCTGTTACCTTCCCACCGGAGCGGTCCCTGTTTTTCTACTTGCATTTTTTACGTGCTTTCGAACTGCTAGGTTGGCAGAAGCTGGGACGAGTAACGCGCTCACTCTGCTACGCGGCACTCGGGATTCGACCCGCCAAACTGCCGACCTTCTGATCGACAAGCTCAGCGTCCTAACCCACTGAGCCATCAGCGTCCTTCTCCTCTTTCAGAGCAAACGGAAAACCCCCTAAGTAGAAATCACCCACCCCACCCCCCAGGATTCCCTTCACGTTTGGCAGCTCCTATTAAAGAGCGGATCTGAGGATAAGAAAGCTTTCAGAAAGTTTTCAAAATTGCGATTGGTTAAAAAGCGCAAGCTGCCGTTAAAAGGCCACTCTTCGCACCGCAGATTTAATGGGTGGGGGAGGGGGGGGAGGAGAGAAACCTGCCTCACCCCCCCCCCAAGAGTCTTTTCTCTTTCCAAATTCGGCATGGAGATAAAACAACCCGGGCACAAGAGAAGAATACTGCAGGGAAGCAACTGCAAGGGAGGCCAAGATCTGAAATGCTATTTAAGCCCCCGTTCTCTTTGCTTTTATTTCCGGAAAGCCTTTCCACCGGATCACACCGCTGGACAGAGGCAGCTTTTAAGTCCAGCCTGTGAAATATAGGCTAGCTGCCAATCCTGGCGTCCACCCCCTGGCTCAAAAGGTCAGCTTAAACACCCCACCCTCCCACTACACACACACACACACACACACACCACAGAAGAGTTTTGATTCTCCATCCAGGGCCCCCGAAAAAGTTTCCAGGCTATGTAAACTTCCCTTCTCCCCCAAAAGAAATGTTTGGCTTTTGCATCCATCCAAGGAAGCCATTTATAACCCAGCCTTGTCACCGTCCCCGTTTCATCTCGGCCCCAGTACATGCTCTCCCACATGCAGTATTTATATTGGACGCTTCCTGAGAAAAACAATGCCGCTCTCCCAAGTGTTTACAACCACGAGTTGGCCTGAGCGAAAGGGGGCAGGGGAGGGGAGGGGAGGGGAGGAAAAAAAGGAGGAAAGCGGTTAGGAATCCGTCAACCTTCCTCCACTCACGTTGGGAAACCAACCGGTGGCAGATCCAAATCTCCTTTCAGCAAAGAATCAAATAATATTTTTTTTTTAAAAATAAAGGCTCTAGTCCTCAAGAGGGTGCACAACTCAAAATGCCCCGCACCCTGCCTACCAGCCAGGAAAAATGAGGAACGGGTTGGGGGTGGGGGAAAAAAGATGTGAACGGCCTTCCTTCTCAAGAGCTTTTTTTTTTTAAAAGGCATGCCACCTTACGGGAAAAGTAACCACCGCCATGCGTAAATGTGCTTCACTTGCAAGTATTTAAAATCGAGGCCACAACTTTATCCGAGGGTTCAACCTGGACTGATAAAACAACAACAACAACAACAACGGCGGGCGGCGGCACAAACACCAACCTGGAGGCAAATTCCCCAGACAGATTCAAACTTTGCTTTCCCTTCAATGCAAGTTGGACCACCGCTGCCAAGAAAGGCTGGGCAAGAGAAGGCAAAGGGGGGGGGGAGGACCAGGAGGGGAAGGGGGCTCCAGCCGGTGGGAGGGGCTGGGGGAGAGGGGGAGGGCCATCCCGCAGCTAGGGAAAAGCGGTGGGTGAGGAAAGTGGGGGAAAAAAGCGCCTGGCAGGAGTGCCACTTCAGAGGGCTGGGAGGAAAAAAAAAAAAGGGAACAGATGGATCTTTCGTATTCTTATTGAAGAATTTGCAACCCAGCTGAGTAGCTGCGCTCAGGAGGAAATCCGCCGCCGTGCCAGCCTCGCAGGAGCCGGGAGGGTTTCAGCCAATCAATTATTCACCGCATTGTTTGGGGCAGGAGCAGGGATGGGGGGGGGGCGGAAAGCTCCTGGGGTGCCGTTCGCACACAGCTCCCAAGCCAGGCTGCCGAAATCCCAAACCTGGCAAGGGGATAGCAGCAGCTCGCCGGTTCCGACACTTGAAGCTCATCTAGACCAGAGGACCCCCAACCTTTGGGGGGGGGGCCCGGGGACCGGTTACGCGGAGAGAGGGTTTTTCCGCCGGACCGTAGGCTGCGTGGTTTTGTGTCGCTGCCTGCATCGGGCGGATGGGGCTCTGCTTGTTTGTGCGGACCGGTTGCTGGCGTGCCGCGGCCTGCTACCGGTCCACGGAGCAGGGGTCGGGGACCCCGGGATCTAGAGCAGCCCAGGGCTACAGCAAAGGGGGTTTGATCCTCAGAACGGCCTGGATTCCGATCTCGCCCCACGAAGGACCCGGGAGACGAGGCTGGGGGCTGCCATTCTGGACCTCTGCTTGCAAGCGAGTTTTATGTCCGAGCGGGTCCCTGAGTCGGGTTTGAGAGGTCCAGGGCCAGAGGTGTCCCGCACAGCCCCGGGACAAGATCTGTGATTTCCACTTACAGCCCGTCAAGCCTAAGACTCCTTCTCCAAATGAGACACAGGTGAGATGCCCGTGGCCCTGGGTTCAAGGCCTGGTGGTTGCCCGGGTCGAAAGTGGAGCAATCCTGTTAGGACAGACATGCCGGCTGAGTTACAGTGTCCCAGAAGACTTGAAAGGTAGTTTAAGGGCGGTCAGAATTTCTTCCGCACCTCTGGCCAGATGTGTGCTTTAGGAAACTCTCCTTTGAGGAGAGAGAGAGAGAGAGAGAGAGAGAGAGAGGACTGCGGAGGGCACACCTTATTACTCTGCCCTCCTTATGCACGTACATCCAGCTCCCATTTATCAATAAAACATTTTATTGCTTTTAGCTGATGAGTTGACCTCGGCTTCGAGGAACAACGTCTCCTCCACCTGACCTTGGGGAGGGTCACCGGGGCTGCCTGGCCAGTCCTGTGCTCAGGGGTGGGGGGGGGAGAGACTTCCTGCCAATCAAACCCCAACAGGAGGAGGCTGGGCAGAATTGAGGGAGGGGGGCTTGTCCTGGGAATGTCTACACAGGGAAGCTTTTCCATTAGCAGGATGAAGGACTGGATCTTCCAGAGCGCTGGGAATTTATAGCCAACCAGAGAAGTCAACCTTGCCAGGTTTTCTTTAAAAAAAAACCAACAAGTTTCTAGTCCTTAGGAATTTCAAGAGTGTGGCTTAACGAAACAAAATGAGAGCGTATGAGGAGGAGGAGGAAACTGCTCCAGTGGGCTGGGGGGGGACGACAGGCTAGTTATTTCTAAGGACATCCCCCCTCCTTACACACAACTAGCAGGAATAAAGAGTTTGTAAAAAAAAAATAAGCCGTGTGCGCGAAAATATACTGTATTTCTTTTTGCAAAATGCAAACTAACCGGCAGCCCAGATTCCACACTAATATCCTATCTCTGCCATTACAGCGAATGGCTTTCTGATCACACTCCCAAAACTGTCCTGATCCTTCTCTCTGGAAACACACACACACAGACACAGACACAGACACACACACACAGACGACACACACACACAAACACACAGGGTCGTGACTATTCCTGAGCCACCATCCTTGAAAAGGCAACCAGGGGGAAACCTAAAGCGTTAACGGCAATCGGCGAAATGGCACAGCAGATTGCTACAATAAATAATTTACTGATATTTATAAATATTCAAATCAGCGGGCTTCGGAAAGCCGAAAAGAGAGGCAGAGGGAGAAGCTGGGAAACAAGAATGTGCCTCTGTGTGTGTGGGGTGTGTGTGTGTGTGTGTGTGTGTGTGTGTGTGTGTGTGCCATAGCGTGGACACTGTGTGGGGAAGTTTTGCATTAATTCCCCCCGGCTCTGGCAGATTCACCTGAGATCTATTCCTCATTTCAAACAAATCTTCGGGCGTCAGGAAAAAAAAACAGGCCTTGATGCACCTGCGGAAGGAATAGCAGGAGAAGGATCAACGGACAGATGGAAGGAAGGCGAAAATCTGGCAGGCTGGGACTGTGTGTCCAGACCCTGAAGACTTGGTTGGTTAACCTTCCACTGGGAAAATCCACAGGGATTTCTGTGGATTCCTTACTGGCGGCGTGTGTGTGTGTGTGTGGGGGGGGAATCCTGCCTTTTGCCTTCTCTGGGGTCACATCCCAGCTGGAGCTTTCTGGCAACAGAGCCTTCAAGAGTAAAAAAATAAAATAAAACCTCTCCGGGATCCACCATCTTCACGGACCTCTTGACTCGTTTCGTAAGCCTGAAACCTTCCTAAGAAAGACCAGTTTGAGGGTCTCTGATCTGTGATGGGCGGCCAAGGGCCGGCGTTTTAGTACGAGGAAAACGATAGCATCGTGACAAATAAACGGCACCAGCTAACACCGAACGGTCGCCAGGAGAGAGGCAACCTATTCTCAATATGATTTCCACCTCGCTCATCAAACCGTCGCCATCAATCCTGGAAAAAAAACACAGCAAATGCAAAAGCAAAAGCCAAGTTGAAAGGCCGAAATGTGACATAATAATGCCAGCCGATGCTATAGGTAGGAACTACCCGGCTGATCTCAATGCACGAGTCGGCAACGGAAGCCGTTCGAGACTTGGGTCCTAGACGGTTCACGGATAAACTGGCTGGGGTAGCCGTCAAGACTTGGCCAGTTCCTAATTTTGACCGCTGCTTAGCCAAGGTTTTCAGCCAATCGTCACTCTCTCCCAGCCCACCGTACATCATAAACCAGTTGTGAGGGTTTTTTGTTGTTTGTTTTGTTTTTTTAAAGGAAAGAGAATTATCATCCGTGCTGACCGGGGTTAAACCAATGCACGGTGACAAAAAAACCCGCAACCTGTCCCAGCCCTGCCGAGCATCTGGCACCACGTCCAAGGGCGGCAAGTGAAAACTCCCCTTTCCTCAGTTAGCATCGCAGATAGATGGCTATGAGGGCAAGGCACCAATAATTCAGAATTTCCCACCGGCTCGCAGCTGGAGGCGATCCAAGGCTTCCTCAAAAGGCTGACGAGGGCTGCTTCCAAATCCTTCCAGCCCCAGAGATATATTTCTCTCTCTCTCTCTCTCTCTCTCTCTCTCTCTCTCTCTCACACACACACACACACACACACACACACACACACACACACACACACAGACACCAGACCCGAGGGCACGCTGACCCCTGGCTTGAAGGCCAGTCGGGTCACCCCGACACTAAAACTTTGCGAGTTGAAGCTTGCGATGAGGGCGCACCAAAGGGAAAGGCAGGAGAAGAGGCCTTGATGTTTGCTCCGTGCGGGCTGGGGGATTCTGGGAGTTGAAGTCCGCGCAAGAGTCCGAAGCCCTGAACTCACTCCCTCAGGGGGGAGAAACAGAGGAAGCTCTGTTCTCGCCCGCTGGTTTGAGATAGCGCTGGGTCACAAGGCCCGGCGGGACCCAAGAGGGCTTTTTAGTGGCGCCCCCACAGTTCTCCCTCACCTCAGCCCTTGTCAGCACAGGCTCACCGCCTCTGGACTTAACCTGTGGCACCTCCACCTGCTTTTAGCCACAGCATCCCACTAGTAACCCACCAGGCCATATATACACACACGGGAAGTCTGTCAGCTTCCTCACTCTCCCCATGTTTTATGATCTTAGCTGAGCCGGCGCTGAGCTCTCTGGTAAGAAATAAAGTTATCCCTCAGCGTCCCTTCGAAACATTTCACTCAGTGCAAACGGTGTTTAAGAAAAATGAGGACATATTTCTTCTTAAGGATGCAAACTCTCCCTTCAGAGGCCTAATTTATGCCATCTATCAGCTGGCCAAGGGGGAAAAAAAACAAAAAAATGGGGCAGGCTGGCCAGAGAGAGGGCCAGGCTGGGCGAAAAGTCTGCGCTTTTAAAATAAAATAAAAATTAAGCCTCCGGAGCCCAAGCAAGATCGTGCAATGAGGACTCTGGAAGGGCTGTGAGTGGGAAAGAGAGCGAGAGAGAAAGAGAGAGTGAGAGAGAAAGAGAGAGTGAGAGAGAGAGAGATTGGGTTGATCAGAAGCACCTCGTGGGAAACATTGGCGGGCTCCGATGGCTCGCAGCGGCCCCTGGGCAAAGATCCGTGCGGTGAGCGGAGGGACTTGCTTAAGCAGCTTCTTGGCAATCTCGGCCTTTCCTTCCAGCTTCCGGTTTAATGGGTTGGGTGGGCGGGTGGGTGGGTGAGCAGCGGTGGTGGGGCTAGCTTAGCCCGCTTGAGAAGCAAAAGCAAAGCTTTCGAAAAACCGGAAGGATGAGGGAACGGGGGACACGTCAGTCTCCAGGCGAATCGAGGCGTTTCGACAGCGCGCCAAAAGTACTTCCAAGTCCAGGGGCTCTCCTGCAAACCCAGACAAACCAAAACAAGCAAGCCAACCATCTTGGATCAGCCTTCCTTTGCCGCACGGACTCATCAAACCATCGATTCGTCTATCGTGCCTTCTAACTTCTGGGGGAGCAAACCAAATACGCCTCGGGAAACCCTTTTTAGACTGCTGGTGGGTGGGTGCGCCCCTGGGAGGTTTCAGGTGCTTTCGATCAAGAGTATGGCCCAATCGAGCGCCAAAGCATGGAGGCCTTTGAACTCTGGTGCTGGAGAAGACTCCTGCGAGTCCCTTGGACCTGCAAGGCGATCAAACCGGTCAGTCCTGGAGGAGATCAACCCTGACTGCTCCTTAGGCCAGATCCTGAAGCTAAAACTCAAATACTTTGGCCACCTAACGAGAAGGAAGGACTCACTGGAGAAGAGCCCAATGCTGGGAAAGGTTGAGGGCAATAGAAGAAGGGGACGACGGAGAATGAGGTAGCTGGATGGAGTCACTGAAGCCGTAGGCGTGAGCTTAAATGGACTCCAGAAGATGGTAGAGGACAGGAAGGCCTGGAGGAACGTTGTCCATTGGGTCGTGATGGGTTGGACACGACTTCGCAGCTAACAACAACATGGCCCAATCCTGTTCCAGTGGATCAAATTGGATAATTGAAGGCCTTCTTGGATTTTTAACCCCCTCCTTGACCGCCATCTCTTTAACGGCTCTCTCTCCCGAAGTCCGCCATTACCAAATATTACAAACAGCGTCGAAGCCAGCCACCGTCTAAAAGTTACAATAGACAATATAGACCTAGTGGCGCATCCTGTCCCGTCAAGCAGCCAAATCCTATGAAAAGGTTCCTTTGCAGGCAGGCAGAATTACTAGAAGCACGCTTCTCCGTGTTTTTTTCAGCACTGCCTTACAGCCAGGAGGAAATCCTCGTGAGTGCTACCCAACTCCCCTTTGCAACAAAATCCGGCTTTTTTGGGGGGGGGAAGTTCAGAAGCCCCTGTTCACTTCTTGGAAGTCAAACTAGAACTTGTGGGGGGGAAGGGGGGGGAGAAATGTTGGAAACCAACCCCCCTCCCACCTTTTTCACCCCAATAATCCCACCCCTGCGGATTGCTCCCTGGGCGTTTGTTAACTCCACCAGACGAGCATCCCCTTGCGCGTCCCTGAAAAATTTCCAATTTCCTACCTGCGTTAAATCATTAGGCACAGCACAGAAGCTTTTGGGGGGGGGGCTGACAGCTGTAAAAGAACGCATATCTAGGATTTGCTAGTTGCCACTGAGGTGGTGGCTACTACTGCTCGGCCCTGCGGTTTTGAATTTCGTTTGGCAGGAAGGAGAGAGAGAGAGAGAGAGAGAGAGAGAGAGAGAGAGAGAGAGAGAGAGAGAGAGAGAGAGAGAGAGAGAGGAGAGAGAGAGAGAGAGAGGGAGAGAGAGAGAGGGAAGGAGAAATAAAACTAAGGTCTAAGACATTACCCCCAATCTGGATTATTTTTTTTCACCATGCCCACTAGGTTCTCTGTCTCTCTCATCCTTTTAGAGATTTTCCTTTTTTTAAATTGTTTGGGTTAAAATGTTTACTGCCCAAAACAAGTCTGAGTGGCCTCTCCTTTCTAAGCTAAGTGACTCCATAAATCAGGCAGAAGTGTTAACATCTCCAACACCGCCCAGGCCGTCAATCTCGCCCCCCCCCCTTTTTTTTTTACAAGGGGTGGATAGGAAGAAAGCTGGCAAAGAGGGGAGTGGGAGGAACAGACCCATCCCGACTCTTGGCCTGGGCAGATCCAGGGATCTGAGGTTGGAAGCAAACTGAATACCAAACGGGGGCGGGCAGGGGGGCTGCTATTACCCACGGGGGGGGGGGTCTCAAAGGCAGCAACTCCAGAGGGAAAGGGCCAAAGGCGAAGCAAATCGACAGAATTTAGGGAAAACATATACGGTCGTCTGCACCGACTGGTAGGGAGAGGTTGGGACAGTCTCCTGGTCACTTTAATGGCAGCACCCATGAATTATAACCCTTAGCATTCGTGTAATTATAACATTAGCTATTTTATCCGGGAGAAGGCAGTATTAATATTCTGTATTGCAAATGCAAAGAGAGAGAGAGAGAGAGAGAGAGAGAGAGAGAGAGAGAGAGAGAGAGAGAGAGAGAGAGAGAGAGAGAGAGAGAGAGAGAGAGAGAGAGAGAGTTTGCTGAAGACCATATAGAGTCAAAAATTGAAATCGGACTATTTCAGGACTTCTCTAAAGAAGCGCATTTCTCGATACAGAACAAACGCTTATTATAATTATATCTTGACGTTTAATTCTCTAAAGAAGCCAGGATCTCGGGAGCATAAAAATGTTTGTCCAAAAATAATAATAATAATAATAAAGTAAATACACGAAACGAAAAGAAGGATGTCAACTTGGGCAGACTGAAAACGGGGGAAGATTCGATCCATCGATCGGAATACAGCTGGAAGGGACCCCCCGGAGGTCTTCTAGTCCAACCCCCAACCCCCACCCACCCCCACCCCACGCTCAGGCAGGAGACCCCGTGCCATTTCAGCCAGGTGGCTGTCCAGTCCTTTTCTTAAAAAAAAAAACGTCCAGGGACGGAGCACCCGCGACTTTTTGGAGGCAGGTCGTCCCGTGGATTCATTGTTCTCGCTGTTAGGAGGTTTCCGCCAGACCCAAAGAGAGCGGAGAGCAGGGGAAGGAGAAGGAGAAGGAGAAAATCCAGCTGGCCACTTGTGGGGAAAGATGTCGGGCCAGAGAGGAACTTTGGTCTCTTCATAAAAGCTTCGGGCGCCTCCGTAGCCAGCGGACCCGCCGGGGGGGGCTCTCTCGTTCGCACACAGCGAGCGGGCACGCCTTCCTTTTCTGGGCTGCCCGCCCCGGGTCTTCCCAAAGGCCCAGGTGGCCTGGCGGGTGAGTCTGCTCATCCTTAAGCCCAGGAGGAGGCTTTCGGCAGCCATCTCAGCCCGGGGTGCCGAGGGCTACGGGGGCCCTCCAAAGGCCCAGCGGAAGAGCCTTCTTCTGCCCCATCCTGCAGTGGACACGCAGGCCTTCACTTTCGCTCTTCACTGCTCGGGGAGCCCTAAAGTCCTTTTGGGGGCTCCGTCCCAGCAGGGTGCATTGGAACAGGAGACCCCTTCTTTCTCTCTCTCGCTCTTTCTCTTCCCCTCTCCTTCCTCTCTCCTCTTTCTCTCTCCTCTCTCTCCTCTTAATCCTCTTTCTCTTCCTCTCTCTCCTTTCTCTTCCTCTCACTCTCACTCTCCTCTTTCTCTTCCTCTCTCCCTCTCTTTTTTATTTCCCTCTCTCTCTCTCTCCTTTCTCCTCTTTCTCTTCCCCTTTTTCTTCCCCTCTCCCTCTCTCCTTTCTCTTCCTCTCTCTCCTCTTTCTCTTCCTCTCACTCATTCTCTTCCTCTCTCTCCTCTTTCTCTTCCTCTCTCCCTCTCCCTCATTCTTTTTCTTCCCCTCTCCCTCTCTCCTCTTTCTCTTCCTCTCTCTCTCCTCTTTCACTTCCTCTCTCTCCTCTTTCTCTTCCTCTCTCTCCTCTTCCTCTCTCTCCTCTTTCACTTCCTCTCACTCATTCTCTTCCTCTCTCTCCTTCCTCTCTCCCTCTCTCCCTCCCTCATTCTTTTTCTTCCCCTCTCCCTCTCTCCTCTTTCTCTTCCTCTCTCTCTCCTCTTCCTCTCTCTCCTCTTTCTCTTCCTCTCACTCATTCTCTTCCTCTCTCCTCTTCCTCTCTCTCCTCTCTCTTCCTCTCTCTCCTCTTTCTCTTCCTCTCTCTCCTCTTCCTCTCTCTCCTCTCCCTCTCTCCCTCTCTCCCTCATTCTTTTTCTTCCCCTCTCTCTCTCTCCTCTTTCTCTTCCTCTCTCTCCTCTTCCTCTCTCTCCTCTTTCTCTTCCTCTCTCTCTCCTCTCTTCCTCTCTCTCCTCTTTCTCTTCCTCTCTCTCCTCTTTCACTTCCTCTCTGTCTCCTTTCTCTTCCTCTCACTCTCCTCTTCCTCTCTCTTTACTCTTTCTCTTCTTCTCTCTCTCTCTCTCCTCTTCCCCTTTCCCTCTCTCCTTTCTCCCCCTCTCCCCTCTCTCTCCCTCTCTCCCCTCTTTTCGTGAACTCTATTTCTCTTTCCTTTCTGAAAACAAGTGAGCTGTAAATACTGTTTAACCTTCTCCCTCCCCTCCGCACTATAAAAACACAAATATGCCATAACTCAGCGGGCCCAGCCACCGCGCCTCCAACATGCCCTGCTCCGGGCCTCTCAGGAAGGTCATAACAAACGACTTTCCGATTCACTGCTCCTGAAATAATTTTGTGTATTAAAACCTGAATCTGCACTTTCTGGACCTGAAAGCCTCTCTTAATTATGCCAGGCGTCCTTGGGGTGGACAGCGATCCTTCACTGCTACGGCACCGCTAACCAACCGGAGAAACGGGTGAGAGCGGGCTCACCAACACACACACACACACACACACACACACACACACCCCAATATGAGAAGGCTGCCACCGTTGCCCCCCTCCCTGCCTGCTTTCCACCCCCCCCACCTTCGCTTTGCCCAATCTGTTTTCAAAGTGTGTCTGTCCTTTATTAAATTGTTTTCTTTCCCACATTATCAGTTGCCATGGAGACCTCATCTCTCGGATTATTTGAATTTCATTATATCTATTGATTTGGGAGCATTTCATCTTTTTTATTGTTTTTCTGTCAATTTTCAAAACGAATAACCATCTAATTTGCGTCAGCGCTGATTATGTTTGTCCCTCAATAGAGGTCGGCAGCTGCGTGGGGAGGGGGGGGGGAAACAAATCAATGGGGAAAGCATCATAAACCTTCCCAGGACAGTCTGCAGGGTGAGTGGGTGACATTCCACAGGGGGGGGGGCGAGAAAGACACCCGCTTCCCCCCCCCCCCGCACACACCCCTCTCTCTCTCTTTTTTTTTCTTCCCTCTTTCTTTTTCTTACATCCCGTTCCCAAACTAAAGGGCTGGCTTTAGGTGTCTGCTTTTTTGGGGATTTGTTCCTTGCTTTTTTTCACCCATTTCAGACAAACAGGGTTAAGTTGGAGGTGGGGTGTGTGTGTGGGGGTGGGTGGGAAGTCTTCAAACGGGTCGAGGGAAGGAACGCCGGCGAATAAAAAAAATTAAGGGAAGGTAAAGGTATATATTTTTCCCCCCCCCCAAAAAAAGGCAGGAAAATTAGGGGAAGAGGGGAGGGAGGAGGAGGGGGGTGGGGTGGGGGTGGGGTGGGGAAAAAAAAAAGAGGAAAGGGCAATTTGCAAATTGCTTACTATGATTTTTTTTAAATAATTTATGCCATTTTAAGCATTTTGTGTATAAATTTTTTAATAAGCCGCCCCGGAGCAAAATGGCCATTAGCATCCTAACCGTCCTTCTGCCCAATGGACTGGTGGTACGGGATCAATTTTCCAAGAGTACTTCCCCACCCCCCCACCCCCCACCCCTTTACGACATGATAAAACCTTTTAAAGCAACTTGCATAAATATGGAATTTTTTTTTTGCCTCCCAACCACCCCCGCCACCCCAACCCCCTTCCCCTTTTTTTTATAATAGCCTCTACTTATCCGCTAGGGAGAAAGCACGCATGTCTCCAAACGTCTGTGTGTGTCTCTCTGTGTGTGTGTGCGTGCGTGCGTGTGTGAGTGCGCACCGGGGTTTTTTTTTGGGGGGGGGTCGTGCAAGGGGAGGGCAGCTGGCAGTAAGACAGGCCCAGCCCTAACTGGAGCGGACCTGGTTGTCCTTCTAACAAGGGCACAAACTTTCATTAGAGATGCACGCAGTCAAAGGCAATTTAGGGGAAACGTGCAGTACGGAAAAATAAGACCTCAGCATTTTTTGTTTAAATACTCTTGCTTCCTTGCCTTTGTCCGGGGAAGATGTGTGTGTGTGTGTGTGGGGGGGGCTCTACCCTTGAGCAAAGCTCTGTGTCCAAAGTGACCCTTCCTTGGCCCGCAGGGAGGGGAAGGCAACCGGGGGAGGAAAACGGACCCCAGTGGTGGGCAGAGATGAGCAGAGAAAGGAGCCAGTGTTTTGCCGGGCCAGTTTCGGCTGCCCACAGGCCCCGGGGCGGATTCGAGAGACAAAAAACGGTCAATATCCAATATTTTATTTTATTTTTTTTGCAGAGAGATCGGCCGCCCCGGGGCTGCAAAGGGACAGGCCCTCGTCGAAAAAGCAGAGGGTATTCCCACTGCTTCTGTGCCACCTGTCCCTTCGTCCCGAGCTGGGGGAGAAGGACATCACGCCGAGGTTAAGGAAAAACCCGGAGAAAAACATCTGGAGCTGCCTGCCACCCAGTACGTACAAAAAAAAAAAAGTAATTTTCAGAGCCGGGCCAGGTGCACGACTCGGGCACCAAGAAATCAGCCTGCGCCAGCTTGAGGAAGGGGCCCAAATTCGCCAAGGCTAAAATAAAAGATCTGGATTCCGTCGCAGGAGGAGGAGATCCCTTTTTTCTTGCATAGTCCACGGCGGCTTGCAGCGGTACGGGCCGCTCTTTGACTTACAACAGTTCCACTTAGCGGCTGTTGGAAGTTTACGACGGCGCCCCAAAAAAGATGACCTAGGACGGGGATCCCCAACCCCCGGTCCGTGGACTGGTACCGGGCCGTGCGGCATGCCAGCAACCGGGCCGCGCAAACAAACAAAGCCTCCATCCGCGGGATGCGGGCAGCACACAAAACCACGCACTGTCCTGTCCGCGGAAAAAACCTCTCTCCGCGGAACCGGTCCCTGGTGCCCCAAAGGTTGGGGGGCCTCTGACCTAGCGCCGTTCTTTCCACACTGAGGACCACCGCAGCTTTCCCCAAGGTGGCGGGATCGAAATTCAGGTGCTTGGGCCACTGGTTCGTACTTATGACGGTTGCAGTGTCCCTTCTGGCCAGCCAACGCCAATGGGGAAGCCGGATTCATTTAACGAGCGTGTTACTCAGGAGCAAAACCAAGATGGCAGACCCTAGGCACTTTGGGAAAGCGAGAGCTGGATGTAGGACATGATGCTCCCGCAGACTCTACCCAATTCATTCAACTGCAATAGCAAGAACGTTTAGACTTACGTACCATTTTGCAGTGTTTTACAGCCCTCTCTAAGCGGTATGCAGAGTCAACGTATTGCCCCCCCAACACTCTGGATCCTCCTTTTACCGATCCCGGAAAAAGGGAGCCGGGTGAGGATCGAACTGCTGGCAATGGGCAGAGTCCGCCTGCAGTACTGCATTCTAGCCACCAGGGCTCCAAACCAAGCCGCTCGGCATTAAAGTGGACCACAGTTGGGATGGTCGGTCGGTTCCAATCCCGCCCTTCTTTGGACTCGTCTTTTTGTCTTAAGATATTTCCACCATCAACACAGACCCGGTTGCATGCTACAGAAAAGTCAGATGCTTCAGAAAGCGTCTTGGTGTGTGTGTGTGTGTGTTAGAGAGAGAGAGAGAGAGAGAGAGGGAGGGAGGGAGGGAGGGAGAGAGAGAGAGAGAGAGAGAGAGAGAGAGAGAGAGAGAGAGAGAGAGAGAGAGAGAGAGAGAGAGAGAGAGAGAGAGAGGGAGAGTGTAGGACAAGAGAACAAACCCAGGTAATTTGAAAAGGCAAGGCCTGGCTGCTTGAGGGCAGGTGTTTCAGCTCATTCCACCCAATTTGGAATCCTGATAAAAAACACGCGGACATAAAACAGCACGGGGGTGGCAAGAGATGGGATGCTTTTCACAGAAATTACAAAGACAGGTGTCAAAAACTCACCTCTCCTACTAGAGGGTGAAGCACACACCAGGTCACTTAGGCGAGAGGGACAACGTGGAAACGTAATAAAAGAAACAGGCGAAGAAAGACAGCTCGCTCCATTAGCGGCTGTTCAGAGTAAGGACGGCAAACGGGGACTCATAACCATTTCTCACCCTTACGACCATCCCGGCATCCCCGCCGAGCAAAATTCAGACCCTTGGGTACCACTGCTTCCTAGTTACGACCGTCGCAGTCTACCCGGGGGTTGGCAAAGGGCGGGAACTGTGAACGGAGGCGGTTGGCCCGCACGCATTTGAGCGCCAACCCAGTGGGAAAAATGCCTGTTTTGCAGCTGAATCCCTAGGAGCAATTTCATTTTATTTAGAGATGGCACTTTCCTGTCTTCTGGACTCATAGGAAGACTCGAAAGGAATAGGAAGGGGAGAGGGAGGAATGGGGTAGACGGGAAAAGGGAGCATCATTTCAGGAGAAATCCAGGCACGTGAGAAAAAAAAACACCGACACTCAACTTTTGCCAGGCTGACAATATGCCCGCAGCGAGAAAAATGCCGGGGGGGGGGGAGAAATCCATTCTTCCATCAAATGCCTTCCCTTCTTTTATCTCCTCCCCCCCCCACCTTTGCTTTAACTGTCATTAAAATAACAAGTTTCTATTCCAGTCTAAACATTCCCACATTGTAGGAAGGGTTATGTTACACCAGAGTCACCGTCGGGCCCAGTGTTTGCAAAGAAACCGCGCGGCAGGTCCCCCTCCACACACACACACACACACACACACACACACACCGCCTGACAAAGTGACTTATTAAAGTTTAAACAGTAATTAACGGAACAATAAAAATAAAGGGATGTTTGGGGAGTCGTAGAACGCGCAGGGTTTTTTGGCAATCCCAGCAAAAAAAAAAAAAATTGTTGTTGTTGTTATTGTTGTTCTCCCCGGTGCCCTGAGCTGGCAGGAGTGGGGGGGGGCAGGAAAAAAAGGGGGCTAAAGAGCCAGAGGGGGGAAGACGGCTGGAGAAGAAGTGCTGGCAGGCCTGGAGGAAAGCTGGTTGGGGCTGCAATTCCTTGCCTGGGGAACAATATTTGGGATTGGGGGCTCTCTGCCCAGAGGCACAACAGGCTGCCAGCCTATGAACCGTCCTGGGAGGTGAAGGGGTCAAGGCAAAAGAGAAGGCAGGGCTCCAGAGGAATTGTGGCCCTCGTCCAGAAAAGATCCTCTTAGATCCTCCAGTGAGGGTCAGCTCCCGACGTTTGATCTACACCCTTTGCAGGACACAAGAGGGAAGCCGCGCAATGTCACAGAACGACAGAGTTGGAAGGGGACCCTCGGAGCTCTTCTAGTCCAACCCCCTGCTAGAAACAGGGAACTCTAGACTGCTATTCCGGACAAGTGGAAGCTGTCCGAGCCTCCAGTGATGGAGCGCCCACAACTTCTGGAGGCGAGCCGTGCCGCTGGTTAATTGTCCTCGCCGTCAGGAAGTTTCCCCTTAGTTCCAATGGCTTCTCTCCGTAATTCGTTTCCACCCGCCGGCGCTTCTCGTCCTGCCTTCGGGCGCTTTGGAGAATAGCTTGACACACACACACCCTCTTCTTTAGTGGGCAAGCCCCTGAGATAGCGGGACCCCATCATATCACTCCTGGTCCTTCTTCATTTTGTCAGGTAGGGCCCACCGTTCAAGTCTATTGAGATCGGCCTGGATCTTGAGCCAGGCTTCTGGGGTGTGGGCTATTCCAGCTAAACAGTATTCCCGATAAAAGGAGAGATCGGAGTGGTGTTTTCATAAGACTGCAGCCCCTCTGGAGAAACCCAGCTCCCTTCTCCTAGCCAATGACCAAGTGCCTGAGAGTTGGCATGGGGAGACCCCAGTTCTAGCCCAACCTCAACCAGAGAAGGCTGGCTGAAGTTATTGCTGATGAATTTGGGCCTCTCGGCCCAACCTATTTCACGTCCTTGTTGGAGAAAGGGCCGTTGAAAAAAATAAGACGCGGCTAACAATTTTTTTAAAAATAAAGAAATAATAATAATCAAGAAATGTACTCCGTTTATTTCTGTATTAGTCAACAACTCTAGGACAAAAGGATCGGTAGGAACTATGTGATAATCAAGAAAGAGAAAGGCGGGCAAGACGCTGAGGAATAATACATGTAGAAATTCAGTAATCTTTTTCAACTTGGGTGCTTGCTCGATTTCTTCCAAGGCAAAACTGCAATTCCCAAGGATGGGGTGGCAACTGGGAAGTTTACAAATCAGAGGAGGCACCTTAGTTGTGGAGCACTGCACTCTCCCGGGCAGTTCCTGTGTTGTGCTAAGAGACTGGGACCAAAAAAAAAAAAAACCACTGGGGTGGCCTGGGAATGCAAACAGGAGATTAGCGAGCCGAGTCTTAAAGCAAACAAACCTAGATCAACTGGTTCCAAAGGAAACAGCTAACTGACAATAATGACTTCTTTCTAGAATAAATGTACGGCTGGCTGTTCATTGCATTTGAATTTCCTACTGGCAATAAAAAAAAAAACATGTGAAGAAGCGTCCCAAAGATAACCCAAGTTGAAGTCCACAAGTCATTCAAGGGCCAAGTTTGAAGAATCCCTGCTTTGGCCTTATGAGGGTGTGATACCCAAGAGGGTTGTCAAATCAGCCACAACGGAGGAACTCATCATCCAGACGGTGGTTAGCAGCAAACCCTGGATTGTTCACCTGACATGGCCAAACAGGCGGGGAAGCTGCCTGACCGCAGATGTGAAACA
>NC_138220.1:4485972-4505972 GCF_964194415.1 Vipera berus
AGAAGAAGAAGAAGAAGAAGAAGAAGAAGAAGAAGAAGAAGAAGAAGAAGAAGAAGAAGAAGAAGAAGAAGAAGAAGAAGAAGAAGAAGAAGAAGACCAAGTCATTGAATGGGATGACCCATGCAACGAAGGTGCTTGGCTGAGTTAGGGAGATGAAACGCAGAAGCACTGGTGCAAACTTGAAATTTGGCTGCCCAGATTCAGGATGCAGCCAGCGAAGCAAAGGTGACAGAAATGAGGACACTTTGCTCGTAATTTCTCCTAAAACTGGCGCTCTCTCACTTGCCTCGTGGTTGTGTTTTTTTTCCCCTTTGGGCCTGCTGAGTTCTCAGGACCAGCGGGACCCAGCCCCCAGCTTACCCCTCGCCCTCCCCCAGGATTTACCCACCACATTCCTGTCCCTAATGTTCCGAGAGAGGCCGCCGCGACAATAGATCACAGCTAGCCTTAAATCCACCGGTCTGTCTCCTTAAATAGCAACGGGCCATCGCCGGGCCTGACGGTGGTGGGAAGCGTGTTATTCTTTCCCCTCGTCGCCTGGCTGGAGCTGTTCAGACCCATCAGCGTTACTCATCCCAGCAACAAACAGGAGCTGTGGGAAAAAGCTGGATGGAGGAATGGTCCAGAACGGTCCCCTCCGCTGACGTTCCTCCTCCGCTCAACGGCACACCAAAAAGGCTTTGGCCACATCGGGGTGGGCAGGTGGGGTTTCCCCAAAGCAGAAAACGTAGCCACCATCCTATGGAGTTCCTTAAATTAAATTGAGGTGTGTTTGCTTCTTCTCTCTTTTTTTTTTTGCTAAAGGCAGCAGAAGCAGCCGGCCTCCGAAAGCCTCCCCCCCCCCCGGCAAGCGGAAGATTTACACGCGACAGCCTGAAATACCTAGGTAGGAGATATTCCCTGATTTGTTGTTCCTGCGGCAGGTTTGCCTTGGGTCTTTCGATTCCCCCGAAGTTACAACCCCGGGCTGTTGGGGGGCGGGGGCAGAAGCCTCAGTCTCCCCCCTCGTTCCCATCCCCCTGGGGTGGCTGCCCTCCAAAGCCATCTTCAGCTGATTAAGGATTTCTAACAGGATGTGGAGATTTGCAAGAAGGCCTGGCTGCGGATCAACTGGGGCAGGCAGCCAAACGGACTGCGAGTGTGTCAGATCGGGGAACTGCTCTGCTTCGAAAGCGGCCGCCACTGTTCTGGCACCTGGGCGCTGATGTCCCTGCCTACAGCACAGGAGCACCCGGCCTTATCTGGCTGTGCCCGCCGGCATTGCCAAACAGGAAGTTGGAGGGCAAAGTGCTGACCCCCCCACCCCGAGCCTTGGCAGTTGGCTAAGGGCAAGCCACAGAGCTGTGCTCCTGCCAATAGGTAGGCAACGGCCCTCTTCGCCCTGCGCGGTGTGTGGCATTGCCGCTGCAGCTCTCCTTCAAGAGCCTTGGTGGCACAAGCGCTTAGGATGAAGTTCGGCAGTTCGATCCTGGCTAGTTCAAGGTTGAACTCAGCCTTCCAGCCTTCCGAGGTCGGTCAAATGAGGACCCAGATTGTTGGGGGCAAAAGGCTGACTCTGTAAACCGCTTAGAGAGGGCTGTAAAGCATTGTGAAGCATTACATAAGGCTAAGTGCTGTTGCTATCTCCCTTCCTTCCTTCCTTCCTTCCTTCCTTCCTTCCTTCCATTCATCCATGGTATGCAATGGTTAGACTTGCAGGCTAACTCTGCCCACTGCCAGCAGTTCGATCCTGACCGGCTCAAGATTGACTCAGCTTTCCATCCTCCCGAGGTCGGTAAAATCAGGACCCAGATTGTTGGTTGGTGTGTGTGTGTGTGTGTGTGTGTGTGTGTGTGTGCGTGCGCGCAATAGGCCGATTCTGTCAACCGCTTAGAGAGGGCTGCCAAGCACGGCGAAGTGGCATATAAGTCTAAGCAGGTGAAATAACGGTTGCTCATTCTTTGCGCCTTTAAGCTTCCCCGTGCACTGGAACCCAGGACGGGCTGCGCTATCAATAAAAGTAAAATACCGGGCGGCTCGGAACTGCCCAGCGCAGAAAACCTCCCTTCCTCTCTGGCCTGAGATCCAGAGAAGACAGTCCTCCGCTGGGTCTTGGTATTAATAAAGTAACTCGGAGCAAAAATGAGGGTAGCAGCAGGGAGGGAAGGGGGGGCCACTTGGCGCGGACGGGAGCAGCAGCAGTAGTGCAGTGCCGAGGCCCTTTGGACCCGCTCAGCAGAGTCATTGTAGTGCCGAAAAGCCCAGCGTCAGCTCCTGATGGCCCAGAGCTGAGGTGAAGGAGGCAGGCGTGGATATTGCTGGCTGAGGCCAAAGGGATGCCGTTGGAAGAGGCTAAATATGACCAGGTTAGCACTTTCAGTCTCTTAATGGCGGGTCACCATTAATAAGCCCTGGGCCCGAGGGTGTAGTAGGCTGCTCTTCCCGCCCCCCCATCCCGAAATACTCATTTCATTAACTTTTACTGCAGAGAGAGCAGAACACCTGCTTGCCGGCTGAGGTGGCTAACAGGTTAATGGGGAAGAGAGAGAGAGAGAGAGAGAAAGAGAGAGAGAGAGAGAGAGAGGGGCAGAGAAAGAAAGAAGAGAGACAGAGAGAGAAAGAGAGAGAGACAGAAAGAGAGACAGAGAGAGGCAGAGAAAGAAAGACGAGAGAAAGAAGAAAGAGAAAGAGAGAGACAGAGACAGAGAGAGAAAGAGAGGCAGAGAAATAAAGAAGAGAGAGAGAAAGAAGAAAGAGAGAGAGAGAAAGAGAGGGAGAAAGAGAGACAGAGAGAGGCAGAGAAAGAAAGAAGAAAGAAGAAAGAGAGAGAGAGAGAGAGAGAGAGAGAGAGAGAGAGAGAGAGAGAGAGAGAGAGAGAGAGAGATTGACTGGAAGGAGAACAAAGGCTGATCCAAATCTGATATCCCTGATCAGCAACAGGAATACATATCTATATAGATATATAGAGATATAGATATGTAGAGATTTTGGAAGGGTTCCAAATGTCCTATTCGGCCTTAGCAATCCAGTCGGTACCTTAGCATTTGAATTTGCAGAGAGAATCTCGGCAGCCACCCAGGGAACAAACAAACGTCCTGTCAAACATTCCCAGGTAGCCTGAGAAATTCCAGCTCGTTGGCTGGCTGGCTTCACACTTCTCAGTCAGTCATGGGGAGGGCAGCCGGGGGGGGGGACGGGGGGGAGAGAGCGTGGCTCGGGACAAAAGCAGCTGCCAATCAGCGTCCCCATCTCGAGATTCCTATCGATCTGCCCTACTTGGCAGCTTACGCCGAAGTGACTGTCGGTGGTGAGGGAATCAATGAGGACTGCTGGACTGGAGAGCTTTGTGATGGGAAGCGGAGATAGATAGATCAGCCCGTGGGAAGGGGAAGAAGGCCTGGAGTATCTTTATCTGATATGGAATATTGGAGACTTTTTTTTTTCCATTCGTCTCCTTTGCAAATCAAACATTTCCTGCGCTGGGTGTGTTGGGATGCCGTGGCTTTCCAAATTCTCTCAGGAATATTTCAGAACTTGTGTGTGTGTGTGTGTGTGTGTGTGTGTGTGTGTGTGTGTGTGTGTGTGAAGTGGGGCCTCTGGAGTTTTATAACTTCTTCCCTGTGCGTCCGGAGAGCAAGGAAAATCAGCACAAAATCCATCCCAAAGGTGTGCAAAGTGAAATCAAATCAAATAAAAAATTTTAAAAAATCCTTTTTCCAACTTTAGGTGGTCCTCGACTTACGACGAGCGCGAAATTTACGACGTTAAAATGGGTTAAATGAGTTTCGCCGCCTTGTACGAATTTTTCTTTCCGAAAGCGATCACGTGACCCACCTCCGCCCCCACCCCCTGGGGACGCTGCGGCGGTCGTAAGTATGAAGTGATTTTGCCAAGTGTCTGGATTTCGATCAGGTGACCCCGGAGATGCAGCAAAGGCATAAATAGATAGATATAGACATAGTGAGATAGATAGATAGATAGATAGATAGATAGATAGATAGATAGATAGATAGATAGACAGACAGACAGACAGACAGACAGACAGACAGACATAGTGAGATAGACATAGAGATAGATGATAGATAGATAGATAGATAGATAGATAGATAGATAGATAGACAGATAGATAGATAGATAAGACATAGACACAGATATAGTGAGATAGAGATAGATAGATGATAGATAGATAGATAGATAGATAGATAGATAGATAGATAGATAGATAGATAGATAGATAGATAGATAGATAGATAGATAGATAGATAGATAACCTTTATTGTCATTTTTTCCTGTGGGCACAATGGCACACATTAAAAATGAAATTTACTTGCTTCGTCCTCAAAGTGTACACATACTTAACACGCATTTAAAACATACTGTATACAGCATATGTATAGACCTACACCCTTACATATAAGTAACATAAATATTACTCAATGTCCTTCAATGTGAAGCTTTGTTGCTAAATTGTTCTAGTTAATCGTGGGGATGGGGAGGGGGGGAGAAGCCAGCTACTTTCGAACAGTTTTATCTTGAACTGGGCTGGTTGCACCAATATCCACACCCTTCTTCCCAAGTTCTCTTAAGTGAAACAAATCTTATATGCAAATATACACGCCAAATTTGAAAGGCAGCATTGACACACAGCCAACCTGCCAGACCAGCTGTGACAAGGGGATGCAGGAGTGGCAATCCCCTTCAAATGCCCTTGCTGGCATTATGAAGACAGAGAGAGAGAGAGAGGAGAGAGAGAGAGAAAGGAGAGAGAGAGAAGAGAGAGAAAAAGGAGAGAAAGCAGAGAGAGAAAGAGAGAAAGGAGAGAGGGAGAGAGAAAGGGGAGAGGGAGAGAAAGGAGAGAGAGAGAGAAAGGAGAGAGAAAGGAGAGAGAAAGGAGAGAGAAAGGAGAGAGAGAAACAGGAGAGAGAGAAAGAGAGGGAAAGAGAGAGAGAAAGAAGAGAAAAAGGAGAGCGAAAGAGAGGGAGAAAGAAAGGGGAGAGGGAGAGAAAGGAGAGAGAGAGAGAAAGGAGAGAAAAAGGAGAGAGAGAGAAAGAGGGAGAGAGAAAGGGGAGATGGAGAGAAAGGAGAGAGAGAGAGAGAAAGGAGAAAGGAGAGAAGAGAAAAAGGAGAGAGGAGAGAGAGAGAAAGAGAGGGAGAGAGAAAGGGGAGAGGGAGAGAAAGGAGAGAGAGAGAGAGAGAAAAAGGAGAGAGAGAGAGAGAAAAAGGAGAGAGAGAGAGAGAAAGGAGAAAGGAGAGAAAGAGAGAGGAGAGAGAGAAAGAGAGGGAGAGAGAAAGGGGAGAGGGAGAGAAAGGAGAGAAAGAGAGAGAGAAAGGAGAGAGAGAGAGAAAAAGGAGAGAGAGAGAGACAGGAGAGGGAGAGAGAATCTGCAGTTGTCTCAGTGTGTCTCTTCTCGCACAACTGTTGCCTTCTTTTTAGGAGAGAAGCCAGCAACTGTTCCGAAAAATTCAGTTGCCCAGGACCTGACCTTAAAAGAGAAAGACAGGGGGGGGGACGGGGAAAGAAAGAAAGAAAGAAAGAAAGCTTGCAGAGCACCAGTTCCTGACTCAAGCTGAAAGAACTTTTAAGGAGAAAAAAAAGAAAGAAGAAGAAGCAAAAGAGCAGCGGCAACTTGCAACAGAGCGGGGGGGCACCTGCTTTTGGACAAACCACCGTCTATAGGCTCCCGATAGTTAACGGCATTGCATCAAGTCTCAAAAAGAGAAATGAGAGGCAGGATGGAGAAGGAAAAAAAAAGGGCGGGGGGGAGGGGAGAGAAAATGGGGAGAAAAGGCTGGGGGGGGGAGGGAAAGAGGAAAAAGAACTGCAGAGGGGTCCCAAAGGAGGAGGTGGGAGAGAAAGGCGGCTTCGGAGAGAGAACGGACAGAAGCCTCTTCCAAGGAGAGAGGCAATTGTCCAGTCCTGGGAGGAAACTATGTGCCTGCAAAGAAGACGTCAACAAGTCTTTCCTGCCCCGTCTTTTCTCATCATCAACTCCACGGGGGGGGGGGGGGGGGAGAGGGCGGCTGTTGAGCCGGGCTCCCCAAAATTGCTCCGCTTAAAAGTTTAGCCGGCCCGCAGGAAAAAAAAAGAAGCAGGCTGACCAAACTACACTACGCTAAAACGACACAAAAACCAAAGTGTGGGCTGTGAGGAAAGGAGGGGTGGGGGGTGGGTGGAAAGCGAGGAGGTGACAGGAACTGGGCCATCCCATGCGCAGAGGGAGGAAGCCAAATTAGCTGCCAGCCAAGAAGCAAAAGGAAAAGGAAAAAACAGACTATTTCTAATAATAATAATAATAATAATAATAATAATAATAATAATAATAATAATAATAATAATAATAATAATAATAATGATGATGATGATGATGATGATGATGATGATGATGATGATGATGATGATGTTGGAAGGGACCTTGGAGGTCATCTAGTCCAACCCCCTGCTCAGGCAGGAAACCTTATACCATTTCAGGCAAATGGCTGTCCAGTCTTTTCTTAAAAACCTCCAGTGTTGGAGCATTTACAGCTTCTGGAGACAGGTTGTTCCACTGGTTAATTGTTCTAACTGTCAGGAAGTTTCTCCTCAGTTCTAGGTTGCTCCTCTCCTTGACTAGTTTCCAAACATTGCTTCTTGTCCTGCCTTCGGGCACTTTGGAGACTAGCTTGACTCCCTCTTCTTTGGGGCAGCCGCCTCCTCCTCCTCCTCCTCCTCCTCCTCCTCCTCCTCCTCCTCCTCCTCCTCCTCCTCCTCCTCCTCTTCTTCTTCTTCTTCTTCTTCTTCTTCTTCCTCTTCTTCTTCTTCTTCTTCTTCTTCTTCTTCTTCTTCTTCTTCTTCTTCTTCTTCTTCTTCTTCTTCTTCTTCTTCTTCTTCTTCTTCTTCTTCTTCTTCTTCTTCTTCTTCTTCTTCTTCTTCTTCTTCCTTCTAAAAAGAGCAGCTTATCAGCCACCCAACTGCAAGTATGGAACACGACAGGTTTCCGAGCAAAATGTGTTAAGACCACTTTGCAAAGCCTTGGGAAGGCCACACTTGGAATACTCCATCCAGCTTTGGTCATCACAATGTAAAAAAAAAAAAAGATGTTGAGACTCCGGAAAGAGTGCAGAGAAGAGCAACAGAGATGATCAGGGGGACTGGAGGCTAAAACATACAAGGAACGGTGGCTGGAATTGGGTAGGTCTAGTTTAATGAAGAGAAGGACCAGGGGTGACGTGATAGTAGTGTTCCAGTATCTCAGGGGCTGCCCCAAAGAAGAGGGATTCAAGCTATTCTCCAAAGGACAAGAAGCAATGGATGGAAACTCATCAAGGAGAGAAGCAACCTAGAACTAAGGAGAAACTTCCTGACAGTTAGAACAACTAACCAGTGGAACAACCTGCCTCCAGAAGTGGTGAATGCTCCAACACTGGAAGTTTTTAAGAAGAGACTGGACAGCCCTTTGTCTGAAATGGTATAGGGTTTCCTGCCTGAGCAGGGGGTTGGGCTAGATGGCCTCCAAGGTCCCTTCCAATACCTTTTGCACCACGCCTCTTTCCCAGAACACGCCACCCCCATGGAGTCTGCGCAAAACTGCCACCTGACTTGGGATGTGATTTAGGCAGAAAACGCAACGCACAAACGGGTGTAGGTCCAGCTGCCTTTTCGGGGCGTCAAAATGTACGGTTTTTCAAGAAGGAAAAAAGCAGAAGAGAAAGACTGGGCTTGCAATTGAGCGCTAATTCTCTTTGCCAGCAAGCGACTAGGGCAGACCCAGTTGAAAGTGACCTGGCCGGAAAATACGTAGGGTTATTTTTCCACTTTGATCATATAAATCCAAAGACACCTTCCGGTCTTTTAAATGCGTTGGAGCAACAGAAGAGACGTTTTAGCAGCAGAAGGCAGATTTGTTTTTTAAGTACTTTTTTTGTTGTTGTTGTTTTTAAGAAATCGGGCAATATATATATATATATATATTTAAAACGGAGAGAAGATGACACCGTTTTTCCAAAGTGTAAGGAAACCGCAAAGTCCTTCTCTTAAAATAAGTAACCATTAAAATATGTTTATCAAACCTTTCAAGAGTTGTAATAATAGTTGCCGTTGTCGGACTCAAAAAACAAACACTCTTCTTTACGGTGTAACCCGAGGGCCCCACTCCTATCGGAAAAATAGCTTTAAAATTTAATTCCATTTTTTAAAAATGGAGAGAGAGAGAGTTTATTCTGCCTGCAACACCATCAAACTTAATCTTTTACAGGGCTTTCCCGCCCCCGCCCCGACAAATTAGGGGCCTGGGTCCCATTTACAGGTCCAACCTGTAAAGTAGTACACCCGAAGAGACCCCCCCCCCACCAAGGACTCATGGGAAAAAAAGGTCCGTCCTAACCAGACGCTTGCAAACTCCTTTTTTTCCCCATTCTTTTTCATTTTAAAGCTTTCTCGTCCTGCCCCTCCCTCTCCTCGAATTCAAGGTCAGGGCGCTCATTTATATGTTGAATATTTACTCAGCACTCCGGTTCCTTTCCCTGCACTCACTGCAAATTTGTTTTCTGATAAAAAATCTGGAGGGGGGGGGGGGAAAAGCCATTCTCAAACCCAAAACAACACCAAGGGGAAAAACACACACACAAACACACACAAACACACACACACACACACACGTGCTTAAAGTAACAAGGCAAGGGTGAAAGCGGCAGACACTGGGATTCTATATTCGGAAACAAGTCCTATTAAATTCAATTGCTTTTTTGGGGGGGGTCCAGGTAATAACTCGACCCCAAAGGACCTATCTGTGTGCAGTTGACGGCGCTGCCATAAAAATTGGGAAGGGGATGTGTGTGGGTGTGGGTGTGTGGGTGTGGGTGTTCTGGAATTAACTATTTTGGGTAAGCCCAAGAGGGCAGAAAAATACCCAGTTTGCTTTATTTACGGATGCGAAGTAAGGTTCTCACACTGTCCGCCTCGTGTGTGAAAAATCCTCGTTAAGTCACATTTCTTTTCACTGCCGTCACTAAAGAACGATTGTCGGGGAAGGAGTACGTCTTTAAAAAAAAAAAGGAAGCAAAAAAACGTGCCTTTTTGACATACTAGCGTATATTTAAGCCTAAAGACTGTGGAAAGACCGAGAGGCTTTTATTTCCCACCAAAAGACGCCTGCCCTTTATCCCACCTCTATCTTTGAGTGCCAGAGCAAAAAAATAAATAAAATAGTGGGATACAACTTGTATACCTATCGACGTATGTAGAAATAGGGAAAGAACGCTTTTGTTCCTAGGACTTCTTCCGACGGTCTGATCCAGCGGCCCCGCCAATCTTTGGGCACTGGGGATCAGTACCACGGAGAGAGGTTTTTAACCATGGACCGGGCGGGATGTGGTTTGGCGTGTTGCTTGCATCCCGAGGATGGGGCTTCGCTTGTTTTGAGCGGCCCGGTGCCGGTCCACAGACCGAGGATGGGGAACCCCTGGTTTAATCCACGCCCCAAAGCCAGCCTGGGAAAAATGGGGTGGGAAAAGCAAACGTCCACATCCCTACACGCAGATGCTCTTCTCAAAGTTGGCCATCTCCTTTTAGCCACGGTCAAACAGAAGAGGGGTGCTCTGATGGCGGCGTTGACATCTCCCACCGACTGAAGGAGACCCAAGGCCTAGCCCACCCTCAGCTGCAACGGTCCTACCTATCTGGTTGTTGTGGGGGAAAAGCAGTTGTGGACAAAAACGGCCCCTTCCACACTTGGGGGCGGCCTGCTAGCCAGCTTGAGTTGAGGAGAAAAGTAAGAAACAAACCTTCAAAATATGGATAGTCCCCGACTTACAACATTTCGTTTAGTGACTGGTCAAAGTTATAACAGCACTGGAAAAAGCGACGTGGCCCTTTCCCCCCCCCCCCCGCTTACGACCGCTGGTCACGTGATCAAAAACCCGGACGCTTGGCAACCGGCGTGTACACGGGACGGTGTATCAGTGTCCCAGTGTCATGCGATCCCCTTTTGCGGCCGTCTTGACAAGGCTGCCCTCTTTTCAAAGAGCGAGCAGTTTTAGGAACCGGATTCCCTTTTAAGGACTGCGTTGCTCGCTTCGCGACTGCGGCGAGAACGGTCGTCCGAGGAGGCAAGCCATTCACCGAACGACTGCCTCGCTTGGCAACGGGAATGTGGGGCCTCAGCTGCGGTCGTTAAGCCGAGGACTATCTGTAAAGAAACGATGGCAAGGTGAAGAGCCTGGCTCGCCGGGCCCGATTTCCAGAATTCAAGCCTTCCTTGGTGTTGAAAGAAATGAAAAATAAAAGGCAGGAGTACCCGCACTCTCTGCCTACCGGTTGACAGTTGCCGGGGGTTTAATCTCTCCTGTTTAATTTTACTTATTTTAACTCGTACGACTTTTGTGTATAATGCGGGGAGCCGGCCACGCTCGGAGCCGCACAACCCTAATGTCGTCTGAAGCTCGATGCCGTCTTGGGAAAGGGGCTTTATACGGACAAGCTGGCAGTGCCGATGCTTCTCCTTTGATAAGAAAAAAGGAAAAAAAAGCAAAACCCCAAACTTTTTCTGGAGTTGGGCAAAGTTCTCCCCACTTCTCCTCCTGCCTCCCCAGTCCCCTTGCCATTCCTGGCGCTGACCCCGCGGTCTCTCTCTGGCGGCGTGGACACCCCCCCACACCGTTGCGTCTCGCTGGGCGCCTTCCCCTCCTGGCCGATACGCACATGGCTTTAATGTTTTTATTACCTGTTTGACTCGCTGCCTTATTGCTTCTCCTTTTAATGGGGCCGTAACCGTGGTAACAAGGAATAAACGGCCACCAGAAAATGAGATGATTAAACAGGTCACCCTGGCAAAACAAACTGCATTTCCCTAGGAGAATATGCCACTCGTGCTGGGAGGGGAGGGGAGGGAAAGGCGACCGGCTGGGCGAGGGAGGGAGGGAAACCAAGAGATATTGACCGGGCACGTTCCAGGCTTGGAAGAGCTGGATTGATGTCTGGGCCAGGGCATCTGGGTGCCCGCTGGCAGCCATTTTGAAGGTCTCCAGAAGGAAGCTTCCCGGCTGGGCAAGGTGGACTCCAGGATGCTGCCGAACTGGTCATCTAGACAGCCCCAAGATACAGGAATGTGGATCCTGTTGCTTTGGCGGGGGTGGGGGCTTAAATCTGTCCCTGTCCTTGCTCCCTCAGCAGTCAAGGAGCCGTTAACAGCAGCACGGACTGGCGTCGAGAACTATCAAAGGTTACAGGGTCTCCTGCTCAGGCAGGGGGTTGGACTGGATGACCTCGAAGGTCCCTTCCAACTCTGTTATTCTATTCTATTCCATTCCATTCCATTCTTATTTCTATTCTGTTCTGCTCTACTCTACTCTATTCTTATTCCTATCTATTCTGTTCTGTTCTATTCTATTCTATTCTTCATTCCTTCTATTCTATTCTATTCTATTCTATTCTATTCTATTCTATTCTATTCTATTCTATTCTATTCTATTCTATTCTATTCTATTCTATTAATTCTACTCCACTCCATTCCATTCCATTCTCTTCCATTTTCTATTCTATTCTATTCTTCATTCCTTCTACTATTCTATTCTATTCTATTCTATTCTATTCTATTCTATTCTATTCTATTCTATTCTATTCTATTCTATTCTATTCTATTCTATTCTATTCTATTCTATTCTATTCTATTCTATTCTATTCTTCATTCCTTCTATTATTCTATTCTATTCTGTGGGCGTGCCTGCCCTGTGGAACGACCTGCCTCTGGAACTCCGGACCGCACCCAACCTTCGTTCATTTCGCCAGACCAAAAAACCTGGCTGTTTGATTTATCTAGCCTGGACTGAGGGGTTTTAAAATTTTTAAATTTTAAATTTAAATTTGGGCTGTTATTTAATCCTATTTTAATTTTAACTTTATCTTAACCTTTGTACTGTTTTAACTGTTTTTACCTTTGCCCTGTAAACCGCCCTGAGTCCTTCGGGAATAGGGTGGTCTAGAAATCTAATTAATAAATAAATAAAATAAATAAATATTCTATTATTCTATTCTATTCTATTCTATTCTATTCTATTCTATTCTATTCTATTCTATTCTATTCTATTCTATTCTATTCTATTCTATTCTATTCTATTCTTCATTCCTCCTACTATTCTATTCTATTCTATTCTATTCTATTCTATTCTATTCTATTCTATTCTTATTCTTATTCTTATTCTTCATTCCTCATTCTATTCTATTCTATTCTATTCTATTCTATTCTATTCTATTCTATTCTATTCTATTCTATTCTTCATTCCTCTTATTATTCTATTCTATTCTATTCTATTCTATTCTATTCTATTCTATTCTATTCTTCATTCCTCTTATTATTCTATTCTATTCTATTCTATTCTATTCTATTCTATTCTATTCTATTCTATTCTATTCTATTCTATTCTTCATTCCTCCTATTATTCTATTCTATTCTGTTCTGTTCTGTTCTATTCTTCGGAAGTAGGGATAAGACAAGGTGAAACAGCACTTTTAAGAAGCGGGTGAGGGTGACCAGGAGACGCTGCCTCTCTGCCCAAGCTTCACGCAGCAGAAATCAGGCAACCCCCAACACCAGCAGCCCGAGACAGAAAATTCTATTCTATTCTATTCTATTCTATCCTATCCTATCCTATCCTATCCTATCCTATCCTATCCTATCCTATCCTATCCTATCCTATTCTATTCTATTCTATTCTATTCTATTCTATTCTATTCTTTATTCTATTCTATTCTATTCTATTCTATTCTATTCTTAATTCTATTCTATTCTTCTATTCTATTCTATTCTATTCTATTCTATTCTATTCTATTCTATTCTATTCTATTCTATTCTATTCTATTCTATTCTATTCTTAATTCTATTCTATTCTATTCTATTCTATTCTATTCTATTCTATTCTATTCTATTCTATTCTATTCTATTCTATTCTATTCTATTCTATTCTATTCTATTCTATTAATTCTACTCTACTCCATTCCATTCCATTCGCTCCATCAGAGCCTTTAGAGTTTTGGTCCCACTGACCCTGGAGGGGCATTAGCATCCAACAGGCCTCCACAACCTCTGCCTGCAGAGGGGCTGGGCTGCAAGAGAGCCGGAAGGGAAGGGAAAGAAAGTCAAGAAAGAAATGGGGAGAAAAGCAGAGGGAGAGGGGCAGAGTCCAAAATATCTGAAAGTCGGGGCGAGTAGGGGGCAGGGGGGGCAGGGGGGGGGAATGGCTGACTGCTGCTACCGTTCTTGGGCCAAGGCGAAATTTATTTATTTATTTATTATTGGGACTTATATGCCGCCCTATCTCCCGAAGGACTCAGGGCGGCTAACAACAACAACATACAATAAAGACAGAAGTTAAGATAAAATTAAAATTAAAGGCCCCTGTACAATAAATAATTAAAATTAAAATAAATTAAAAATTAGACATGCCCTGTTCCTCCTGTACCTTTGTTTGCCTTCTTTCCCACCTCCCACCCCCCCACTTTCCATCCAGAGATTAAGGAGACCCTGACCGGTTTGTTTTTTTAAATGCTACATGTCTAAGATTTATTAAAGAGTTTTACAAAAACAAAATCTTACAATATATCCCCAAATCCCCCCCACCCCAAACCCGCCCACTTTTCCCCCCCCACTTCCCAGAGCTAAATACAAGATTATAGTTATAATAATCATATTCTAAATAAAAATTACAAGTGTCTCTGCCCAGGCCTGGCTGGTGCATCTGCCGGCACAAAAAACGTCCTTGCAAAGAAGAAGAAAAAAAGGCGGCAAGGTAAATGAAGAGAAAAGCAAACGACTGGCTTCAACGCCTGCCCTCTTTCCAAAAAAACCCCAAGCAGATCCCAAGTTTCAGCGAAGAGAGGGGAAAAAAACAACAACCCGAGGGTGATTAACACACCCCTGCGCCCTGACTGCACGCCTCCGCTTATATACCGCTTTCACAGTGCTTTGCCGCCTTCTCTAAGCACTTTACAGAGCCACAGCCTGTTGCCCCCCCCGAACAATCTGCACCCTCATTTTACCGGCCTCGGAAGGATGGGAGGCCGAGTCAACCTTGATCCGGTCGGGATCGAACTGTTGACCGTGGGCAGAGTCAGCCTGCAATGCTGCATTCTAACCACCGCGCCACCCACGTCTACGATCCAACCCATCCAGAAAAGGAGTCATTCAGATCAGGACCCAGGTGAATGCGGGCAGCCAAAAATAGGGGATGTGAATCATCGCACCCCAAACAAAAAGAAGAGAGAGAAGCGGCTGGCTCAGCCTTCCCCTCTGGCGAAGTCACCTACGAGGAACTGAACCGGGTGTGACCCGACTACCAACTTCGGCGCGCGCAGACACACACACACAGACACACACACACACCAGACTTTGCGTTCCAGCAAGCTGTGATGCCTCCACTCTCACTCTTCCCTCCAAGCCTTGGAAGGCCACCCGCCTGTCTTTCATCCCGAGTGTGAAACTGCCCCGGGATTGGAAACTCTTTGTACTTCCAGGCGAATCCTCTCTCTCTCTTTCAACCACTCACACGAGACTCTTGGTTGGCTGGAAGATAATGATACCGGAGGGTTTTCCGAAGAGGAAAAGAACTGGAAAGAATCTGGGTCCCTTTCGAAACGAGGCATCGGACAAGGCAGGGGTTAGTAAAAGTTCTGTGTGTCCCTAAGCACTACCGGTGATTTTGGCGTTCAGAACGCAAAATGTCAGACGCCGACAATCCAAGTCAATGGGAATTGACCGGCTGCGGCCAGCAACTCGCAAACACACGGGGCTTGGCGTGTCGGGTCTCACAAGTGGCCTGAAAAGTTTTGCAGGGTCCTTCCACCTTGGCTCCTTGGGGGGGGGGGAGAACTTCTTAGTTTTGCTGTGCCGGTTTTTTTTTTTTCCCAGAGGCCGCCGGCCCTTCGGCTGATGTGCCGCTAACAGATCCTTCTCCTTTTCGATCAGATTGTTCTGTTTTATAAACCGCCTGGAAAATCAGCTTCTGTTCCCTAACCATAAAATCAGAGTCGAAAGGACAATGTCGCAAAGGACCGTGCCCGGCGTCGACAGAAGGAAGAACATTGTGCCTCGGTCATCACATGGGGCAAAGGGGCAAAATGAGAGACGTTGTGTCACAGGGGCACACTGGAGTGGTTCACGCTAAAGTTTTAAACCGGGGGGGGGCGGGGAGGAGCACCGAAGTTCCCATTTCTCCTAAGAGGGAATCAAACAGACCCGGATAACGGAACAGGTGGCACGTCCCCTGCCTCTGCCAGCTTCATACCATGACCCCCCCCCAAAAAAACCCCTAAGGATCGCTGCCCCTCTGCTATTCACGAAGTGTCTTTCATCTGCACTTGGGGAGGGGGTGGAGGTGGGGCAGATGGGACTTTTGCAGCCTGCAGAGTCTCAGCAAGACACACACACACCCCGGCATTAATGCAACAGTATAAATAAGTTTCTCCTTGTCTTTTGCTATCACTTGCCTCTGGGAGGGGGGGGTCAACATCCAGGAGAGCCTTCAATCCTAAAAATTGATGCTGTCTTTGAAAGCTTCGCGCCGCCGCCCCCCCTTCTCTCCCCCCCCCCGCCTTTTCTCCAGGGAAATCATTCTAAAAGGGGCTAATGGAACAATATCCCTTCTTTCTCTCACTCATTCTCTTCCTCTCTCGCGCGCTCTCTTCCCTTTTTCTTTTTTTTTCTTTTTTTTATTATTAGCATTTGTGGAATTTATTCCCAAACTCTCCTAATCTTTCGTACACAACCATTTGATTTGCATAACCCAGCCCCCTCTCATAAAAACTGGCTGCTAGTTTAATTAAAAAATGTAAATTTGCTGTCATCTCGGGGGCCTGGTGAATTAGGACGACATCGGCATTTTTTATTGCTGAAGACGTCCAAATTGATCCGGTCGGCGGCGACCTAGAGGGTGTACGCGGGTCCGGAGACCACGACCGGGAAGGACTGGGACCTACCCAGGTTTAATAAAAAAAACACACACACACACACAGACACACTTTTTGCTAGTTCTACTGTGCTCCCCCCCTCCCGCTCCTTTTTTTTTTCTTTGAAAATCAGCCATTCCCTCAATGTGGAAATGATTGTTATCGACGGTGGCCTGACCACATCCTGAATGAGCAGAGGTGGCTGTTTTGATGATGTGGCCCTTGGGAGTTGCCAACTTGTCTGCTGCCTCAAGGTGGCAAACTTAGCTTTCCCCTCTTCTGGCATCACCTGTTTTTTTTTTAACCTGGCCAGCGGTTTTTTTCACCTGCTCCTTCCCAGAACCGAAGGATCAAGCAAGGGACCCACCACCACGTGCCTCTCTCGATGCTGAACGTCGACTCCCATAATCCCCTCGGTTAGGTCAGAGGGGCATCCCGTGGTGGGAAAAGTCTTGTGGGTAACCCCAGTTCTTAAGACGACGAGTGAGGAAAAACAGCCTGGGAGGGGAAATCAAGGGGGTGGGGGGGGGGAAAGGCTACTTCTTTCCCTCTTCCCAATTTTTCTAGGCTGGGCAGAAGCAGAATTCAGTCTAAAAAAAAAAAGTCAGGAACATTGCTGGTCCGGCTCATCTCCTTCACAAGAGAAGAGACCTTGGCTGTTTGGGATGTCCCCCAGGAGAGGCTGGCAAGAGGCAGCTGCTCCGTTGCCCAAAGGAGGAATTTTTCTCTTCAAAGGACAAAAGAGAAGCAGGCTCAGTTGGCACCCTCCACTTGGCATCGCCAGTTGCCAGGGGCCAACGGTGGAAAGTCTCAGCTAGTGCTTGCTAGCTGGACTAAGGCAGGCCTAGGCCTAACCCAGGGGTAGGCAACCTTGGCTCTTTTATGACTCGTGGACTTCAACTCCCAGAATTCCTGAGCCAGCACAGGGGAACTACGGCCCCTTCGTGACTCGTGGACTTCAACTCCCAGAATTCCTGAGCCAGCACAGGGGAACTACGGCCCCTTCGTGACTCGTGGACTTCAACTCCCAGAATTCCTGAGCCAGCACAGGGGAACTACGGCCGCTTCATGACTCGTGGACTTCAACTCCCAGAATTCCTGAGCCAGCAAAGGGGAACTATGGCCCCTTCGTGACTCGTGGACTTCAACTCCCAGAATTCCTGAGCCAGAATGGGGACCTATGGCTCCTTTGTGACTCGTGGACTTCAACTCCCAGAATTCCTGAGCCAGCACAGGGGAACTACGGCCCCTTCGTGACTCATGGACTTCAACTCCCAGAATTCCTGAGCCAGCACAGGGGAACTACGGCCCCTTCGTGACTCGTGGACTTCAACTCCCAGAATTCCTGAGCCAGCATAGGGGCACCATGGCCCCTTCGTGACTTGTGGCTGGCTCAGGAATTCTGGGAGTTGAAGTCCATGAGTCATCAAAGAGCCAAGGTTGCCTACCCCTGGCCTAACCCATCCGAGCTCGTCTGGATGATCTCTCCATCCCGTCAAAAGTCTCTTCCCATCACAGGACTGCAAGAGGACCATCTCCATCTTCTGACAAATAGGAGAATTTTTGCCTTTCGGTACTACAAGATCCAGGTGTTCTGTGCTAGAACTGGAGAGCACGTGTTTAGTGCTGTATATATTCAAAAGACTACAAACTCCATCTTAAGGAGGAGGCTTTTGATGCACGGGCCTCCGCAGAGAGAGCAACTTTTCCCAGGAAGTCCCTGCTTTTGGAGGCGCATTAAGCACTTCCTATAGTACCCTGGTTTCATCAACTCCATTGAAACACATCACTTCAGCTAGATGTGTGCTCTTTAAGTCTCAAGGATTGAGTCGTGTTGCTTAACGATCTCGCTCTTCCCGTTCGGGATTGTGCGTTTTCTCATTTTCTGATTTAAAACCTTTTTGAGTGTGAAAAAGGGGAAAGCCACGGTAAGGTACCTCAAAGTAACAAGCCTGAGCAACCCCTCAAAACAGCCAGCCTCTTCAGTACATTGTGAGATTAGCAGCCCCACCTGCCAGGGATGTTGTGTCCTTTCCTGGGTTGGCCAACTACTCGCCTGCTCAAATCAATGAAGAAAGCTCCTCCCACTAACATCAAAAGGGCCCAAAATTGCAGAGAAGTCAAAGAACTATGGAGAATTATTTCAAGGGACGGCTCGCTGGCATGGACGTCCTTGCTGGCAGCTCAACAATGCCTCAGTTTGAGCTTTGTTTTAGCTGGACACATTGAGGTTATGGGAAGGGCTTCATAGCATAGCAACAAATTTGAATTTCACACCGACGCAGATTCGCACACAAGGACGTGCTAGGGAATTTGCAGAAAACCAGTTAAGGATCTGTGGCTTAATATCAAACAAGGGGGTGACAAGTACTTCCCATTCCCCCTGCAAAAAAAAAAAAATTATTGGGCTGAAATTAGGAAACCGTGAACTAGATCACTGCACTAGGACACAGAGACAAAATTCCATTCTTTTCTTTAAGAAAGTTGGAGAGAAGAAAAGTTAAGGATGAAGCATCCCAGAAAGAATCAGAAAACTGAGTGAATATGTCAGGAAGATAAATTTAAAACATGTATCCACTGTTAACTGGCATCCCCAGAATATCCCTCTAATCCTACACTTTGAACACAAACGGTGGAAGGACACAAATATAAAACAGGTACATTTCAATTTGGGATGCATACGAACACTTAGCAATTGGTAAACCAGAGAGACTTCCTCCAAAATGTATTAAGACTGTAACAAGATGAGCTAATGGAGATCCTGACTGGTTGGGTTTCCTTAGATCCAGGATCAAAGTAATATTTTCATCCAGCCCCAAGAATGGTTAGGATTTGATAACTTGCAGAAATATTTTACAATGGAAGAACGGTTTAGAAATTCACATTTATTCCACGTGGACAATAAAAAGTACCCAATGTTGCTCGTGCCAAAGAAAATCTTTCCCTAAGTTAAGCAAACATGCCTTGTTTGCATAATTTATCCTATTTCTCCCATGTAGCAGGAGGTTTATTAGACCCCGAACACCCCTTCGCCCACAAATATATATACTGGAAAGAGCTTTTTGAGATATAGTAATCAAACAATCCATCTTCACAGCTAACGCAACCCAGAAGCTGCACGACTTCTGAATGAAAACTGAATTCTGTGTCAGAATTGCACGCCTATGTGTACACGTCGCAATGATTGTTACGACGACCATTGGAAAAATTGCTCCTTGAAAATTACGTTTGCAGAGGGGAAAAAAAGTGGAGATGGAATAAAGTCTCGGGCTGCTAAAAGAAAGACTGCTATCGCCTAGCATTTAACAACTTGCCTAGTCATCAGAGGTAACAAATACTTCCGTACAGGTGAGTAGGTGGACAGGAAGAGAAGATGCCGGCAATTCTGTCTTTATTCCACTAGCCTCTTTTCCTACAAGCCTCTTCGCAAAAAAAGTACGGTTCGTTCTCCATTCGCAGTTCTGTGGAGGGGTCACCGAACAGAGGCGAAAGCCTCCAGTTTAAGACGTCCGGGTGTGTGTGTGTGTGCGCGCATGCTTTTTTGACTAAAGTTAGACCACTCAACCCGCGTAAAGAAATTGCGACTGGCTGCATCCTAAAGGTGGATTAATTCTGTTCGGCCAACATGGTCAACTTGTAGGGAAGGCCTCTAGGCAAGACCCCCCCCCCCCATTTCCAGCAGATCCACGTGGGAGACCCCCCCCCCTTGTGTTTTCCTGCCTGTGTGATGGAGGGGCCTTAATCAGCTGGACACCAGCTCCCTTGATGAGCAATCAGGCACGTCAAGGGGGTCTTCTTGACCTGTCTACAAGTTTCCTTGGACATTGAGATTGTTGTTATCAGATCAGGAGATTTGCCTAATTGATGAAAAGTCTTGAAGGTAGAGTTGCAAAGTACAGCCGGGGATCTTCATTCTGAGCCCCAAGAACGACACTTTTCCATCAAGCCTCCAAATTAAAACTAACATAGGAAACCACACTTTTCCTCTTTAAATTAAATTTTGTTTGTTTTTTTCCAGGCTTCTTAATAAAACGAGAAAAAGTGCCCACACAGAAACACACACACCCTTAGCAAGCACATATCAAGCCTACACATTAGGCCCTTGACC
>NC_138220.1:4510972-4530972 GCF_964194415.1 Vipera berus
TTTGCCAGCCCTCGGTAGACTTGGCAGCTTCTCTTGAGGACCAGGCGGTTGCCGGGCACGGAAGGATTCCCTCAAGCAGTTAGCCAGGCTGCTCTTTTACCAGTTTTAAAAATTGGCATCCCTGCCCTTCTCCCCTTGGAGACTTCCACCATTGGAGAACCCAGCCAACCCCAAACGGGATGTTTAAAGGAGGGGCGGGGGGGGGGAGAAAGAATCCCAATTTAAATCAGATAAATTAAACTTGGTGGTTTTGTTTTAAAGAGAAAGCCTTATTTATTCAACTCGCGTAGGAACTATGCCTACTTACGTTCTTTAATTCTTTTATATAGTAGTAATGTTTTCACCATACACATTTCTCTCTCCCTCCCTCCCTCTTTCTCTCTCTCTTTCCCTTTCTCTCTCTCTCTCTCTCTCTCTTTCTTTCTCTCTCTCTCAAAGCCCCGTGCCCTCCTGCCTCTTGCAAGGGAAAAGAGCCCCAGATTTGTGCCTACAGAGGGGCAGGGGAGCGATGGCAATGTTTAATTAATTAACACTTCCAGATTGCAATTAATCCGCGCAAAATCCGACAGAAATTCGGAAAGGAACCACTGCTCACTTTTGGGGTCTCCTTTGTCACAGCACGCAAACCACACAGCTCACATGTCAAAAGCCAGCAAAGGGAGACGATTTCTCTGCCCTGGATTAAATTCCTCCCAGTCCTCTGCTGGCATTTAAATATGGACGGCGTTTAGCCAAGCACAAAACCACTATTTTGCAACTACAGGTTGGCTCTCCTTAATTGCCTGAGAGCCCGCCAGAATTTACTTAGATATTAAAGACTGTTCCACAGAAACTCCACTGCCTTGAATGGGACTTATATCCAGTACACAGCAACGAGAGAGAGAGGGGGGGGAGAGAAAGAAAGAAAGAGAGAGAGAGAGAAAGAAAAAGAAAGAGAAAAAGAGAGAGAGAAAAGAGAGGGAGGAGAGGGAGAGAAAGAGAAAGAAAGAGAAAGAAAAAAGGGAGGGAGGGAAAGAGAAGAGAGGGAGAGAGAGAAAGAAAGAGAAAAAAGAAAGAGAAAAAAAAGAGAGAAGAGAGGGAGAGATAGAGATAGAGAGAAAGAGAAAGAAAGAAAGAAAGAAAGAAAGAAAGAAAGAAAGAAAGAAAGAAAGAAAGAAAGAAAGAAAAAGAAAAGAAAGAAAGAGAGGCAGGGAGAGGGACAGGTGCCCAAGGAAACATCCATCACCTTCTCCTGTATGATAGGACTATGAATTTATGCAGGTGGTGACGAGAAAAATGCCCTTTGCACCTGTGCAAATGTCAGCCTCCATCTTGGAAAATCAGGGTGACAGACCTCAGGGTCCATTGCCAGAGCTGGGCCCCAGCGCTCCACTGCCTGGAAGGCAGGGCCATTTGCCTCAACTCTGGAAGTTGTAGAATTGTTTGTCTCAAGTCTCTGGGACTCAAGGCTGGCGTCTACAGCTAAGTTCAGCTGGTAAGTTACCTGAGGTGTGTGTGTGTAGGTAATATCTTCCCTAGGGCAGCCAACGGGGTCTCCTACAACACACAAGGCTTCTGGGAAGGAGCTACTTCTGACTCTTGCCTGGGACCTCTTGAACGGATGCTCAGATTTCGACTGCGCGCCTGCGTGCAACCTGGCCCTCGCGGTGGAGTCGTTTTAAGTCACGCAAACGCCTGCAAACGTCCGAACGGGTAACGGCTCTGCCCCAGCCCAGATCCTGTTCTTGGATATGGCTTAGAGCCCGCTAACCTCCGAAAGAGACTGCTCAGGGGAACACTTCTAAGGTTTCAAACGTTCAAGGTCGCCGAGTGTACGTAGCAGCGCAAGAGGATGATGAGGGAGGATGAAAAATGATATCAGCGATTAATCATTATTATCACGAAAGGAGGGAGGGATACCGGAGGTGCTAGAGTGATTAAGTTCCGAGAAGCTACAAGTTTGAAGCACCGGTTCTTTCTTGCACCCAATAACTGCCACCGGTCCTACCTCTTTATTTAAAACTGCTAAGACGTCGCCCTCATTCCTAGCATGGCTGGCAAGCTACCCAGGAAATAAAACAAGGAGTGCTTAAGATCTACAATCAAAACCCAACATCCTCTTATTAGCTGTAGTAGTATTATTTAAGGCAATAAAATAAATCCTCCTGGAGTCCAGATGACCCATTATGAAAAATCGGAAGAGGTGGATTTATAGGCAGGCTCCCTTGGACTGCACAGAATGAGGTCCAGCCCTAAGAAGATACGAAAGCTTCGGCTCCGGGTTCAAGAGCTTGTGTGAGGACTGCAAACCGGATCATTTTCAGAACGTGATCCTCCTGGTCAGCGGATGCTCAAGCAGTGCTCCTACCTAGACCGTAGGGAAAGTGATCTTGGAAACCAACTGGATTCACGAAAAGCAGGTAAGACTTCTCATGATCCAGGCCGGGCCCGTGAAAGGTCCACTGCAGAATTCGCGCTGTCACGTCAACCGCTGGTTTGAGGACTGTTTAAAATTGCGACGGCGCTGGGAAAAAAGGGACTTACGACCGTTTTTCACACTTAACGACCGTTGCAACATTCCCCCAGGGTCCCCTGTTCAAAATTCAGACGTTGGGCAACCTGGCTCACATTTACAACGGTCGCAGTATGCCGGGGTCCGCGTGAAGCCCTTTTGCAGCCTTCTGACAAGTCAACGGACAAATCCAATGGCAGCGACTCTCTTAGCAACTCTGGCAAGAGAGGTGGTAAAAATGGGGCGAAACTCACTTTTGACAACCGTCTCGCTTAGCTCAACTGCGGTCATAAGTCGAGGACTCCCGCTGACTGCAACGAAAAGCCAAACTCCCCACCCCCACCCCCCAAAAATCAGGCCCTCACTCACAAACTCGCTTTTCAAACTTTTTGGAGAGACCTTACAATGTCCCGCAGCTGATTTTCCGCTTCTTTGCCGGACAGACCCTTCCCCAACTTCCACCTGGAAGATGAAGACATTTTTTTTCTCCCCGCCTCCCCCCACCCCACCCCAGTCGATCTACCTGCTGGAAAACGTAATTTTCTCTCCCTCCCTCGATTTGGTAATCTGTTAGGCAAACGGAGTTGCCCTCTTTTAGTCAGATTTTTTCCCCTTTTTTGTTTTGATTGGTATTTCGTAAAGGGAGGCGCCTAGGCGTCAGGCCCGGCAGACGTCCCATGCGCTCTTTTCCTCCCAATTCTACCCCTTCCCCCTCCTTGATGCGCTTCCAATTGCTTCATCGGCAGCATGAGATGGCAGTTGAGCGTTGCCAAAGCCCGGCGCGTTGAGTATCAGTGTACAGGGCTGGGCCCCCTAGAGCAAAAAGAGGCTGGCAGGGTTGCAACGCGTTGCATCCACCAACCCTCCGTTGCAGTCATTTCATCCTCCCTCCCTCCCATCCCGTTTCCAGCTGGTTTCCACTCAAAGACAGCTGCAGTGCCATCCTTTCCCAAGAAGGGGGGGGGGAATAGTTAAGAAACTTCAGTTTGTTGGCTCCGTTTCTGCAAGGGAGGAGGCCTAGTCCTACTAGAGATAACGCCCTCGGCGTGAGTCGTTTGTGAAGTGAGTTATGCCCCGGTTTACAACCTTTCTTGCCACCGTTGTTAAGTGGATCACCGCAGCTGGTAACTTAGTAACCTGGCTGCTGTTCAGCAAATCGGGCTTCCCCACTGAAGGTCGCCAAAGGGGGGGGCGGGTGTCCCGCGACCCACTACGGTTGTCAAGTCACGAAACCGCTCGCCGAGCCATCGGAATTTTGATTGCCCGCATCGTGGGGGTGCTGGAAAGGCCGTAACGGCGAAAGACGCAGCCCGAGTTCCATTTTGCCCAGGGCCGCTATAACTTTGAGCGGACGCTAAATGGACAGTTGTAAGTCGAGGACTTGCGTGGGAAAGACCAGGGGGCTGCCCAAGCACGCATGCACTAAAAGTTAAGTAAGATTCAACGTTCAGAAATGATTAGGGTTAGCAAGCAATGGTAGTCCCTCCGTAAAGGGTGAGTCCATTGGCTAATGAATGAGCTGCCAAGCTGAGAATAGGAAAGACACCCCGGGGGCAGGGGTAGCCATGGTGGCTCAGGAATTCTGGGAGTTGAAGTCCACGAGTCGTAAAAGAGCCAAGGTTGCCTACCCCTGCCCCAGGGCTTCCTTCAACGGTGGGATCAGCCTCATGGTATAATTTTTGCAACGGGTGCAAAAAAGGAAGCCTGTAGGGCCAACAGGCAGAGGACAGAAAGAGAGGTCCACCTTGCCTTTTGGTCAATAGGGGATGGAACCAGTTAGGACAGGGGTCCACAACCCCGGTTTGTGGACCGGTACCGAGCCACAGCATGCCAGCAACCAGTCCGCACAAGCAAGCAAAGCCCCCATCCGCGGGATTGCAGGCAGCACGCAAAACCAGGCACCCTCCGATCTGCGGAAAAACCTCTCTCCACGGAACCGGTCCCAGGTTGCCCAAAAGGTTGGGGAACCTCCGAGTTAGGAGATGCAACCTGGAATTAAGGAGGAAACTTCCTAACAGGGAGGACAATTGATCGGCAGAACGACTTGCCTCTGGAAGTTGTGGCGCTTCCTCACTGGACATTTTTAACAAGAGACCTATCTGAAATTGAGCAGGAGGACTTGCTCCATGGCTGCAAAGCAGTGAGAGAGACACAACTCTGGGGAAGGAGGCTGAGCTGGCACAATATTTATGTTTCTTTCGACAACCTGAGTGAGGTGGCAACTTCTGCAACCAGGAGCCTAGCCAGCCTGGTGTAAGATATTGCTCGTGCCAGTACGTCCCTTTGGGGCTGTTGGTCAAAATCAACCAAATCAGAGAGACTTCACGGCCCATTCATTTTTCTTGACCTGGTACAGCCATCCAAGCTTCCAACTTGCTACCTGTTTTTTGCTTCAGCAAGCAAGCATCCTTTTAAGATTATCTCCCCTTCCACCTTTTTGAATTTCTTTCTGGTGAACCCCGCTGGCAAACTCGTACTTCCCGCGTCACGTCCATCGGCTTTCTAGACTGCTGAAAGGCCGGTGCCAGTGCACACCACGTAAGCAGTGAACAAATTGCTAGTATACTGCCCGTTCTGTTTTACAACATTTCGGCTCCTGCAGTGCTATAGGGCTTTTCTGCAAGCCCTTCCTCTCAAGATCTCTCAACTGGAGATGCCCGGTATTAAACCTCACATCTTATGAAGCAAAAGGGATGTCTGGGTGAAAAATGGCCGTATTAAGCATGTCTGCTGCTTGGAAGGAAGCCACCCAGCCCAATCAAAGCAAAAGACGCTGGAGAGCCCGATTGCAAAAGGAGAGAGTCATTCTTTACTGCCTAGTTATCTTGCGACAAAAGAGGAGAATGATGTATGACTCCAGGCAAAGGAACATGTGGTGTAAAGTATTTTAAAAGCTCCAGAAAGATTCTCCCTCCGGTCTAGCCGAAGCCGAACAGAAACCATGGCCTGGAAAAGTGTGAACGTGAACACAAGTCGAGCAGGTTGCACAAGAGGCAGAGGATCTGCCCCAGTCCACCTCGGAGTTAGCGCGGCAGCACGTCAGCCCAGCTTGCCACTCAAATGGCACACTCGAGACGCAGACCCAATCGACGGAAAGCAAGTTGCGCCGACGACGTCAGGCGGGAACCTGGAGGGCGGTGTGGGGCAAATCGGCACCCTTCAGAGTTGGGCAGAAGCGGCAAGGTCAACTCTCGCAGAAAATCCGGCGCAGCAACCAAAGAACGGCTCTGCTGAACCAGGCTAAGCTACAGGTGTGACCCCAAATTCTCCAGTTGGGGCTTTCAGTCTCCACCGACTGTGACCGTGGGAAGACCACAAGAGTTCCCAGCTGTGGGAGACCGGGAACATTCCAGATGTGTGCTGCTGCTACAACTCCACCGTTGAGGCTTAAAAGCCTTGTACAGGAATCCTCGACTTAGGAGCCCAGAATTTATCTTGCTAAGTGAAAAAGTTGTTAAGTGGGCTGTGCCCCTTTTGACGACGTTTCTTGTCGATGCAGTTGTTCGATCGGTAAACCGGCTGTGAAGTCAATGGGGCTTCCCACCCCCCAACCCCGGGGGCTTTGCTTGTCGGAAGGTCGCAAAAAACAATTTTTTCACTTAGCAAGATAAATTAATTCTCTCTCTCTCTCTCTCTCTCTCTCTCTCTCTCTCTCTCTCTCTCTCCCCTCTCTCTCTCTCTCCACCCCCAACCCACCTCACAGAGTTGTGGCTGTTGTGGGGAAAATAGGAGGAATAGGAAAAATAGGATTCCAGAAGATGGTAGAGGACAGGAAGGCCTGGAGGAACGTTGTCCATGGGGTCGCGATGGGTCGGACACGACTTCGTAACTAACGACAACAATACGACTTCGTAACTAACAACAACAACAACAACTAACAAGAAGTGTGTCGGATATCTTCGCTGCCTTGGGTTATTTGTAAAAAATAATAATAATAATCAGGGCTTTTTTTCTCATAGAACGCTCAGAACGGAGTTCCGGCACCTTTTTTGGATGGAACCTTGTAGGGTAGGCAAGGCGGGTTGTATGACACGTGTGAGTTCCGGCACCTTTTTCTTTTACAAAAAAAGCACTGATAATAATAATAATAATAATAATAATAATAATAATAATAATAATAATAATAATAATAATAATAATAATAATAATAATAAAGGTGGGATATTAACATTCCCAAAACAGGAGCAAGGACACTAAGGTGAACAGTGGCGAACGTTAGCCTACGGTGGGAATGCAGCTAAGTCTTTAACTGACTGGACCCAACGTGTTGTGTGAATCGATCCAGGCAGCCTTAGCAAGACTGATGAGGAATTGGGCGTGTGCATCGCTCCACGAGGACCCAGTTCCATTCTGGGTGGGCTTTGACGTGAACAAGGCTGACTTTCACCAATGAAATAAATGGAGGGGAGGGGAGGGGTGGGGAAGGGCCACGGCTTTGACGAATGATCGGGAGGCAGGAGGGTAGGGGGGGGAAGTGTGAGGCAGACGCAGCGATTACATTACTGAAGGAGCCTGGCCTGGCATTGCAGTGCAAACGTCCTCGGTAATCCTGTTAGCCAGCAATCTCCATTCCGAAAGAGCTTCATTTCTTTGTGAATATTTGTAAACTAGATATCTAATGGAAAATTATAGGAAAATTATAGGGAAATTCACGACGAAGAAATCCGATTAGCCCTAATTCAATTATGCCATCTTAGCCCACACTGCATATTCCCCCATTTTTTTCCCATAAAGACCAATGCCAGGGGTCCGGATAATCAAATAAAATTGAAAATCATCTTCCCATTAAATTCAATTAGCCGCAATTTCTAAAGCCTATCAGAGATTTTAATTACTAAATTATAAAATTCTCCAATGCTAAATTGAAACTCAAAAAAAAAATGACACATCCTTGAGTTTCCATAAAAAAAAAAGAGGGAGTAAGAAAATTAAAAGAAAAAAAAACCCTGAAAAAAATACCCATTTAGTAATTTTCCGTCTGAGTAGCATCTGTGAGTGAAAAATGTTGTTTTCTACCAAAGGGCAAGAGGAGACAGGGGCTGCGAAGAAGATAGCCCATTTTATTCTGAAAAAAAAATTAATAAAGGGAGCCCGCCTCAACTCTATACTTTACTTTATAAAGGTAAAGGTTCCCCCGCACACGCATGCTAGTCGTTTCCAACTCTAGGGGCCGGTGCTCATCTCCGTTTCAAAGCCGAAGAGCCAGCGCTTGTCCGAGGATGTCTCCGTGGTCATGTGGCCGGCATGACTAGACGCCAAAGGCGCATGGAACGCTGTTACCTTCCCACCGGAGTGGTCCCTATTTTTCTACTTGCATTTTTACGTGCTTTCGAACTGCTAGGTTGGCAGAAGCTGGGACGAGTAACAGGCGCTCACTCTGTTACGCGGCACTCGGGATTCGACCCGCCAAACTGCCGACCTTCTGATCGACAAGCTCAGCGTCCTAACCCACTGAGCCACCGCGTCCCTTTTTAACTTAACTTTACTTAAGAAACTTCATAATAAATTACAGGGCTTTGGATTCCCTGCCTCGTCTGTTTCTCGGCATGAGGGATAATACGGAGTGGCTGTGAGAGAAATGCATCAGCACACACAACTTATGGCTTGGGAGACCAACGGCTCCAGAGATCCAGATCTTGAACTTGAAAGAGGCAAAGCATCGGTCACTCAGCACATCAACGATTCCTCCTCTTCTAGGAGAATTGAACTTGACCAGTAACTGAGTTGAAGCTGATCTTACAACCAACCCCAACTCTTATTTCTCTCCCACCCGTCTCAGAACGCCCAGAAGGGGAGGGATGACCTTTGGTAAGAACGTTGGCCAACCTCTTGGCCCAAGATGGAATATCCGGAATGGACATTCCCAACTGCCCTCCGGGTGAAATTCAAGGTGCTGGTTATCACCTATAAAGCCCTACATGGCCTGGGTCCGGGATATTTGAGGGAACACCTGCTGCCGGCATCAAATGCCCTTCGCCCAGTGCGCTCCCACAGGGACTCAGGGTCCCACCGGTAAGAGATTGCCGGCGAGTGACACCCAGGGATAGGGCCTTCTCAGTGGGGGCGCCTGCCCTCTGGAACCAGCTGCCAGTGGAGTTGAGGACTGCCCCCAACCTCCGGTCATTCCGCCGGGGCCTGAAGACCTGGCTCTTTGAGCTCTCGGGCCCAGGCTGAGGAGTAATTTATTTTAATCGGGGTTTTAAATGCACAGGGTTAGTTTAATCTTTTTTAAATGGTTTTTAACTTTTGTATTGTTGGCTTTTTAACTCCCTGTAAACCGCCCTGAGTCCTCAGGGAAAGGGCGGTATATAAATGTAATAAAATAAAATAAAATAAAAATAAATAAACTCCTCACAATCTGCTTCAAGACCTCAGCTGCAGAACTGCCCAACTGGGCATAAGGAATTTCTAGCCTGCTTCCCCAGGAATTTCTCTGTGTTTGGTCGTTTCAAGTGTTTCCACGCTGCCTGGAAGAGCGGGTAGATAGATGGCTAGCAAGGTGGCCTACAAGAATCAAACCATAATGCTGCCGCAATGATAAAATGGGCCCTGTTGGAGCTGCTTAGCTGTTTAATGTTGGCTTGTCTTGATTGTGCTCCAAGGGCCATGCAAGCAGGCCTCTTCTTTTGCCTTGGTGGGGCTGGTGGAGGGCACAGGAGCTAGAAAACGCGAGAGTGATGACATTCCCCGGACCCTGAAACTGACAAATCTCGACTAGCCTTGGTTTCGAGACAATCACCGGGCACAGATCTGGTTTGTTTTATGCCATTCTGGCATAGCTGAGAGAAGAAAGCTTCATTTGCCAGGCGCCCTGAAGTTGCCAGTCTGGGGAGTTGCCCGCGAAAGAAAACAAAAAAGTTAATTATCTAAGCTTTTTTTCCCCCCTTCTTTAATAAATAAGGAAAACTGGCTGAGCCGGATTTTTTTGGCAAGGCTCCGTCTCCCCCTTTATCGCCCATCAGTTGCTGTGACACATTATTCAAAGGATAAAGTTTTGCAATGCGCGGAGTTGTTACTAAATCCTTTTTTTTCTCCCTTTGCCCCTTCTTCTCATTCCTACTTCCCTCCTCCTTCTTGCATGTCGAAGAGGGGGGGAAGGAGAATCCGTGCAAATTCCGGCAAATCGAGCAGAATTAAAATAAGACCTCCTCTCTTAAGGCTGCCTTAGAAGACCATTTCCTGTCCTATTAGATAAGACTTGTGTCAGGACCCACCCCAAACCACGTCTTAGGAAGACAAAATTCTTGGAGTCAAATCTATTCCAAAAAGAATCTTTACTATGACATGCTTGGTTGTAGGAAACGAGACAGGACTTAATATTATTCCACGAAGTAAACCCTTATAAAGAGTTCCCGGTTTAACCCCCCTTAACCCCATTTGGTCAGTCCCCCATCCTTTATCATCCCTCTCGTGGGGAAAAGGAACTTAGGACCCTTCATGTTTATTGCTCTCTTCCGTGACACAAGCCAGATGCTAGCCCCCCCTTTTGTTTCCCCAGTTCAAAAGGCTTCTCCTTTCCTTTGAAATGCCTAATACCGGTTCAATACACATCCATTCTCTTCTCTTCGGGAGATGGCAGAATCCATGGAATAATGTTTGAAACATTCCATTTATGAATATGATATAAATGGATTCTGACAACTTGCTTGGGACAATTTAATCTGGATCCGGAACCAGAACGCTCTGGATCAAGTCTAACCTCTCCTTGTCTAACCGCGTTCTTTCCCCGAGTTTTCCCCCACAATCTATAGTTTTTCTCCGGCTCACCTTGGGAAGAGCCGGGATGTTCCAACGCCCTCAGCTCATTTCATAAAGCTGTAAGCCGCCTTGTCATGAAGTGGTGCTAGCTAAGCCACCCACCATGTAACCATAACAATAAGCCATGATGGTGAGCAAGGAGGAACGAACGCTTCTGGACCAGACGTGATCAAAGTCCATCCTAATATCAGGCACCACGTAGCAACCCACGCTTGGGTTTTTTTTTTTGTTTTTTGTTTTATGGCATCTTGGGGGTCCATAGGGACTTGGAGGTGGATCAGGCCCAAGACAGTTTTGCGTGTTCACCTTCAGACCTAACGCATGAGAAGCCCGGTGCTGCCCAAGAATTTTAGTTGGCTTCCAGCAGCCGCACAATCAACTTGTTCACAGCACAGATAAGGCTTAATGGTTCCACTTTACACACCGGGGTGTGTTGCCAACCCTCCGCTAGGTGCATAGCCTTTTTTTCCCCTTTTGTCTTCCTTTATTCCCTGCAAGAAGATTTTATCTGTGTAGGAGTTTATATCTGCAAATATTCGTTTACTTCCAGGGTTTTATATTCCTGAAAATTGCGGGCGGGGAAAGGAAAAAAAAACGTAACGTAGGGGGGAAGGAGGAGCGAGAGACACATGACAGTTATTCTCCAGAATCCGAGGAACTCTGTATGTGTGTGTGTGTGTGTGTGTGTGTGTGTGTATGTGTGTGACTGTTTCCTTCCCCCTCTCAAAAAAAAATTAGAATCCCAGGCCGCCCAAATTCCTAAGCTTTGTAACAAGAAATCAAACTACGCAACAGCCTACCCCAGCCCCTGGCCTAAACTCCTGCTTTTCGGTATTCTGGCATTCTCCAGAGCTTTTGTGATGTTATTTCCTGATCCATGCTGCCTCTCTCATATTTTCACTGCTCACCAGAGCATGAATTCACCTTCATACCAGTTAGAGGGTTATTTAGCCTTTTTCCTGACACCAATAACCATCTCGCTTCTACAGGCAGCTCTGCCAGTCAAACGCTTGGTTCTTTTTCACACATGGGAGGTGGGGGTGGGGGTGGGTGGGAGAAAGAGAGAGAGAGAGAGAGAAAGAATTGCTCACCAACCTGTTCTGGGGACTGGAGACCATGAATGGCTCTTAAGCTCTCCAAATCCCAACCCCCAAGGAGGTTTTCCCCAATGGGAAAAACATGCAATTCAGCGGGAGACGAGGATGACAGGGCAGGAAGGCCCGGAAAGTGAGACGGAGAAGAAGTCATGGATACTCAAAAGAGATGCTGAGCAAGAAAGGCAGACACCCCATGGAGAAGGAAGAAAGGGAGAAAGGAAGAAAGAAAGAAAGAAAGGAAAAAAAAGAAAGAAAAGAAAAGAAGGAGGGAAAGAAGGAAGGAAGGAAGGAAGGAAGGAAGGAAGGAAGGAAGGAAGGAAGGAAGAAGAAAAAGAAAGAAAGAAAGAAAAAGGAAGGAAGAAAGGAAAGAAAGAAAGAACGAAAGAAAGGAAGGAAGGAAGGAAGGAAGGAAGGAAGGAAGGAAGGAAGGAAGGAAGAAAAAGGAAGGAAGGAAAGAAAGAAAGAAAGAAAGAAAGAAAGAAAGAAAGAAACCAACCAACCAACCAACCAACCAACCAACCAACCAACCAACCAACCAACCAACCAACCACTTTGATCCGCTAGGTCAATACTGGGACTCTCTTATAGCAAAACCAAATCTCAGCCTCGTGAAAGCCACTTTCTCTTCTATTCAGTTGTAGAATAAATAAATCCAGGGAGCTGAAGCCCCCCCCCCAATACTGGAGAAGACAACAAGAAAGCGAAAGCAAAGAAACCCCCCATCCAGTCTCTGCCTCAACCCGACCCGTTGTCTGGCTGCATTCCCACATCCTCCGAGCTAAATGCTTGCTCCGGTTCCTGACTGGCTGGTGGAAGTGATAAAAAGGAACGTCTACGCGCGCACGGGATCTGCTTATTGTTCCTTTAAACGACTCAGGCCTCACCTTTCACCAGCTCTCACTCCCGCCAGGCTGCTTAATGGTGTTTTAACAGGTAGGGCTAGTACACCTGCCGACAGGTAGGCCCTCGGCAAGTGCTAATTCAGTTCGGAGAAGCAAAGTAGATAAATCAACAGGTCCTTTGCAAAAGAAAGCTGAACTCAAAAGCTTCACTCAGTGCCTCCTGACCCCAGGCCGCTTAAAAAGGACTCGGCGAACGAGGAGAAGAAAGTCCCTGGTTTGAATCTTGAAGCAACTCACTCACTCACTCTCTCTCTCTCCATCAACGCAACTGCAATCTGAAGTCGAATTATAGTGACTCACTAGGGCCGGGGTGTTGTAAGAATGACAACCGTGTCAGCTGGCAAGGGACTTGGGATGACTGAAAGCACTAGATATATAAATACTAATTGTTATTATTGTGGTTATGATCAGGAGGAGGAGGAGGAGGAGGAGGAGGAGGAGGAGGAACAGCACACTTGTGCAGTAATAACAACCAGCCTCGTGGCACGGACAGAAGCTTTCGCGAACCGTGGAAAGCGTTTTTTTTTTCCAGGAGTTTTCGACAGTAACGCCAGCCAGACTCACGAGACGCTTTGAGCCGCTCGGCTGCAAAAACTGCTATGGTTTTAAAAGGGAAATTAATACGACGCGGGTATTGTGGATTGATTTTTTCTTTTCTTCTCTCCCCCCTCCCCTCTTCCCCTTGTACGTTTGATCTTGTCTATAATGTTTTATTTCAACATGTCAGCTGCTATTAATGGGCATTTTGCTTGAAAAAACCAAGGCCGGCCGCGCTAAGCCGGGGCATCCCCAAGGCAATTCAGAGATGTAAAGAAGTGTGCAAAAATGGACAACTCCGTTTCCCCCCATACACACACACACACACACATCCGCGCCCCCAGCTGCATCTTTGCGCTTGGGAGAAGCAGCACCTGTTGAACACCGCAGGCTTCCCCTCCGATGGAGAGAGAGAGAGAGAGAGAGATGCAACAGCCTGCATGCAAAAAATAATAATAATAATAAACCCCAACATCCGCTCTTCAGTTGGGGTTTCCCGTCTGCTCCTGTATAGAAGCTCAGCCAATGAAGAAATAAACCTTAAATTAGAGAATAAGTTTGTCTTTATAGTTAGTGGTGGCGTTCTTTCTCCATCCTGAACAAGGTCGATGAAAAGTAAGATGCTGGGACTTGGTTGTCCCTTTTCAGGCAGTGCACAAAACACACTCTTCAAAAAAGGGGAAGCAAGGAAATGTTCTTGCATTTTTTCGCTCCCAAAAAAGCAAAGTGATCTGGGAAGTGTGTGTGTGTGTGTGTGTGTGTGTGTGTGTGTGTGTGTGTGTCGGGGGGGGTGGGGTTTAAATCCTTTCTTTCTATCTAGCTTTTTTTTTTTCCTTCTTCCCCCTGGCTTCCATCATATCCATTTGCTCCAGCGGTGGGATTCAGCCGGTTCGCACCCCTTCAGGCAGAACTGGCCGCTAATTATTATTATTATTATTTTGTCGCCTTGGACCAGGATGGACTTCCGGAAGCGGCATCCGTGCAGAGAACCGGTTCTTCGCCTATTTGAATCCCGCCACTGCGTTTGCTTTTTTTTTAAAAAAAATAATAATCATATTCCTGGGGTGTGTGTGTGTGTGTGTGTGTGTGTGTGGAAATGGTTCAATGAACCCTAACCCTTTGAAGGAAAGCAATCGCCAAGATCGCCGCAAATGAGACATTGTTTTACTTCCCTTCCTCGAAACAGGCTGACAATTTGGGCTTGTTGCCACGGTGACAGAACAACACAGTTATCCCGGCTGCCTGTCGCAAAGCAATCAATTAACTTAATGCCACCCAGTGCCTGCTTTATCCTCTAGGCAAAGATACAGCCATCTTTTTTTTTTTTGACCGCTCGCCCGCCTTGTTGCATCCGGATACCCCCCCCCTCTCCTGCTCCAGTCCGCCCCAAAGGCCTCGGTTTTAGAAGTTTTTTTCTCCATAGCGGCCGATCGAAAACCAAACCCCGATAGTGGTCCTTGGTTGTTCCCCCCCCCCCGCCAGGCCTTTCGTTTGATCCGCGAAGGCGTCGCCTTTGATTTTACACTTTTTCTCTTCTTTTAATTTAGGGAAGTCATTGGAACAAGGGAGGATCCGACAGACACACACACACACACACAAACACACAAACCCCTGCCCCCCAATTCTCTTCGGTCGGGATCTCTATCCACTCTTACACTTGATAATTTGATAAGATGGGAGGAAACCGCACCCCCCCACACACACACAAAATTCCCTCCCTCTGCCGTTCGTTCACGCGGACATTTGCCGAAGTTTTATAAAAAATGTCAAAATCCCTGCAGAAAACACGACTCTGCTGTAGCCGGCGGACCCCTCTGAGTTTGCCAGTCTATCCCCTTTGCCTTTTTTCTCTACCACTCTCTCTCTCTCTCTCTCCCTCTTTCTCTCTCTCTCTCTCTCTCTCTCTCTCTCTCCCTCTTTCTCTCTCTCTCTCTCTCTCCCCCTCTCTTGCACTATTTAATGGCTGATGCACTGCCTGCCCCATCCGTTGCTCGCAGGTCCCTCCCGGCCTCCGTTCCGTCTTTTCGAAAAGCCAATTTGTCAGGGCTCCTGTTGGCGAAGAAGCCTTGTTGACTGCTCCCTGTCCATCCTGGCCCAGATTATAAGCATATTGCACAGTTCTCTCCGCACGAGGCCCGGGAAATCCAATACGTTGAAAGGTTAATGCAATCAATTAGGGTGACAAGGAAGTAAAGGGAGGCATTGGGAGTAGATGGAAAAAAAGAGAGAGACAAAGGCCGAAGAGGCCTCCGCAGAAGATGGAGGGGTGGGGGGAGACAAGAGAAGAGAAGAAGGCAAACCCACCCCCACCCCAATTTTCCTCTCTACGCACTAGACCTGGGCCAACCCCAGCTCGCCGTCAATCGGGACAGAGCCTATCCTGCGTAGCTTAAAAGAGATGGTAGGACTTTGGACAGCGCTTTAAAAAAAACAAAAAAAGGGGGGGGGGGCGCAAGGCCTGAGATGGTTGAGGGGGGCGCGCGCTGCCCATCATTCAAAGAGATATAAATAAGATGAATTATTTATACTTCTAGCGTTAGGCCACTTCTTCTCCGGCCTCTCTCGAAAGTTTTGGAGGCGTTCTTTGCGCAGAACGTCCGGCGACCTCCTGAAAGTGCGGGATAAAGCAGGGCTGGCTGAGGAATTCTGGGAGCTGAGGTCCACGCATCTTCAAAGTTACTCGGGGGGGGGGCGAGAAGCGCTGGGGGTAAAGCGAAACGGGCCAAGCAGAAAGAGATGATGGACAATTTGGGGAAGGCGCCAAGAGCGAAGGCAGATATCTTCCTTGAATAGCAAGGAGGCCCAAGAAAGATGCGACGCCAACTCTCGGCCAGGTATCCCTCTCCTTCTCTTCACACCTGTGTGTGTGTGTGTGTGTGTCAGTCACAGGCTGAGCCAGGCAGAGGCCTTCCACCCTTGGCGTTTCAAGACCAGGCAGGCTGGCTCACCAAGCAGCTCCCTCGGAGGCACCGAAGGCAAGAATCCTGGCCCCGGGGAGGCCAAGGGCTGAGATCTTTCCAAGAGGTTGCCAGGGGCCTATGACCACTTGCCACGGATCGCCGTGGCCGGCTAGCCGCAGCCAACTCACCGTGGGACAAGAGGGAGACCGACCTGAAAGAAATGGTGGAACGGGATTCATGAAAGACAGGATGCTAAAGGAGGGACGCCACAAAATACGAACGACAAAAGATTTATATATTTATATATATATATATATATATATATATATATATCCCTGCGGGCGAGCTACCCCACGCTGAATTGTCCCGTTCCACGGTGTGGGAAGGACGGTGACGGGAAAACGAGGGCCCCAGAGATCCAGGAGGGGAGAGGGAAATAGATTTGAGGAAAGGCAGGGGCAGAAATCTCTGAAGGCGAGGGAGGGGAAGCAGGAGGAAAGAGTTGTAACCAGGGCGGAGAAGCCCGCAAAAGGAAGCATCCGCTCCGGCCCTTTGAGCGCGCGAGGCAGGGTGCTCGGAGGGTGACCTACACCGTGCCCGGCTGTAATCGCATTTCAGGGCCACCGCCTGGCAATTGCCAGACAATAAGAGGGCGCCTTTGAAGTCAGTGAAAGAAATTGAAAGGCAAAAATAAAAAAAAGGGGGGGAGACGTTTCTGCAGGGCTGGAGGGGGTGGGGGTGGGAGGACAGAGATGTGTGCAAAGGCGAAGGGCCAAGTAGGAGGGTGGGACGGCGGGGAAGACAAAGCCCAGCGTCGGGAGCCCAGCGGGGCTCCCCAAAAGCAATGGGGATAAAAAGAGTTGATGAGTGGGGCACATGCTGCCTCTGTCTGCCTCTGGCTCCTCCTCCCCCTCCCCGCTAAGCCCCCTGCCTCTAGAGAGGGCCATCTCGATGATGGATGGATGAGCAAAGGCCAGGCCCATTCTTGCCCGGTGTGGCAGCAAAAAAAAATATTTACATAACATTGGCCTTCTATCGGTCACCCCTTGACGCCATCCCTCTTCAGCCTGGGGAAGAAGGGAGGGCCCTTGCTCACACCCTCTCTTGACACCTGGCTGAAGAAAGGGAAGGGGGGACAGATGAGGAGCAGGTTCCCCAGCTGAACCTCCAGAGATAGCTACCAGACAGCTGAAAATGGCGGGGGTGGGGGGAATATTCGAAATGTATTGCCCTTGCCCTCATGCAAAAGTTCCCAGGACATCTGACACGGATAAGCACTCAGGAATTTAAAGAAATTGCACATTTGACTTGGCTTGAACCTCGTGTGTGTGTGTGTGTGTGTGTGTGAGAGAGAGAGAGAGAGAGAGAGAGAGAGAGAGAGAGAGAGAGAGAGAGAGAGAGAGAGAGAGAGAGAGAGAGAGAGAGAGAGAGAGAGAGAGGTTCAAAGCAGTGGATTTTGATCCGGAAAAGGAAGGCCTGCTTCGGAGGAGGCCAGCCTCACCTCACAAGAGGAGAATTCCTAAGTGGAAATGTCCACAGGTGGGCCTGCTTAATCTCAACGTGCTGACCGCTCAAGATTTGAAATGGATGTCTCCCGAAAAGGCAATCTGCAAATCCAGGAAACGGGGTGGCTGCAGGCTGGGACTTTTCCTGACGCTTCATATCAGGGGTCTTCAAACTTGGCCCTTTGATGACGTGTGGACTTCGACTCCCAGAATTCCTCAGCCAGGCACGCTGGCTGAGGAATTCTGGGAGTTGAAGTCCACAAGTCATCAAAGGGCCAAGTTTGAAGACCCCTGCGCTAGACACAGATACTCTTACCGGATATTGACCTGGAGCAACAGATGACACATTTTTCTCAAAAGCGAATGGATTTGAACCGTCTTCCCCCAATTTTGTACCTTGGAAAGCCATTGGCTTACAAGCAGCTTTATGGGAGATAGTGTACAAGCGCGTGTGAACATTGTCACATTCCAAAACTGTGCTTTAGAAAAGTGAATGTCCCTATCCCCTCAGCATGGCTGGCTCAGGAACTCTGGGAGTTGTAGTCCACGAGTCATCGCCACGTTTGAAGTTGACATTGAGTCTTTTAGGTCCACGGAAGCATAAAAAGCATCAGAAAGGCCACCAGGTGGACCTAAGCACCACGCCGATGCAGACACGCACGCGCGCACGCACGCACGCACATGCACACAGACAAAAGTAAGAAAATAAAGATCCCACGTGGGCAGACATACCCATTTGTCGTCCTGGTGGGCTCTCCTATCTTTCGAGAGCTCTGGATTCAGATCCCGCAAATTGGTTTATTGAATTAAAGCTGTGGAGTCACTTCATCCTGGGGAGAAAAAAAGGAGGTCAGTTGCTGAGACCCCAGACCGCTGATCATTTAGCAGGCAGAGACCACCCCAGTCTTTCCCCATTTCATCCCATCAAGCCTCCCTCACCTGCGGCGTTCATAGGTGCATAAGGTAGAATATGAGCAAGGGGGAAAAAAAAAGTTAAAATGTTTTAAGAGGTTTAATTATCTTATTGGTTCTTTTCTCACTCTAAGCCATCTTGCAGCCAGGCTGTTTTGTCCGTTATGGAGAGCAAGGGGGGGGGGGTCTTTTCAGCACAAAAGGGAAATTTTACTCAGATCTCTACTGCCTGGCAAGAATAGCCATTCCAATGATTCTCTTCAATTGGTTTGTTTGTTGAAAATAAAACCGGGTCAACAAACCTTTCAATCATACTAAAATGCAAACACAAAAATAATAATAATAAAAAAAAACCCAAGCAGATCTGCCAGAGCAATTCTACAATCCACAAAGAAGGAACGTACGCAATCTTACATCGGACGATTCGTGAAATATTACAATATATCCTCCTATTCCTCAACTCGCTTATCTGTGACCTGGCTAGGAGGGATTTTCGCCCTGCGCAAGTGACCGTCTTGTCAAAGCCAGAGGAGGGATGCAAGCGCAGGCACAGGGACTAGAATCTTTACTTTAAAACCGCCGACCTCCTTGAGATGTCGAAATTCGAACGCCTGAACCAGCAGAACGAAAGCCAAAAATATATGGCCAATTTCACGTGATTCAGGGATTAGCTGCTGTGCTTTGAAAAGGGACCACAGAGAAAAATGCTCATTCTTTATTATTATTATTATTATTTTTTTAAAGATTTTTGTCTTGGGGGTGGGAGGGTGGGGTGGGGACAAATGGGGGTGGGGAGCAAGCTTCGGCACATAAGCTCGAAAGATGGCCGGTGTGAGGTGTGCAATCTTTTCACACTCTTCTCCACCCCTTGCAATACAAAAAAGAAAAGAAAACGAAAAACTGACAAAATAAATACCGTAAATATAAACCACGCAAAGCAAATTGAATTATTTAGACCCAGATGTTCCCAAACTGGGGTGGAGAGAGAAAGGGGTCCCCTGGGGGAGGGGGAGAAGGGATTATTCGAGGAAAAGGGAGGGGGGGCCCGGCAAACTGGAACTCGCAGCTAGGCCGGAGTTTCTTCAAGTCCCGCACGATCTTTTAAAACCGCCTTGCAAGGTAGGACGACGTTTCCGGCGGGAATGAGAATGGAGGGGGCCGGGGTGGTGGTGGGGGAAACGACAGGGCTTTTTTTGCAGCTTTCCAGCCTTCCTCCTCGCGTAGCACGACGCCGGCCGCTTTGCCGGAGGCGTTCATCGGAGCCATCTTTGTCCTGTGTCTTTGGTCCTCCCGCCAAAGCTTCCAGGAGGCAAAGCAAAGAGGCACTCTGGGCATGAACAGAGACACACACACACACACACCACCCAGTCTCCTATGTGCCAACAGCAGGCCCTGATTTTCCAATGCCAAACTCAAAGACTTTGTGCAATGCTCCCTTCTCTGGGGGGGGGGTTTGGTCCTTGCCTCTTTCTACCCTGCCTGTCTCCCACCCGCCTCTGCCCCTCCGTCACCCACCACCAAACTTTAAAAAAAAAAGATTTTAGCAAGATTTTAGCCCTCTCTCCCGCTCCTCCCACCCAGCCATGCGCTCTTTCGATGCGGCCACCCCCCCCCTCCCCTTCCCCTTTATTATTTTGGCCGCCCGCGCAGCTTATCGATGCAAGAGGAGCAACGCCAATTTTACTTAGGAGGTGTAATCCGCCCCCAAATCAGATTTGAGGGATTGCAGGAGGAGGCAGGCTGACCTTGCATATGTCTCCATCAAAGCCACCAAGCCTCGGCTTGCGTGCTCTGTTCCCAGCACATATTTAGACAGATCACGCTAATTGAACTTGACATGTCCTCTTAAGGATGGACTCTCCGCTCCTCCTCGGCGCTCCCGACGACGGGTGGCTCTC
>NC_138220.1:4535972-4548472 GCF_964194415.1 Vipera berus
CGAGTCTCACCTTCGCGACACAACTCCTCGCACCGAAGGCCCCCCCCCCGTTCCTACTCCAAGACCCTCGGGAATCTCACGCAGCCCCCCCCCCAGCATCCTAAGCTTGGAAAAGGGGCAAAGGAGAGACGAAAAGGCCGGAGAACAGAATGCCTACCAAGGCTGTGCGACGGGGGCGAGAGCGGCTCTCCAGAAGGAAATGCCTCGAGAAGGGATGAAAATTGGACTTTTTTTAAATTTATGTAAAAAAAAAAAGACTCTCGGTTGTGCAGAGAGCCGACTAAATTACTGTCTATCCCACCAGGCTCTCCCCGTGTCCTGCCTCCCCCTCCTCAAGAGCCTGGGCAGCTGTCAAAAGCATCGCTGGCCCTCCGTCGTCGTCGGGCAACCCTCTCCGTGCTATCTTTCTCTCCTTTTGTTTGGGATCTGTTCCCCTTCTCCCAGGCACCCTCGGTGTCCCCCTTTTCCCCCCACCCCCACTTCTCCCGGCCTTCTTTCCACCCCCTCTGGGGTTACCCCGACTGGAGGACCCCCCCCCAAAAAAAAAGTGCCATGGAAACCCTCCTTTTCCTGGACAAGCATTTCGCTCGGCCTCCCTCCGTCCGAAGGAGCTGTCGAGACCCCAGGAGTGTGTCACACGACCCCAAGACCGGGCGTGACCGACCCTATTTTCTGCCCAAAATTTGATTGATTAAAAAAAACAAAACTTTTTAGGGAAACCGTGTTAAAGGATTAAGAGAAGAAGAAGAAGAAGAAGAAAAAGGAAGGGGACAGAGAGCGGGAGGAAAAAAAATAATAATACACACACAACAGAAAAAGACACACGGGAAGCGAGAATGGCAGGGGGAGTGGGAAGGCGGAGGCTTGAATGGTGAGTTTCCTAGGTAATAGCGCCGGGGGACGAGTGTACAGTTGTAGTTAAACAGCACAAACAGGCCCAAAAGAAAGGTCAAAAGGATGCATGAAGCTTCACCACAACAGTGATTAAGATAATGAAGAAGCTGGGGAAGTGTGTGTGTGTGTGTGTGTGTGTGTGTGTGTGTGTGTGTGTGAGGGGGAGGCAGGCGCCCGAGGCACCCTGGGCGCCGCGCGGAAGCCTTGCGAACGGCGAGGGCCGCCGGAGAAGAAGGGAGAGACTTCCTTCAGAGAGCCTCTCGTCCTCAATTTACAAGCGAATCATTTAGTGACCACTCGGAGAGACAATGGCACGGGGGGGGGAGAGAAAGATGACTCATGACCCTCTTCTTCACACTTAACGGCCGCCGCGGCCGTAAGTGTGAAGAAGAGGGTCACGAGCCATCTTTTCCCACCCCGTGCCATTGTTCTCTCCGAGTGGTCACTCGCGCAATCAACATTGGGAGGCTCGGCAACTGGTTCGTGTTTGTGACGGTTGCAGAGTCCCGTGTGTGTGTGTGTGTGTGTGTATCACGCGCGATCCCCTTTTTGCAACGTCCGTGGGGAAGCCGGATCCACTGAAAGACCATGTGACTTAACAGCCGCGGCGATCCGCTTCACCGCTGTGGCCAAAAAGGACGTGAAAATGGGGCAAAACTGGCTTAACGAGGGTCAGAAAGGTTGGCTCAATTGTGGTCGTATGTCGAGGACCGCCTGTGATTCTGATCAGTGGGAGCCCCTACAGCAGGGCCTGAGGAATTCTGGGAGTTGAGTCCACAAGGTGTAAAAGGGCCAAGTCTGAAGACCGCCCCCGACATAACACTAAGTTGAAGCCTGCTACAATCCTCAACATTGTTTCGGTGGGTGCCGAGAGTTATAGTCCCATATATCTGAAAGGTACCAGGATCCGCCCATCTTTTTTTGGCCAAAGGACAATCTAGAAGTTTGCTAACATGTCATCGGCATTCTCAAAAAGGCCTTCCGTGAAGGATTGGCGGATCCCAACAGAGAGGGCTGACTGATTAGCTTCAACCAATCAGAATTCAGTCTGAATTGAAGTAGGGAACCTCGGAGGTCTTCTAGTCCATCCCCCTTGCTCAACCAGGAGACCCCTGGCCTAGACCATTTGAGACAAGCTGCCTTCCGCAACATTCTCTAGCCCCGGTTGCCTAAAACTCACACCCCCGTGTACCTTTGTCGTTTGTTTGTGTGCCCGCAAAAGACAGGAATCCTGCTAAGAAAATTGTTGGCTCTTTTCTAAGAAGGTCCCTGTGGGCCCATGAATTACAAAACAGGTCTTTTGCTTCTCAGGGCGCTAGCTTTCGATTTAAATTTTTTTTCTTTTTTTCTTTCTTTCTTTCTTTCTTTCTTTCTTTCTTTCTTTCTTTCTTTCTTTCTTCTTTCTTTCTTTCTTTCTTTCTTTCTTTCTTTCTTTCTTTCTTTCTTTCTTTCTTTCTTTCTTTCTTTCTCTTTCTTTCTTTCTTTCTTTCTTTCTTTCTTTCTTTCTTTCTTTCTTTCTTTCTTTCTTTCTTTCTTTCTTTCTTTTTAACCAAAAGAAGTCTTCTAAAAACGATTAACATGAGATAGGGTAGGTCGCTTCGCCGGGACGAAGCCAGGCGCGAGCAGGCGCGCCGCGTCCGCAGGAGCCACGCTGGGAAACGTAGGATTTCAATCTCTGAAACGCACCTGACGTTTCAATGCTTTACAGGAGCTGCCCGGGGCCGGGGCCGAGATAGAAAGACACCCAAACAAACGACTGGGTTTAGGGAAGCCCCTGAAGGGAGACGCGCGGTGGGTTGGATTCGTTTAGCACAGGTCGGGCTCCGAAAGGGAAGCGGGTCTTCTTTCAGTCCCAGGTTGGGCAATTCAGGGCTGACGCTGGCCAAGAGCCGAGCAGGCGTGCTCAAGGGACAGACCCACATGTGGGCGTGTGACGAGTACACCCGGGCAGCGTCTCCCCTCTTCCCCGCCGCTTCCATCACGGCCCGGCAACTGTCAAGAGAACACAAGTCAAAGTGGTTTCTTGACAGAGAGTCATTTATATTTTAGCTTCGTTCCATTATCCTAACGAAGCCTTCATCAGCAGATGCAATATGAAGAGCCGAAAAAACAGCTCATTACATTCCGGGGGGAGGAGATTCACCAAGCCGGCAATCGCCCCCATGCCAATAACCTTTGGAAGAGACCACCGGTTTTATTTCTTTATTTATTTGGGAGGGGCGCAAAGAGGCCTGGGATGGGGGGAGGGGGCTGGGACTTTTGCCCACCATGTCTCCTTCCACCCAGCAACTGCAAGCCCCCCACACACCCAGACAAACACAAACAGAGAAGAATGTGTGTGTGTGTGTGTGTTTGTGTGTGTGTGTGTGTGTGTGTGTGTGTGTGTGTTGAGTATTCTGAACACCTTGCTGGCCCAAACTACGGGCCAAATGTGCACTCAGCCCAGGTTCGAATCTCAAAAGGGTGTGGCTGACTGATGAGTTTAGAGTTTAGAGTTTAGACTGATGAGTTTAGAGTTTAGAGTTTAGAGTTGATGAGAACAAATAAGTTTGAAATAGCTGTATCAGTCTCCCTTTAACTCTTTGTTAGCAATCCCCAAAATTTACGCCATCCAAAAAATTTATATCTGGATCCTCTTAAACAGAAGCCGTGGAGCAAAACTCACGCGCCTCACCGGAAAAACAGGAGCTCATTTCCGGAAGCCGGGCTATTACTTTGGCAAATATTCAACCCTTTTAACACCTTAGAGAGCCCCCAAAGAGGATCATTTCTCCGGCGGAGGCTAGCCCCGCCGCATGCAAATCATGGTTTACTGCTTCGGTGGGGTGATGGTTGCGTTAAAAAAAAAAAAGAGAGAGAGAGAGAGAGAGAGAGAAGAGAGAGAGAGAATAATGGCTACGTTTAGGGCAGAACACAACGTAGGGAGAACCAAGCCACCCATTTCTTTTTCCCTCCTTTGGACACGGTTAGTTGTCAGATCAGGAGCAAGAGATATAGGTGGGTGTGAAGGCGCAAAAAAAATATATAAAAAAATACCTGCAGAATTCTTGGACGCCACACCTTAATATGTCCCCATTTTTAGATGTTTGTAAGCGTTGAGAAGGCTGTCACAATTCCATCTCCAAGGAGCCTCACCTTACAACTTTAAGTATTTTTTGAGCCAGAGAAAATTGCTCAGGTTCCATTAAAAACAATTCCTTCCTATTGGTGAGGCTCCAGGCTCCCGCCAAAAGGAGGTGGACAATGGGGTGGAGAGGAGTTCCCAAACTGACCGCCTGCCTTGCGACACTTCCATAAATGGATGACAGGACATCTCCTATAGCTGGGAAAGGGGGTGCCTGGCAGAGGAGCACGGGAAAACCCAGGTGTCCCTTCCCCCCCCCCAGGTAAATCGTTTTTTCAAACTTCATTTAGGACACTAAGCGACAGTCCTAGATTACCTGGAATTCCTATCGGTGGAGAGGGATGAGAACTGCAGGTTGCAAGGAGTGGTGAGGAGTCCGCAGGAGCAGGGCTGAATTCTTCTGAAGGATCGGAGAAAACATCCCGCTTTTTGATGCGATTCCAAACGTGTTCGCCGTTGGGCTTTAGGGGACAGAATTCCAGAGGTCGCTGCAGAACCGCTTGGCTCCCACTGGGCCAAGAGAAGAGAGAATGATATTCCCTGTGATGGCGGGGGCGGGCGGGGGGGCGGGCAAGGCAGTTAAGAGAATGGGTCCCACTTGACAACAAAGCAGCCATGAGAGAGACCTAAATACAAGATGGATTGACGAGGTCAGCAAGTATGGCGGGCCCAATTGGCGAAAGGCCGTATCGGTTGGAGACACGCGGAAGAGGCCTTCATCCTGCAGTGGATAGACGACGGCTAAGACGAGGGCGGTGATTCCAAAATTATATCATTATTTCATTTTGTCCCTTTTTCTTTTTTGAGGGGTCTTGGTGGTTCTCTGAGCTTGCTTGCTTTCTTGCAGACGTTTCATTACCCTAACCGGGTAACATCATCAATGCTAGTAAGGAATGCTGTTTCTCTTCTCTTCTCTTCTCTTCTCTTCTCTTCTCTTCTCTTCTCTTCTCTTCTCTTCTCTTCTCTTCTCTCCTCTCCTCTCTTCTCTTCTTTTTTCTTTTCTTCTCTTCTCTTCTCTTCTCTTCTCTTCTCTTGTCTTCTCTTTTCTTCTCTTGTCTTCTCTTCTCTTCTCTCCTCTCCTCTCCTCTCTTCTCCTCTCCTCTCTTCTTTTTTCTTCTCTTCTCTTCTCTTCTCTTGTCTTCTCTTTTCTCTTCTCTTCTCTTCTCTCCTCTCCTCTCTTCTCCTCTCCTCTCTTCTTTTTTCTTTTCTTCTCTTCTCTTCTCTTCTCTTCTCTTCTCTTCTCTTGTCTTCTCTTTTCTTCTCTTCTCTTCTCTTCTCTTCTCTTCTCTCCTCTCCTCTCCTCTCTTCTTTTTTCTTTTCTCTTCTCTTCTCTTGTCTTCTCTTCTCTTCTCTTCTCTTCTCTTCTCTTCTCTTCTCTTCTCTTCTCTTCTCTTCTCTTCTCTCCTCTCCTCTTCTCTCCTCTTTCCTTCTTAATTTCTCTTCTCTTTTCTCTCCTCCCCTCTTCCCTTCTTATTTTATCTCTTCTCTTCTCTCTCCTCTTTCCTTATTTTACCTCTTCTCTTCTTTTCTCTTCTCTTCTCTTCTCTTCTCTCTCCTCCCTTCCCTTCCCTTCCCTTCCCTGGATCAAAGGTTGTGGGAACACAGGGACATGCCTTATGAGATTACTAGCCAGCCAACTGCAGGATGGCCCACTCTGCTTAGCTTTAGCACTATTGATCTCAGGCCTTTTCGACAGGATGTCCCAGGCATGAAGCTGAGCTGTTTGGCAGCTACAATCCCTCATAAGTGCAACCATAGCAGAACCCCTAATTCTCCGCATTTTGCCTAAATCGGTGCCGTGATTCCACGTGTCAGTTAGATGCTTTCCCCAACATTTTAAGCCTTTCCTTGTCACCAAAGACCCTCTTTCTGCTCCTCGAGTTTAGACTTCCGCACAATTTATGAAAATACCCAGATTATGGAACGTTCTCGACCCTGCTAAAAAAGCAAAAGAGGAAGAGGAAGATCGCGAACGGGGAAAAACGGGAATGCCAATCCTTCCTCTTCCCGACCGCCCCACCTTTTAAGGAATTTCTCTTCCAGTGAATAAAAATAGGAAAAGCTGCAGAGCAAACCAAGTCCCTGTTATCAGCTGTCCCAAAGTGCAAGCGCAATCTGGTGAAGAAGAAAGAAAGAAAGAAAGAAAGAAAGAAAGAAAGAAAGAAAGAAAGAAAGAAAGAAAGAAAGAAAGAAAGAAAGAAAGAAAGAAGGAAGGAAGGAAGGAAGGAAGGAAGGAAGGAAGAAAGAAAGAAAGAAAGAAAGAAAGAAAGAAAGAAAGAAAGAAAGAAAGAAAGAAAGAAAGAAAGAAAGTAAGTTACAGCATTCCTGGCTGGCCTGCCTCTTCCCCCTCCTTCCTTCTTTGCCGTTTTATCAAGAGATTGTGCTTTAGCCTGATCGGCACTTGCCTCACCCGGCTATATAAGGCATTGGTATTTCTGATAAAGCCATCAAATTCCTTATCAGGTTAACACAAAAAGAACATTTGCAAAGAGAGAGAGAGCACACGCACATACACACACATGCACACACCCTTCGCCCTTTTTGTTTGGAGCCCTCCCAAACGGGAGTTTCTGACCTCAAAAACCAAACAACAAATGAAACACAAAATCCCAGCTAGTGGGGGGGGGTGTCAGTGAGGTGGGGAGGGGGAGACAGCCAGGCCTGTCTCAAACTTAAACCAGGAATCGTAGCGAACTGGAGATAACAGCCCATAAACGCTCTGTGCCCTGGAGGTGTCCCAAGGTGGGCAGTTTTGAAGCTTCGTGGACCAGGCTGGCTTGGCCCTTTTTCGAAAAGCCAACTGGACCGTCTTCGTTTTTTTCCTTGAGGAGGTTTCGCTTCTCCTCCAAGAAGCTTCTTCCGTTCTGAAGTCCAGTTCGGTCAGAACGTGAAGAAGCTTCCGGGATGAGAAGCGAAACCTCCTCAAGGAAAAACGAAGGAAATCCAGTTGCCCTTTGAAAAAGCACCCTTGGGACAGCCGTGAGCTGGATGGCGGAGAGCCTCCATAGACATTAAGCTGGCTGGGGAATTCTGGGAGTTTTTAAGTCCACAGGTCTTAAGCGTTGCCAAGGTTGGACACCCCCTGCCTTGGAGCAAACCTCGTCCCAGAACATTCACTTTCCTAAAGCACAGTTTCGGAATGTGACAGTGTTCACGCGATCGAAATACGGATGCTTGACAACCGCCTCATCTTTAGGATGCTTGCCTTGGTCCTGTAATTCCCCCTTTTGCGACCGTCTGACAAGCAAAGTCAAAGTCAACCGTCTTTCTAGCTTAACAACTGCAGCAGTGATTCTCACAACTGTCTCGCTTTCGACATAAATGTGGGGCTCCCTTCTGGCCGCTAAGTCGGGGATTACCCGTACACACCGTTATTTTGAGTCGGCCTTCCTTCCTTCCAATTTCCCACCATGCCTCTGGTCTAGTGTTAGGCCTTGGGACATCCCGGGAATTAAAAATGGCAGTTCCCACTTACTTGGTGAAGGCAGAAGCCGGCTAAAATTATTTCAGGTATATAACACCACCACCCCGCGCCCCCACCCCACCCGGTCATGCCGTTCTTTTCTTCTCCTCCCCCGCCCCCCGAGCCCCCAATGTCACAAAAAGAAAGCCTTCTCCCGCCGAGAAGTACGATTTCTGCCAGCCTGCTGCTCACTCTCCCGGCCGCCGTGCAAGCTGTTGTTTAACCTTCAAATTTATTATTTTTAATTATTTTGATTTATAAAAGCGCGAGGCAGTTAAACCCACATTAAATAAACTCTTGTGTTACGACGCTTAACAAAACAGCCGCCGAACTCCGGACATCCGAGAACTCCATAAAATAACCGCCAAGATGGATGGCCGGGACTGGAGTCAGCCGCCAACTCCTTCCCATCGTCTTGGGAAGACAGAGACTCATTCACCTTGCCCTTCCCAGCAGCTTCCTCCTCCTCCTCCTCCTCCTCCTCCTCCTCCTCCTCCTGTCCCAGGCATGTCCCTGTTAAAATGGCAACACGGACCGAAGCACAAGCACCCCCCTCCCGATTTATGATATCCAACTCTTTTTAAATAATGGGCCTTCTCTTCTCTCGGATGGAATTTTATCCTAAGCGCGACTGTCAAGCTTCATGGGCAATGAGCGCCTGCAAAATGGAGGGGAACCCATTTCCAGAAAACCGCAAACGGAGGTAGAAGGTCTCATGTCACAAAATACCTTTTCCCCGACAACGTCAACCTGGAGACCGGCGAACTGAAAATCTTTGTCCGGTCTTGGAAGAACTGGACCGACATTTGCCGTCAAAGAAAACACAACCAGGCCACAACCAGGCTAACTTTGCAGTTAGCGGTCACGGTCGATCCGAACGCTCCCCCGCCTCTCGCCAAAGCGTCTTCTCTGTTGCGCGCCAATCAATCGTCGTTTTTCAGCCGTAAGGAGCTCGCGACCTGCCCCGCGATCTCTTTGGCTGCCCTCTTTGGAGGTGGTGGCCCATTTGGCTTGAGGTCCGACTTGTTGCTAGCTGCCCTTTGCTTCTGGAGATCGAAGTGGGCAGGGTGCATTTAACCGAGGGACTGAATCAAGTTGGCATGAAGTTTTGGTACCATTTTATAAGGCCTTGGTGGGACCGCGGTTGGAATACCGCGCCCAGCTTTCGTCACCCCAATATTGAAAAAGTTGCTGAGATTCTGGAAAGAGCGCAGAGAAGGGCAACGAAGATGATCAGAGGATTGGAGTCTTGAAACCTATGAAGAACGGTTGCAAGAATTGGGGATGTCTAGTCCGGTGAAAAGAAGGGGACATGATAGCGGTGTTCCAGTATCTCAGGGGCTGCCCCAAAGAAGAGGGAGTCAATCTGTTTCCCAAAGCAGCCGAAGGCAGGAGAAGAAACAATTGGCGGGAACTAAACAAGAAAAAAACCAACCTAGAACTAAGGAGGAATTTCCTGACAGTTAGAACAATTAACCAGCGGAAAGACTTGCCTCCAGACGTTGTGGGTGCTCCATCCCTGGAGGCTTTGAAGAAGAGACTGGACCACCACTAGCCTGAAAACAAGTCTCCTGCTTGAGCAGGGGGTTGGACTAGAAGACCTCCAAGGTCCCTCCCAACTGTGTTCTTCTGGAAAGTGCCACTTCAGCATGGAAGCCTTCGTCTTCAAAAAAAAGTAGAAGGACGAGACGAGACCTACTAACCCTTCCTGGCCAGGCAGCCCGTCTCCACTTTCCTTACGCGTCTGACATTATAAAGGGAAGGGGGAGCTTTAAAATATTTACACACAGGAAATAAATAAAAAGCCATTACAATTGATTGAGAATCATTTCCTGATGGTGCAGAGGCCGGATTGATAGCGCCTACCAATTACTCCTGCAAAAAAGGAGGACGTTTCTAGCTCCTGGCCCATCGGAGCCAGGCGCAACGACTCGGCTTGCCTTCAATAATGCTCCTGATTCAAAGCCAAAGCAAGGCCCTCTTACATGTGGCCTCCAACCCAGGCGGAGGAAGCAGCCCGGCCGACAGCGGCTCTCCGCTGAACGGAGCATGATCGGGAATGCTAAATCGGGAGCCGAACCGATCGGCTGAGGCCGGCGACCAAATACGATGGCGATGGTGGCCAATCTAGATGGCAATAGTTTGAGGAAGACTCCCAAAACCACTCAAAAGGGCTTTTAGGCTGCTCCATCTCAGCTAAGGTCGTTTGAGACCGAACTGTCACCTCAACTGGAGGGTTCACGCTCCGTGGTATCCACCCCCCCAGAAACAACCACCACAAGCCTTTAGGTCAGGGGTCCCCCAATCCCCGATCCGTGGACCGGCACCGGGCCTCAGCACGCCAGCAGCCGGTCTGCACAAACAAGCAAAGCCCCCATCCGTGGGATGCGGGCGGCATGCAAAACCACACGCTCTCTGGTCCGTGGAAAAACTTTTCTCCACGGAACCGGTCCCTGGTGCCCGAAAGATTGGGGACCTCTGCTTTAGGTATCTCTAACCAGCAGCCAGCTGTGACCTTGATGGGGTATCCAAGTTGTGAAGCTTCTCCTGGCATCGGAGGGATGGCTCCTGACTATCCTTCCAGGCAAGCCAGGATGCCCTTTTTAACAGGTGGTCCTCGCCCTACGGCCGCTGTTGGGCCCCAAAACGTCTGTCGCAAAGGGAGACACTGGTTAAGTGAGTTTTGCCCCGTTTTACAACGGTTGCTAAGCGAATTTGGCTTGCCCGTTGACTTTGCTCGCCTGATTTAATTCTAGCACGGGAAATTGGTCCTTCTGGATGGAGGCTTACAATTGGTCTTTCAGGAATGGGTTACCCTGAGCCGGCAAGTACAAAAGAGAAGTTTTTCCAGCTGTGGTCCCACTTTGGTGGCAGCTCTGCACCTTTCTGGGTATCTGGCGCCCTTGTCTGCACAGATCTTTAGGAATGCCTTCGAAACATTTTGGCTTTCCAGAGCTTTCTGTTAAATGGGTTTTATCGGGCAACCGTTAATGGATTTAAATATCTGTATTAGGCTGATACCCTTATTCATTATTAATAGTGTTTTGACATTTTATATTATTGATGCTTTATTGATTATTGGAAGCCGCTTGGAGAGTTTCCCCCCTTAAAGACAGCGTATACATTTTTAAAATGTTACACACACACATAAACACACACACACACACACACACACACACACACACACACACACACAGACACAAAATAGCGTACTGATTAAATCCCAACCTCGCTTTTTTTTTCCGCCTGAACATTTTGGTTTGAATGTTCCTTCTCAAATACGTCTGTGCGTTCAATCTGAGGATCATCCTCAGATCGGGAAAAACTGCCAGACCGCAGAAGAGATTACACGATTGCAGAAGAGCAAGAGTCGAAAGGGACCCTGGAGATCTTCTAGTCCAACCCCCCCTCTATGCAATTCTGGACAAATTGCTGTCCAGTCTCTTCTTGAGCACCCACAACTTCTGGAGGCAGGTTGTTCCACTGGTTAATTGTTCTGGCTGTCAGGAAGTTTCTCCTTAGTTCCAGGTTGCTTCTCACCTGGATTATCGTCCGTCTGTTTGTTACTTCTTGTCCTGCCTTCCGGCGCTTTGGATGGGTAGGTCAAGCCCTTCCAGTTGCAAGCGCAATCTGAAAGCATGAAAATAACCCCAAAGGAGAAGAGAAGGGGGAAGGCGGGTTGGCTTCGCAACCTGGCTCGCTAACTCACGCCCTGCGGCGGCTCTCGTACAAACCCGCGGCAGGAGGCGGCGTCAAACGGGACAAGGCTCACTCAACAGACCTGTCGTCTCGCTTAAGGGCAGAAATGGTGGGCTCGTCAAGTTGAGGCCCGCCTGTCTTGGCCCGAGAGGCACGCAGAGACCTTAGACCCAGCGCAGGCTCTAGCAGAGCAAAGAAGCGCCAACGCAAAATAGATCCGGCGAGTTCTGACAAGGGGGCTCGTTGGACAGAGAGACCCAGTCTGCGCTGCACCAAACACAAGGGGCCACAGCCAGGAAACCCCCCTCCCTCCACCCTGGGCAGAAGGGGAAGGCTTCCCCCCCACTCATTCCAGAAATGGTTCCTGGGCTGTTGGCATCCGCAGTCACACCAGCCTGTCAATAAATTGTGCCTCCCCGTTAACTCTCCGACCAGGATTCTTTCCCTAAAAAGGGACTGGCAACTTTCTGGGTTATTTCGAGTACGTGTGACAATGTTCTCTGGATACCAATGGCTTCCGAGGATCAGATGGAAAGGCACGGGTGAGCGTGCGTGCGTGTGTGTGTGTGTGTGTCTTGGGTGCGTTTCGGAAGGAGGCACGCGTGTTAGACTCACCCGTGCACTCTGACACACGGATGTAGACACACCCAAAGTTTTGTGTGTGTGTGTTTTGGGAGGCGGGGGGTGGAAAGAGGGAAAGACCGGAGGTTTGCCACACACGCACACACACACAAAAATGCCTCTGAAATGAACGCAGGCTTTGCGCCAGCCTCGGAGGCTGCTGGCACCAATCTGTCAGGGCTGTCACCAGCTGCCTTCGGTCACACACAGACGGCTGGGCTGCGATTGGCGCTCCCCGAGAGCCAGAATGGAAGGCAGATCCGTACAGAAGCAAACAAGGTCAAAGTACGGTAAATCTATCCGTCAAAGATCCTGGGCAGCGCTTTACTCCGCAACTGCCCAAATTATCCCAAGTAGAGCTACTGGTGGCGTTTTTTGGGGTGTGTGTGTGGGGGGGGGGACGGTTTGGTTCAAGCAGCGCCAGGCCCTTTAAACAGGATGAGAGCCTCCATCCTACATTTGTTTACAGTGTCTGTCTGGGACAGGATTTCCCCCCCCCCACACCCCTGCCCTTTTGAAGACGTCGGGTAATTAACTTTAGGCTTTTCCGGAAAAAGCTCCTGGACTCCTTGAAATCGAGCAGTGCCAAGCTTGGCCTTGGTGGAGCAGTGGGCTAATGCCTCCTTAAGTAACACCAGCTGCCTGCAATTAGTGCAGGTTCGAGTCCCACCAGGCTCAAGGTTGACTCAGCCTTCCATC
>NC_138220.1:4558472-4570972 GCF_964194415.1 Vipera berus
GTCCCTACCGACTCTGTCCTTCTGTTAGGACTGGGTCAAACCCGGAGGGAAGGGTCAATTGGCGCCATCTCCAGACCCCATAATCAGTATATTTATAGAAGGCTTGGCCGAGGGGTCCCGAGAAGCTGAAACAGGGGCAGCGAGGTGAATTCGAACACAGCCCAACCCTACGTTTAGGCAGGGAAAATCGAAAGTACGAGGCGAGGATGAGGAGGCCCATCGGGGACAGCGCTGCAGGGAAACCGGAACTTGAGGAACGCAGGCGGGACGTGCGCCAGAGATGCGTTGGGGCGAAAGCCAGAAAATGCTTTCATTGGCCTTTCGGAGGAATTGACCGAAGCAAAGAGTCGCGGTCAGGAGACATAACCGCTCTTCCTGCTCTTCACGGGACTTCGAGCTTGGCCCTTTGAGGACTTGTGGACTTCAACTCCCAGAATTCCTCAGCCAGTGTGAGGGATCTATGTCCCTTTGACGAGGCTTGTGGACTTCAACTCCCAGAATTCCTCAGCCAGTGTGAGGGATCTATGTCCCTTTGACGAGGCTTGTGGACTTCAACTCCCAGAATTCCTCAGCCAGTGTGAGGGATCTATGTCCCTTTGACGAGGCTTGTGGACTTCAACTCCCAGAATTCCTCAGCCAGTGTGACGGATCTATGTCCCCTTGACGAGGCTTGTGGACTTCAACTCCCAGAATTCCTCAGCCAGTGTGAGGGATCTATGTCCCTTTGACGAGACTTGTGGACTTCAATTCCCAGAATTCCTCAGCCAGCGCAAGCTGGCTGAGGAATTCTGGGAGTTGAAGTCCACAAGCCTCGTCAAAGGGCCACGGTTGAAGACACACACACACCGCCTTAGATACTCGCCCAATTCCGGGGCGCCGCATTTTAGGAAGGGCCCCCCACTGGCCTTCTCCCGGAATGTTTTTCGAAATTCCCAGGACGATACTGGCCGGCAAATAAAAGTGCGGACAGAATGGCCCAAAGGAGGCCGAGCGGAGAGAAGCGGGAGAAGGAAAGAGCTGCGGAAGCCCGTAGGAGAGGCAACATCTGTATCTTTCCTCTCCTGAGCCTGGCAGAAGATCCGTGGGTAAAATGGGGGAAATCCTGAAGGAAAAAAAAGGGGGGGAACGTCTCCAAGAGGGGCGGGGAGGGGGGAAAAACGGGACGTTTCGAAGGCAACAACTGTTCAGCAGGGATGTTGACCCCAGCTCAGCAGACAAAGGCGATCCCTTCCACCCAGAACAGCTAACGGCCAGGTGCCAAGCGTGACCGCAGGGGCGATAGCCTTGCGCGACGGGCACGGCGCGCGCTCTCTTTCAAGACTTTCCCCCCCCCCTGCCCGCTGGTTTCGAATCATGCTCAGGCTTCCTGCCAAGCAGACCGAAGGAGAGCAAGCACCCCTTTACTCGGGCAGCCTGCCCAGCGACTGGGAGGGGCTGGGGAGATTCAAAACCGGTGGCCAAGCTCTGACACGCAGCCGAGGAACACCCCTTTCCCGCGGGCACGGCGCCAGGCTCTGGGCACATCCAACGGCCCCACCTCCCCAATAAAATGCCAAAGGGAGCCTGGGAGAATTCAAGTGTGTGTGTGCCCTGCGGGCAAAGGGCCAAGGTGGCACACGGTGGAATCCTGGAGAAACATGCCAGGTGTCGGGAAGGGTGAAGAAGGCCCTTGGCGGCGTTGCCAGGACCGTTCCCCAAGTGGAGGGACTTGGCTGCCAACCAAGGGGGTGGGTGGGTGGGCTGTCTACAACACAGACCTTCCCCTAAATAAGTTTTAAAGACAGTGGCTTAACAGAAGAGTTCCTTCTCCCCCCCCCCGCATACACACACACACACACACACAAACGGAGACACGCTTTGCTTCGACTGGGCAAGTTGCTATGGGCACCACTCTTGGGCCAGGTTGCCAACTATGCATGTCGTTTGACAATGTGGCCAGGCTCCTTGCTTGAACAAGAGGCAGCTGGAGCCAGAGGCAGCGGGTGGTGAGGCTGGGGACAGACTCTGGGTGCGCGCGTGTGTGTGTGCGCGTGCGGTGTGTGTGTGTGTGTGTGTGTGTGTTAGCGGCTGCGTGCGGAGCAGCCAGTGCAAAAGGCCAATGGCTTTTTAATGGAGTGGCCTGCCGGCGCTTGAAGGCTTCATAAAGAAGAGGGGAATGGGAATGGGACTAAGGGGTGCTTTGCCTGAAGGGCCGGGCAACCTTCGGGCCAGGCAGGATGGGAAAAGGTGGGAAGGGCGGAGAGGAAAAAGCTCCAGGTCGGAGTCCACGCGTCAAGATCCCCCACCCAGATCCCTGCCTTGCAAGGGCCCAGAAAGAAGAGCCGCCGTCTCCACCGTTTGCCCCATCCCTGCACAGAACCGTTAACCGCATCGACCTGGCGGGAGGTGGGAGGCATCGCCAAGCCGGGCGAGCGCCAGTCCTTCAAAGCCCAAGCGCCTGCGAGGTCCCCTTTAGAAGGGACCTCGGAGGTCATCTAGTCCAACCCGCTGCCCAGGCAGGAAAGCCTACACCATTTCAGTCAAAGGGCTGTCCGGTCCCTTCTTAACAACTTCCAGTGTTGGGGCATCCGCCGCTTCTGGAGGCAGGTGGTTCCATGGGTGAATTGTTGTTCTCGCTGTCAGGAAATGTGACTTTTAATTCCGGGTTGCTTCTCTCCCGGATTAGTTTCCATCCGTGGCTTCTTCTCCTGCCTGTGGTAGCCTCTTAAATAATAATGGCACGGAAGGAGACACACAAGGGGATAAATTCCTTGCGCGTCTACTCGCACCTGGCCAAATAAAAAGCATTCAATTCAGGTCTTGTATGTAGGAAGTTTTTTTTAAAAAAAAAGTGGGGGGGGGGAAAGAAATTCTGAAAGATTTGGCGGGATGGCAGGAACGGCCTAGCAGAGCCTCTGAGGTAATCTGAGGTCACTACGCTTACAACCGCACACTCATTTCTTGCACAACTCTTTCCTACCACAGTTAATAGAAGGCTTCCCGATTTGGAAAAGATTTCCTACGTGTTTTTGCAGCCAAAAGCTACTGGAACAGGGGTAGGCAACCTCGGCTCTTTTATGACTCATGGACTTCAACTCCCAGAATTCCTGAGCCAACATAGCTGGACATAGATCCCTCACACTGGCTGAGGAATTCTGGGAGTTGAAGTCCACAAGTCTCGTCAAAGGGACATAGATCCCTCACACTGGCTGAGGAATTCTGGGAGTTGAAGTCCACAAGCCTCGTCAAAGGGACATAGATCCCTCACACTGGCTGAGGAATTCTGGGAGTTGAAGTCCACAAGCCTCGTCAAAGGGACATAGATCCCTCACACTGGCTGAGGAATTCTGGGAGTTGAAGTCCATGAGTCATAAAAGAGCCGAGGTTGCCTAACCCTGGACTAGAAGATCAAAGAAAATGCATGCTTTGGTTCAAGCAAGCAAAAAAGGAAGATACGCAATTGGGAACAGACCTGTGAAATTCTCGTTCCTCTATACAAGCTCCCAAATCAGGGAACCAACCAAAGGCCGAGGGCTGCCGGCCACGTTGGGCAACCCCAGAAAAGTCAAATGGTGACTTTTCAAAGTATTCCAAAATCCTTCATCTCCTCTGACAAAGACGCAGAACCTTTTTCTTAAAAACTGGCGGTTCCCCCCCCCCAAGTAGCCAGATGTGATCCTTTTCCAGATTGAATCACTAAGAAGCAATTAGCACACAGTTTAACGTGGTCGTCAAGTGTTAAGGAGAATGTCAGTCCATTAAATTCGACAGAGGCTGAAAACCTCTGCTTTGTAGAAGTCGTTCCTCGGCTGACGACCGCAACTCAGCCCCAAATTAATGAAAGGTTTGCTAAGTGAATTTCGCCCTCCGTTTTATGACTCGCCTTGCCACCTTGGTTAAGTGAATCCGACTTCCCCATTCACTCCGCGTGTCAGAAGGTCGCCAAAGGGGATGGCGTGAGCCCACGGGGACCCCGCGACGGTCATCAAGGTGAGTCAGTGGACACACGTTGTGGTTAACGATGGCGGCGATTCAGAAAGCTTGGCTTAAAATTCACTTAGCAAATGGTTCACTCAGCGACAGAAATTTTGGGCTCCCGTTGCGGTCATTAAGTCGAGGACTGCCTGTGCAAGTGGAGATGCCAAGCCTCTGCTCAATCTTATGGAGTTACGCCGCTGTCCTTAATACTCAGCTCTTTGCAGTGGCAAGATTCAAATAGGCAAAGAACCGGGTCTCTGCGTGGATGCCAGTGCAAGACAAAGGTGCCGGAACTCACACATGTCATACAACCTGCCTTGCCTACCCTACAAGGTTCCATCCAAAAAAGGTGCCGGAACTCCATTCTGGGTGTTCTATGACAAAAAAGCCCTGTATCTACCTACCTACCTACCTACCTACCTATATCTATCTATCTATCTATCTATCTATCTATCTATCTATCTATCTATCTATCTATCTATCTATCTATCTATCTATCTATCTATCTATCTATCCCTATCATGTCTCCCAAATCTATCTATATCTACCTACCTATCTATCATCTATCTATCTATCTATCTATCTATCTATCTATCCATCCATCCATCCATCCAGTGGTGGGATTCAAATATGTGAACAACTGGTTCTCTGCGTGGATGCCCCTTCTGGAAGTCCATTCTGGGCCTGGGCAATAAAAAGTTAGCTACCGGTTCTGCCAAAGTGGTGCAAACTGGCTGAATCCCACCACTGGCTCTTTGGCTCCATGCTGGGATGCATCAGCACAGGGACAAGGATGCTGGCCTTGTGGAAGGAGAGGAACCCCTTCTCATATTTTGAAGCCTAAGGAAAATAAAACGTCCCACGAAACCCAACCGACGCAGGAGGCGACCGCTAGCTTGGTCCCTGCTACGTTTTGTAGGGTTCCTCTGACGAAGCCGGAAAACCATGGCCAGATCAGCCACAGACGAATGCTCAGCTGCCACATTCCACTGTCCACTTCCAACCTGGCTGATCCCAAAGGCTCAATCCGTGAAAACAGCTTGGAATGCCAGCTTCTTTACTTAAAAAATAAATAAACCAACAAACTTTTTGGAATTCAGCAAACCCAAGTCTTCTTTTAAAATTGCAAAAGAAAGAAAGAAAGAGCAAGTCCTGGGCTTTTGCCATTTTGACAAGACAAATAAATAATTGAAGCAGCGACACTAATTGAGCAATGCTTTCCAGGAAAGCGTGGGAATAAACACACACACACGCACACGCACACTCACGCACACACGCGCAGACACACACACTTTTAATCTCTATTCTTTCTTTATTTAGAAAATATATATATATGTCTAAAAAACATAATGTACTGATATCTTTTTATTTTGTTTCCCCCCCCAGTAATTATACTAAAGATGAAAAACTCATAATAAACATCTCCCAGTCCCCACCTGCTAACAGTAATTATAATAGACTCAACAATAAATGGTAAAGCAGAACAGAGCTGCATCTCCGGAATTCTCCTGGGTCTGTGGATTAGCTTGGAAAGCCTGAATGATTAAAATACACTAATTAAAATTTTGTGTTCCTTAGTAACTCGTCTGCCTGGGCCCCTGGTGTTGGCAAAATGGGAATTAACGTGACAAAAGCAACACAGAGGTTTTTTGTTTTAAATAAAGAAGGTGGGGGGGGGGGGCCAGCGAGGCAAAAAAAAAAATCTATATAAACAAGTTTTAAATCTGCAGTAAAGAAGAAAACGCCAGGCGGGCGTGCGCACAGACAGATGCAAAAACACAGGGGTGCGTGTGTGTGCGATTGCGAGGGATGTAGAGACAGACCCTCCTCTGGACGGGGCAAGTAAATTCTTCGCTGAGGTTAAAAACTACTGGAATAAAGAAAAAAATTTTTCTTTTAGCGAACAGGAAGGGGAGGGGAGCGAGGCAGGGATGAATGGAGGGTCACCCGCTCAACAGGGGAGAAAGAGTTTAAAAACAATTACCAAAGCTGGCTAAGTCTCTACGGGCCCCGCTGTGGCCCGGCTCACTTTCCCAAATAAAAAAAAACCAGAGAGAGACTTTGGGAATAACTGGCACCAGGAAAGCTTCTGCCCGGCTGCAGATGCACAAAAGAAATTGAACACTTTTGGAGTTGCCCTTAGCAACCTAATTGCATCAGTACATTGCACACACAGGAGCCAAACTAACTGAATTTTGATGAAAAGACGGCGGTAATTTACGGCATCGCCAAATTAGTTGTCATGGCGACGGGTTAATTACATCTCAAATTAACAATGCAAGTGTGGTGAAATTAAATATAAATCATATTTTCTGCATAAATTATAGGGGTTGATTAGACCGGGGCTCCGGGAGAGGGAAAAGGTTGAGCCGCCATGGGCCTACGCAGCCGACAAGAGTCTCTCGGAAACACCGGCGGGAAGATGGGGAAGAGGGGGGGGACCAAGAGGAGAAAGAAGCAAAGGCAGGGCAGCGCACACCGGCGCCTTCTCCAGGCTCACGGCACGGCGTGTCTCGCACTTCCTACCTCAACGCCCCTGGCGCTTCCACCTCGGCCTGGCCCTGAGGCTCTTCCCACTAGGCATGGCTCCCGAGAGTAACGGCCTGGCCTGTGTTTCGCCCAAGCGGGCCCTGCATTTCCGCCGGGCCTCTTCCTCCTCTAACTTCCCGGAACTTGTTGCTGGCCTCGCCATCCTTTGGCGAGGCGCTTGAGCAGGGCCGCGCTTCCGAAAGAAGGAACAGCATATCAGAATTTTGGGTCAGGTGGTGGTGGGGGAAAAAAGGGCCACCTCACCCATGCCCGGAAGTTCGCCCAACGAAGCCAGGCTGAGTGGGCGAAGACGGGCTCCATGATTACCAGCTGGTGAGTTTGCCAATTCCCTCGAAGAGGTTGCCCATTCGAGATTGCTCCCGCAGCCTTCCTGCGTTAAAACTCTTAGCGTTAATACGCAGGCTGGGAAGAATGGTCCAAAATATCTAGGTAGCCCTGGGCTAAAGAGCTCTTTAGCCACCCAGCCTGGTTTACACAACCCGCCTTGGAGGAGACACAACCTGACGCAAGAGACGTCAACCCGATCGGACTGCTGACTTGGCACGCTGTGTGAATCAACCTCTCCGTCCAGATTCCAGAGCTCAAAGATCTCAACAGATCATTAGTCCAACGGGGATGGCGGTGGTGGGGTTGAGCTACGAGCTTTATTTACTTATTTAGACAATTTTTGAGGGCCGCCTGTCTCACAAAAGTGATTCTGGGCTGCATACAAGGATTAAAAAGGAACGCTTGGGGGGAAAAACTAGCAGCCACAAAACTCAGCGACTGTAAAATATAAATTCTCTCCTGTGCTCAAAAAGCTAACATAAAGAATAATTACATGTTAAAGAAGCTAATGCAAAAGTCAAGGAGAAAATGAGCATGTAAGGAATTGCGCTCTAGATCAAATATTCAAATTGTTCAAGGAAGTAACCGTGCTCCAAAGCAAAGGGGCTCAGAGAAGACTTTTCTTGGAGGCCTTGGAGTAAGAAGGCAGAGGACGGATCTAATCAAGAAACAGGTGAGATTTGTTGAGGACACACACACACACACACAAAACAAAAAAAACGGGAGGAATCTACAGCCCAGACCGGAATCAAAAGAATTATGATGCCACAGTCATTCAAAAGTCCTCGGTGAATGGCACAACCAAAACATTCGATCAAAAAAAATATATAATAATAATAATTTAACAGCTCAATGGGGCTGACGGCTCATATCCTTGGCGATGGGCAAAGCCATTTTTCTCAAGGACTTGTTTGGAAGGGTGCACAAAAGGTTTCTCAGCCTTTCCAAATGCAGCCAGGAACCACAAATGGGATTGTGCTGAACACGGAAGTCTGCTCTTGACTACCGTGAGCACCTGAGATACTTTCGGGGGGTGGGGGGTGGGTGGGATTTGTTCGTGGGTGACCCATTTCCTGTAAAAAAAAGGCATTTCAGAACCGCCTGCCAGCAGACCCATATACTGTATCTCTCCGAGCACCTTTCAAACCTATCCTAAAGTAAAGAGACACGTTAAGACACAGGGATGGAGATCCTGGCCAACGAAACATCCCAGAGAGACTTAACTTCACCCTATGGGGGGTGGGTGGGAGGGGAAAATAAAATAAAATAAAATAAAACAGAAAGCCTCTGGATGGGGAGACACCCTTCCTCCTGCAAGAAGTAGAAGTCCTGGGATTTTGGAAGGAAGCCTAGGATCCATCAGCCTCTTCTCTTTCCCGGGCCCACGTTTCCCAAAGCAGCAGTTAAGAACGAGGCCCTCGAAAGGCACACTCTACAGATGTCACAAGAGCTGGTACGCGAGTTTGTGTGTGTGTGTGTGTGGTGGGGGAAGAGATTAGGGGCTGCCCCCAACAAGGCTGCCCTATTAAACTCTGGGTGACCCGTGCAGAATGCAGGAGCGTATATATATATATATATATATATATATATATATGCTTGTTAACTATTTTTAGATTACCTTGCTAGGCCCCAAACATGGGACAAATCTTTATTTCCTGTGTCAGCCTAACCTGAAGGCCATCGACAGGCAGTAGTCACACCGGTGACAGCACATATTTGTGTAAATTTTTTTTTAATTTAAATTGCTAACAAATATATATACACACACACACACAAGGGATGCCACCCTGGTCTTCCCTCTCTTGGGAAACAGTCCCTTCTCTGTTTTTTTTTCTTTTCTTTTTCTTTTCTTTTTCTTGGGACTGACTCATCTGCTCGCCCGGTGGCAGAGCAGTTCCTAAATACTTCCTCCAAACAAAAAAAACATTGGAGGTGGTAGGAGGCGAAACGTTTTATTCCGCTCAATGCGACCACCGGTTGTACTTCCGTCTTCGGCCTTTTAAAGGCCTGCCTCGGACCTTTTTCTTCCCAGCAAACTTTCCAACCAGGTTTTACACTTGTAAGCTGCTTTTTGCCCGCATCACGTGCTCGCCACACGCGGCGGCAATGCGTTCCAACGTATTTCAATCAACGTTTCCATTATAATTAATGCAGCGGCAGGAATATAGCAGGGTCTATAAATAGAAGCCCTGGAAAAGTCTTAGCTAATGGGGAAAGGGGGTGGGTGGGTGGGTGGGTGGGTGGGTGAAGGCTGGAGAAGGTGGCCATCTCTTAAAGCACCTCTTGCTCAGAAAAACAGCTCAGCGTGACTAACTCCATCTTGTAGGGATACAAGGGACCAGACTGACAGGAAGATGTCAAAGGCCGTGCAATTCATGTCAAAGGCAACATCTGGACGGGCACAGGAAGGGTGTGTGTGTGTGTGTGTGTGTGTGTGTGTGTGTGTAGCAAAATCCTGTGAAGTTTAGATCACTGTTCAGACAGAGACACCCTATGCTGTGTGTGGGGAGGCACAACGGAAGTCCGATGCCCCCATTCAATGAATGCCATCCAAGAAACCCAACCTAACACCCCCGGCTGGAAATTATACGCTCCTCGTTTTGCCAAAAACAACCTCCCCGGTCCGCATTTAAGCTTTTCTCCCAAGAAAAAGAGAGGGGGGGGGGAGAAAAAAATCCTTTAGTAAACTGCAAGGCAAGGGGGGAGAGAAGAAAGACCCAATGATCTAGGCAACCATCATGACCGATGGGGTTGGACTTGCGTGCCCATTTCATTAATTTTTCACGACGCATTTTATTTATCGATGTGCCCGGATATCGGCTGGAGTTTATACACTTGATCTCATATAGATAAAGAGAAGAAGGGGACGACAGAGAAGGAGGTGGCTGGATGGAGTCACTGAAGCCGTAGGCGTGAGCTTAAATGGACTCCAGAAGATGGTAGAGGACAGGAAGGCCTGGAGGAACGTTGTCCATAGGGTACACACACACACACACACACACACATGGGAATCAATACAGCATCCGCTTTTGGCTGAAAGGGCTTCCATTAGCCTCCCAGGTCTGTTGGCGGAGAGGCTGGCCTGCTTCACTTGGCTTCCGATCTTCATCTTTCTGGCCACCTGGATTGTATTAATTTTTCTACCTCTGTGAAGATCTGACCTGGAAAGTTAACACAACCCAGGTGGCCAGAAAGGCCCAACAGAGGCTTCACTTTCTCAGGGTAGAACAACGGCTAATGACCCTCTTTTACCGGTCTACTATAGAGAGCGTCCTCTCGTATGGTATTGTGGTTTGGTATGCTGGTCTGACAACCGCGGATAGGAAGGCATTACAGAGGGTGGTGAGCACAGCCCAAGACATCGTGGGCTGTCCCCTGACACCACTGGATGACCTCGCCAGGGCCCGCTGCCTTGGAAGAGTGAGGAAGATTCTCAGGGACGATTCACACCCTGGATGGTATCTCTTTACTCTCCTACCCTCCGGTAGGAGATACAGGAGTATAGCCAGCCGTACCAACAGGCTGAAAAACAGCTTTTATCCATGGGCTGTTAGGCTTTTGAACGGGAAATAATTTTTATAAACTTTATGCATAATTGACTTGCCAGGCCGGGGTGTTGTGGAATTAGTTCACATGGTGTAATAAGATGGAGGGTTTGTGTCACTGTAAGATGGGGGGGGTGGGGGCATGAAGGGAGGCTCAGCCAATCTCTATGTATATATACACGGTTGTACTTTGGCAATAAAGCTTCATTCATTCATTCATTCATTCATTAGCGGTGGCGCATGGACTCATCCTTGGCCCAGCCAACCCAACGCTTCCATTCAAACTAGTGCGCAAGGCAAAGTCCAAGCGCCAAGCGCCAAGCCAGCCAGGTAGAAAGAGGTCCACCCTGAGCAGGGGTGGGATTCAGCCGGTTCGCCCCGCTTCGGCAGAACCGCTAAGCGGAATTATTATTATTTTTTTGTTGCCCAGGCCCAGGACGGACTTCCGGTGGTTCGCCTGTTTGAATCCCACCGCTGACCCTAGAAAGCAACCAGAAACAAGAGAAACGTCCTAGTGCGTTTTCTCCACACCGCTCTTACGCATTTCTCTCTCTCTCTCTTTTTTTTTTTGCGCGCAGGTTATTTTTTGCGCGGGTTAAATGCGCAAGGAAGAGATGTACCTCTGGGGATTAAACTGACATACGGGCATGATCCTCTGGGTTGCCCCCTTTTCAGAAACTTTCTAGGGAAACAATCTCCTTAGGGAAAGTCTTTTTGCTGCTCCAGCTGAGATGGTGGCTCCTGCAAGGCCATTGTCTTCCTTAGTGTTATTGTATTTTAATTGGGCATTTGTTTAATTTCTTTTTAATTTTTGTATTGTTATTTATATATGCCCTGTTAACCGCCCTGAGTCCTTCGGGAGAAGGGCGGTATACAAATTGAATAAATAATAATAATAATAATAATAATAATAATAATAATAATAATAATAATAATAATAATAATAATAATAATAATAATAATAATAACAGCTCGGATTCTGCTCTTAAAGAAACTGGGGGACCAAAGACCTATCCCATCCAAATATTTCCTACGTGTAAAAAGTGCAAACTGGAGTAAAGAAGGGGAAAGAAGTAGAAAGCTGTGTCCCCACCCCCCAAAAAAAACCCCCCAAACCCCGCATAAAAGTGGGGTGCTGGTGGTGACACAATTGTGAAAGAGGTGCTGTGAGTAAAGCACCAGGTTGAACGAGGAGCCTGTGCCTTTAAAAGATTTTTCATTTATGGGCTCTTGCTCACCCACCATTTCGGTGATCTATATGCAAATATGCTAATGCATGCAAATTAAGATACCACTTTTAGTCCCAATTTAATAGAAAGCATTAAAACACCATTTTTTCACCAAAAAAATAAATAAAACTCCATATGCATGAAGGAAGCGCTCCCCGCCCCCCACTTTTCGTTGTTGTTGTTGTTGTTTGCAGCTCGATTCCAGCAGCAGAACACCGGTCTGCTGTGTTGAGAACACAAACCGACAAGCTTTTTCCAGGTGTTGCTTTATGCTCTACATCTCCTTTCTTGGAGGAACAATTTTTAATTGTAATTTCTATCTTTAAAAAAAAAATTTAGATAGTGTGTTTATGAAGTCCCTGCAATCTTTTTTTTTTTTAATCTCCCTTCAAGAAGCCAAGCTCTGAAAAAAAAATAATGAAGCACTCTGATGCCTGTGGCCTCTTCAAGATTTTTTTTTTTTTTTTTTGCAAACGATGAATGTTTGCAACCGTCGAGATACGACCTAGAACCCAGGAGACATTTTCCTGACAGTGAGAACCGTTAGCCGGTGGAACGGCTTCCCACCGGACGTTGCGGGTGCTCCATCACTTGGAGAATTGTTTTTTAAAAGAAGAGATTGGACAGCCGTTTGTCGGGGTTTCCTGCTTGAGTAGAGGGTTGGACTGGAAGACCTCCAAGGTCCCCTTTCCAACTCTGTTATTCTGTTATTGGGCTTTGACAAGAAATATTTTTATTTTTTTATTTTATTTTAATCCCATTTATATCCCGCCCTTCTCCGAAGACTCAGGGCGGCTTACAATTTAAGCACAAACCAATGTGCTTAGCAATAGCTAACAACAACAACAACAACAACAACAACAACAACAACAATAATAATAATAATAATAAT
>NC_138220.1:4575972-4578472 GCF_964194415.1 Vipera berus
GCTAAGAGGAGGAACGGAGCTGACTTTGGCGGTGAGACGAGAGGAAGGCGTAGGACAGGGGTGGCGAACCCATGGCACGCGCGCCAGAGGGGGGCCACTCGGAGCCGTAAGCGTGAAAAGCGGTCGTAACTTTTTCCCCCCCAGCGCCACTAAATAAACTGTGGTTAAGTCAAGGGCTGCCTGTCTCTATCCATGAGAGGTGAATAGAATAGAATAGAATAGAATAGAATAGAATAGAATAGAATAGAATAGAATAGAATAGAATAGAATAGAATAGAATAGAATAGAATAGAATAGAATAGAATAGAATAGAATAGAATAGAATAGAATAGAATAGAATAGAAATAGAAATATGAATATGAAATATGCCTCGCAGCCCACCCAGCCAGCCCTTGACCCAGGAAGTGTTCTGACCTGCGTCCAGAAGGACGTCCAGGGCACCTACACGATGCCATAGACAGGAAGCAGAAGGGGGAAAGGTCGGAAGAGAAACCCCCTCCCAGCTTTGTGGGAGGAAGGAGGAGGCCCTGTTTCTCTGGCCTGCCTTAGGGAAGCGGACAGCTGTCTCGTCCACCAGCCAGCAGTGTGAAAGGGAGCAGCTCGCTGGAGAACAAATGCACCCAACATTTGTCGTCTCCTTTGCTTGGGCCACAAGCTCAGCTGTCCAGCTCCAAGAACGTGGCTCAGCGTTTCCAAGTTTAAAGCTTCAGCTAAGACTTATGAAGCTGCCATAAAGTCAGAAGAGACTGGACAGCCATTTGTCTGGAATGGTCTCTAGGCTCTCCTGCCTGAGCAGGGGGCTGGACTGGATGACCTCCAAGGTCCCTTCCAGCTCTATTCTATTCTATTCTATTCTATTCTATTCTATTCTATTCTATTCTATTCTATTCTATTCTATTCTATTCTATTCTATTCTTATTTCTATTTCTATTCTATTCTATTCTATTCTATTCTATTCTATTCTATTCTATTCTATTCTATTCTATTCTATTCTATTCTATTCTATTCTATTCTATTCTATTCTATTCCATTCCATTCCATTCCATTCCATTCCATTCCTATTTCTACTCTATTCCTATTCTATTCTATTTCTAATTTTATTTCTATTCCTATTCCTATTCCTATTCCTATTCTATTCTATTCTATTCTATTCTATTCTATTCTATTCTATTCTTATTTCTATTTCTATTCTATTCTATTCCTATTCCTATTCCTATTCCTATTCTATTCTATTCTATTTCTATTCCTATTCCTATTCTATTCTATTCTATTCCTATTTCTATTCTATTCTATTCTATTCTATTCTATTCTATTCTTATTTCTATTTCTATTCTATTCTATTCCTATTTCTATTCTATTCTATTCTATTCCTATTTCTATTTCTATTCTATTCTATTCCATTCTATTCTATTCTTATTTCTATTTCTATTTCTATTCCTATTCTATTCTATTCCTATTCCTATTCCTATTTCTATTCTATTCTATTCTATTCTATTCTATTCTATTCTATTCTATTCTATTCTATTCTATTCTATTCCATTCTATTCTATTCCTATTTCTACTCTATTCCTATTCTATTCTATTTCTAATTTTATTCCTATTCCTATTCCTATTCTATTCTATTCTATTCTATTCTATTCTATTCTATTCTATTCTATTCTATTCTATTCTATTCTATTCTATTCTATTCTATTCTATTCTATTCTATTCTATTCTATTCTATTCTTATTTCTATTCTATTCTATTCTATTCTATTCCTATTTCTATTTCTATTCCTATTCTATTCTATTCCTATTCCTATTCTATTCTATTCCTATTTCTATTCTATTCTATTCTATTCTATTCTATTCTATTCTATTCTATTCTATTCTATTCTTATTTCTATTTCTATTTCTATTCTATTCCTATTTCTATTCTATTCTATTCTATTCTATTCTATTCTATTCCTATTTCTATTTCTATTCTATTCTATTCTATTCTATTCTATTCCATTCCATTCCATTCTATTCTTATTTCTATTTCTATTTCTATTTCTATTCTATTCTATTCTATTCTATTCTATTCTATTCTATTCTATTCTATTCTATTCTATTCTATTCCATTCTATTCTATTCCTATTCCTATTCTATTCTATTCTATTCCATTCCATTCTATTCTATTCTTATTTCTATTTCTATTCTATTCCTATTTCTATTCCTATTCTATTCTATTCTATTCTATTCTATTCTATTCTATTCTATTCTATTCTATTCTATTCTATTCTATTCTATTCTATTCTATTCTATTCTATTTCTATTTTTTCTACTCTAATTCTACTCTACTCTACTCTACTCTACTCTACTCTACTCTACTCTACTCTACTCTATTCTCCAAAGCACCAGAGGACAAGAAAGAATGGTTGAAACTGATCAAGGAGAGAAGCAACCTGGAATTAAGGAGAAACTTCCTGACAGTGAGGACAATCAACCAGTGGAACAGCTTGCCACCAGAAATCGTGGGC
>NC_138220.1:4583472-4620972 GCF_964194415.1 Vipera berus
TTCTCATCCTGCCTTCAGGCACTTTGGAGCATAGCTTGACTCCCTCTTCTTTGGGGCAGCCCCTGAGATATTGCAACACCGCTATCATGTCCCCCCTCATCCTTCTCTTCATTAAACCAGACAGACCCAATTCCAGCAACCGTTCCTTATATGTTTTAGCCTCCAGCCCCCTGATCGTCTTTGTCGCTCTTCTCTGCGCTCTTTCTAGACTCTTAACATCTTTTTTTACATCGTGGTGATCAAAACTGGATGCAGTATTCCAAGTGTGGCCTTACCAAGGCATTGTAAAGTAGTGTTAGTGCTCCACGTGATTTAAACATTTAAGCTGTGATGTTTAACTATATCCATTTAAAAGTTAAATCAATCTGAAGTGAGATGTCTGGATGAAAAGACTCTCTCGTCCAAGACAGACTGCGTTCTGATCTTGGGATACTGTCACATTTAACACTCTTTTATTTAAAATTAACTCCTGCTGGTACACCGCAGAAGGCAGTGTGTTTGAGATATATGCATGTGTGGGAAACATCAAAGGGAATTCCCTCCCATTCCCCCTTTCATCAACAAGATAGACTCCGTGGAATTATATTTTAATGCGGTACCAAAATGTGCCCTGCACATTTTGCTCTGGCTGGTTTAAATGCAAGACTGCATGAATATTTAAGCCTAATTGGCAAAGAAAAAACAAAAATTCCCAATCCTTTTTTTTTTACGTTAAGCAATGCTCAACATTGCCTGTGTTGAAAAAAAAAATCTCCAGGAGTCAGAAGAAGTCCCGGACAAAAGGAGTATAAAATGGTCCAATGATGTATTAAAAAGCTTCAGATGTTGCTCAGATGCTTTTTAACTAAAGGCTCAAAAAGATTTGACCAGGCAATCTACTACTACCTGCCAGATGGGCTAAGCGTAATTCTCGTTTTTCTTACCGTTGGCTTTTGGCTGGGGATTAGGAATTGTGATCTAGCATATTTGAAGGGCACAAAAAAAAATAAGAAGTGAATTGTAGGCGTTAACCCTACAATCGACATTCAGAAAACTTGGAAGGATTTTTATTTTATACAATTCCAGTTTAAAAACAAACAAAAAGTCTAGTGGAAAGAAGGATCAGGGGTGAGATGATAGCGGTCTTCCAACATTTGAGGGGCTGCCCCAAAGAAGAAGGGGTCAAGCTATTCTCCAAAGCCCCCGAAGGCAGAACAAGAAGCGACGGATGGAAACTCGTCAAGGAGAGAAGCAACCTGGAACTAAGGAGAAACTTCCTGACAGTGAGGACAATCAACCAGTGGAACTCCTTGCCACCAGAAGTTGTGGGTGCTCCATCACTGGAGCTTTTTAAGAGGAGACTGGACAGCCACTTGTCAGAAATGGTATAAGGTGTCCTGCCTGAGCAGGGGTGGGGCTGGACTAGAAGACCTCCAAGGTCCCTTCCGACTCTTGTTATTCTGGATTAAAATACACGATCCACGCTGCACGTCTCAGATTTCTTTTACTCTACTAAAATATTCTGCAAAATGATCTAGCTGTCCGTCACGGAGGGAGCCCGGTTAGATTTCTGTTTGGTGATTCTACCCTCAACCCAACAACCGACGCCAGAGACAGTTCCCTCCAATGCGATGCTAGTTTTAATCATCCAGTTTGTTTTTTTTAACCTGGAATCCAGATTTCTTACATCACTGCCACCCTAGGCTCATCCTTGCCTTATTTCCAATGTTGCAATCGTTCGAGCAACCGTTCCCCGTACATCCATAGAGCAAGTTATAACATCTGTGGGATGAGAGCAACTACAGATAAGGTTCCTGGAACACCACCAGAGAGAGAAAAAAACACACGAATCGAGGACAGATCAAGGACAGGTGCAGAATTCAAGGGAAGGAACAAGAGACAACAACAACGGATTTTGTAATTCTCCTGCTTCTAATCTGGAAACGAAATAATAGCCTTAGCACCTTTACAGGTGGCCCTTGACTGACAACTGCTCATTTAATTTTTTAATTTAATTCCATTTATATCCCGCCCTTCTCCGAAGACTCAGGGCGGCTTACAAGCTTAGCAGTAGCCTTCATTCTATGTATATGCCTGCTTGTTAGGGCTTTCACACACACACACCCCAAGCGGCATTATTACAAAGTCAGCTTATTGCCCCCCACAATCTGGGTCCTCATTTTACCTACCTCGGAAGGATGGAAGGCTGAGTCAACCTGGAGCCTGGTGGGACTCGAACCTGCACTAATTGCAGGCAGCTGGTGTTACTTAAGGAGGCATTCAAAGCTACGTCAATGGGGGGGAAAAAATATGACTTACGGCCATTTTTCAGGCTTACGACCGTTGCGGCATCCCCACAGGGTCACGTGAGCAACGTTCAGACCCTTGCCAATCGGCTCGTGTTTATTTACTTATTTATTTTTTTTATTGAATTTGTATACCGCCCTATTCCCGTAGGACGGCGGTTGCGGTGCCCATCACCTTTGGCGATCTTCTGACTAAGCCAAGCCGATTCATTTAACAACCATGTGACTCATTTAACAATTACAATGATTCACTTAACAGCTGTGGCCAGGAAAGTTCTTTTGCCCAGTTTAGAACTTAGAATACTTTTTACTTTAATTTTTTACTTTACTTTTTAATTTAATTTTTTACTCTACTTTTTTACTTTACTTTTTTTTACTTTAATTTTTTATCTTTACTTTATTATTTCATTCATTAAATTTACTTGCCCCCCCGCCGTCTCGCTGCAAGGTGACTCCGGGCGGGTTACAATATTAACATTACCTGCAGATTTATTTATATAGTTATTTATTTGTTAAAGAAATTTATATGGCCACACTTGTGTGTGACACACAAGTCACACGCGGTGGCTCCAGGCAGCTGACAATATTAAAAATCCACAGTATAAAACCCCGACGGCTCTCACAGCCAGGAAACCTCTTAAGCCATGGTGGGGATTCGTCCTATAAAACACAAGTGCTTTATGATCATCAGCCAGTACAGAGGAAGCTTCATTAAAGGCTGGACAAGATTTAAATTTAAGGTTGATTTACGGAAACCACGGAGATACTGTAGTGTAGAGAGAGGAAGTCCATGCAGCAGTTGATGAAAATTCGTGCAACTCCAGACCCCCAGCTTGACCATACGTTGCCAAATTTCAATCATGATGGACTCTAGAAACCATGATATGTTTGTTATCATGAGGGTGATTATACATCCCTGGACTCCTTCCTCTCTCTTTCTCCTTAATCAAGCTATGACCTCCTCCGCAAACTGCTAGCCAATCTCCATACTTGGTCAAAGGGTGTGCACCATCAGGTAAGGCAAAGATTAGACAGACATGGGTATTGCCACATCCTCATGGCAGTTAAGAACTGAAATCTCCAATTTACAAAGCCTCCGCCCTGTAATTACATTTCCTTGCAAAGTTCTAGGAACAATTCCTTAGTCCCATTCTTGGGAGTTATCTATAATTGACCTTAAATTTTCACATGTCCCCCCCTTCCTTCAATTCTCCTTTCGTCTCCATTGTGTTGATTTTTGGACTGAAACCTCATTGGGAGATGGAACTGAATAAATAATAATAATAATAATAATAATAATAATAATAATAATAATAATAATAATAATAATAATAATAATAATAATAATAATAATAATAATAATAATAATAATAATATAGTGCCAGTCAATTTGAGTGTACAGTTGACTGAGTTTCATGTTTTATAAATAAAATAATAAGAATAGAATAGAATAGAATAGAATAGAATAGAATAGAATAGAATAGAATAGAATAGAATAGAATAGAATAGAAGTAGAGTAGAGTAGAGTAGAGTAGAGCAGAACAGAACAGAACAGAACAGAATAGGAGCTGGAAGGGACCTTGGAGGTCTTCTAGTCCAGCCCCCTGCTCAAGATATCTTTGAAAGGAAGTTCTATAACACAATTTCACTTTTGGTATAGAATACTTCCCCCCACCACCACCAATCAGATAACAGTCTTTCTCGAACCAGGGAAGAACTAAACATTTTCAAATAAATGACTAGTGATTTATTTATTTTTTACACTTATGGTTTGAGGCAACAGGCGGACTATGTTTAACCTTGTCTGATCTTTCCACATGGTTTATGTGGCAGGAGTGGGAAAGAGACCTAATCCATTTCTGTTTGTCAAATTTATACGCCGCTCATCTCGCAGGGCGAGGCGAGGCCATAGTCGTGTTTTGCAAACCGGCCTCTCTCGCTTTTTCTCTCCCCGGTGTATGCATGCCCAACCCAGCCAAGAACGAAAAGTCCTCCGTTCCAACAGAAAGAAATTCATGTCTAGGTAATCCTTGATTTTTCAGCTCGTCTCATGAGCGTTCAAGCATTACAATGTCCCTGGAGAAGCGGCGTATGGCCACTTTCCACACTTGCGACCGCTGGAGCGTCCCACGATTAGGTGATGAAAATCCAGACGCTTCGCGTATTTGTGACAGTCGCCCGTGCCCCTTTTGCGACTCTCACAACGCCCGTGATTCGCTTAGTAAGTGTGGCAAGGAAAGTCGTGAAATGGAGCAAAGCTCCCTCAACCCACTGTCTCGCCCAGCAGTAGAAATTCTGGGGGACCCCGTTCTTGGTCGTAAGTCGAGGCTACAACAAAACGAGCAGACGGGACTGTGTGTACGTGAAGTGTGGATATTTTGAGCATCCAAGCCTCATTTGTGCTTCGTGAGGATGCGTTCCCCGGGCAGAGCTCTGGGCATCTGGGGGAAAGCATCTGCATGAAACTCAACTGAAAGAAGATCTCCACAGCTTAGAGAAACGTCGATTGAGTCACGAGCAACACGTGGAATGAAAAGCAAGCGGGTACCTTGTGCCGGGAGGCTGCCGAACTCGAACTCCATTCCAGACCACACTTAAGGAGGGACTGTCAGGATCCAGAAGGCCCCCCCCGCCCGCCTTCCAGGGCGTTTCAGGTACGGCTCAAGTCTGGGGGGTTCCCGGTGTGTTGCGATGCCTCTTGTCTCTGAAGAAAGACGAGGGGGAAAAACAGGAGAGTTATGAAACCCGGTTCCATGTCCTAATCTTTACATCATATAAAAGCCAGGGAGATGGAAAGCAGGCTTTTGCTGCCTGCTCCACCTTCGCCAGCCATTTCCCGGGGTCTTCCTTAGCCACTCCATGCAAAGTCATTTCCCTCCGAACGGTAGGGGCTTCAGAAGCATCTTCGGAATGAATTCCGAAGAAACAGGGGCCGCTGAAGGCGTCCTTACAGTGAGTCAAGGAGTTGCTGCTGCTTTTTTTAACGTGTAAATGTTATTAACAGTTTCAAAAAGGAGATTTAAAAACTAACAAGAGGGGATGGGATGGGATGGGGAAGAGGAGAGGAAAGGAGAGGAAAAGAAAAGAAAAGAAAAAAAGAAAAGAATGAAAGGAGAATAAAAAAATGAAAGAAGAGGAGAGGAGAGGAAAAGAATGAGAGAAGAGAGAAGAGAAGAGAGGAAGAAGGAAGGAAGGAAGGAAGGAAGGAAGGAAGGAAGGAAGGAAGGAAGGAAGGAAGGAAGGAAGGAAGGGAGGGAGGGAGGGAGGGAGGGAGGGAGGGAGGGAGGGGGCCAAAGTGCACAAAGTAAAAAGAAACACAATAGGAAGAAGTTTCCAATTCCCTTTGCAGCTAATGCAAGCATATAACCATCTCTCACTCTATGAGTACACGAAAGCTCTTTTTTTCCTAGCATTGTCTAATCATCAAAACCACAAATCAAAAGTTCGGGGGTTTCCCCCCCCCCTGCAAAAGGTCTATAAGTCTACGAGGGCATGGCTTCCAAAACAGGCGCCAAGAGGTGGCCACCAGGGGTGGAACAATGGAATGACCCACGCTGGACATCTGCAGCCTTCAGGCAGGGCCGAGAAGGTACCTCCTGTCCTGTCACAAGCGCTGAGCAACTTGCTAGTACTGAGTACCGTAATCCCTTGTCTTGGCTGTGGGCCAGGCAAGCCTGTCCTTGGATTCGGGCAGCCAAATAGCTTGGCTTAGCTCTGACTACTTCAGAGTGAGACCCATTCATATGTTCAGCATAATTTTCAGGATGGATTTATATATATATAAAGGGACGCGGTGGCTCAGTGGGTTAGGACGCTGAGCTTGTCGATCAGAAGGTCGGCAGTTTGGCGGGTCGAATCCCAAGTGCCGCGTAGCAGAGTGAGCGCCTGTTACTCATCCCAGCTTCTGCCAACCTAGCAGTTCGAAAGCACGTAAAAATGCAAGTAGAAAAATAGGGACCGCTCCGGTGGGAAGGTAACAGCGTTCCGTGCGCCTTTGGCGTCTAGTCATGCCGGCCACATGACCACGGAGACGTCCTCGGACAAGCGCTGGCTCTTCGGCTTTGAAACGGAGATGAGCACCGGCCCCTGGAGTCGGAAATGACTAGCGCGCATGTGCGGGGGAACCTTTACCTTTACCTTTACATATATATATATATATATATATATATATATATATATATATATATATATATATATATATATAGAGAGAGAGAGAGAGAGAGAGAGAGAGAGAGAGAGAGAGAGTGTTTTGAGCACCTCGTCGGCCCAAATACACACACATTTTTTTTTAAATTTTAATTCTGCTAAAAGCAAAAATGGATAAATGGAAAAGGTTTGTCTAGAATTCCAGTCTGAACAAGCACAAGGACTCAAGAGTGACCTCAAGTAGCTCAAGACGAACGGCCTGGAAGGAGAAGTGGAAGAGGGATCCAGGATTTAATCTACAGTTTGAAGCAATCCAGATAATAGCAATTAGCTAACGAAGCCTTCCCCGCGGGCTGCCCTCTGAACTCCAGACTTCAGTGGCCACGTTCAGTTAAGATCTTCAGGCTGTGACACATGTTAAGAGGCCTGAATATCTCTCCTAAATCACGTTGACTTTCACCCAGGAGATTTTCCTTCCTTTGTACGTTGATATTCACTTGGTCCTCAGTTCAAAATCCCCGGTGTGGCTCAAGTTCTGAAAGGCAGTTTTTTGTATCTGTAGAAAATGATGTCATTTTTTTTTGGGGGGGGGGAAGAAAATATTTGTACTGCCCTAGCCTGGAGAGATAATAGGCGGTGCAAATTCTCAGGGGATAAAAGTTGTGAATGTTGAAACGTTAGAAAGAATTAGAAAAAACTCATCCCAGACCACAAAGTCTCCATCCTGCTTGAAACCAATGAAGGTGAAATACAGCCTATTTTAATACGAATTCCATTTTAAATTGTATTTTATCAAGCTCCCATTTTAAATGGCTTTTATCAAATTTTGGTAACAATTTGTGGCTGGAACTTTGCACTTGGATATGGCCCAAAGGGCTAATCAATAAAGACTTATTATTACTATTACTGCCTACACTTTTAGTAGCGCTACACCTTTGTTCAAGATGTGGTTGACACAACCTGCTGAATTTTGGAATACTTGTAAAAGTAAAAATTTTTTGTAAGTTTGAAATCCATGAAAACTCTCCTGATATATCTGTGTGTGTGAGTGTGTGTGTGTGTGTGTGTGTGTGTGCGTGCGCGCGTGCTTTTCTCAAATTTGGAAAGACTCCAGTTGTGATACAATTATATCTTTGGTAAAGAATTGTATTCTTTACCAGTTAAAGCCTAATTCTGCTACCAGCAACCTCCTTTTGTGTGAATTTAAACAAATATTGATGCGTTTCCATGGTAATTCCTGTTCTGAATATCCTCGTTTCTTTTTTTTAAATAAAAAGGGTCTTTCCTGTTTGTGCTTCGACTTTAAACTTGTAAATATTTTCTGCCTTAGTGCACGTAAACTTCAGGGGGAAAAAAAAAAGGAAAGGCAAGGCAAAAAAAAGGAAGATTGTTTTCTTATCTCTCTCCTATAAAGCACAGGGCTTAAGAGGTGACTATTATTTGGGACGAGACAACATGGTGAAATTTGAAAAAAAAGAAAAACCCCAAAGTGGGTTTTTTTTTCCTCCCCCCCCCCACATCTGCCCATCCCACAGGAAAGTTCCAACGATCCCAAATGATGCACTTGATAATTAAAGACTACAGCAGTAGCTTCGTTTCGAGTCCCCCAAGGTAGCTAATAATTAGCTAATAAGCTAATAAGGTAGCCCTAATAAGCAGGCATATACATAGAATGAAGGCTACTGCTAAGCTTGTAAACCGCCCTGAGTCTTCGGAGAAGGGCGGGATATAAATGGAATTAAAATAAATAAAATAAATAATTGAATTTAGCCCGCCCCGGCCGAAGTGAATCAAAAATGCATTTTGCCTTAAGAGTTCCCATCTCTTCCTTCAACTGGTTTCAAAACCAGTAAGGGAAACGGCTCTACCAGTTGCCCGGCCTTCCTGTTAACATCTAGGAAGCGTTTCAGAGACTTGGGTCTTCCGGTTGCGACGAGAGGACGCCGTTAGTTTGGGGCATTCATCCATTTCCCCGCTGCAATCTATCGCTTCTCTTTCTAATTCCATGTGAACGGAGGATAGCGGCGCCCCAAGTTTAAGGCAGGTGACGTAGGGACGGTTTCCACATTATAGCCGCTTATAGCGAGTGGGCTGCACCTGAGCAAAAAAAACCCCACCCACCCATCTTTGGGAACACTTCCCAATGTTTAACTGCCCTAGGATTCCACCAACGGCGAGGCCGTGGTTAAAACAGCCTGGATTTCCTGGCTGTAACGTTCTGGCGCCGGGCTCCAAACATTAGCCTAACGCGTAGCTCTGGGGAAGTCAACTTTCCTTTGGGATTTCAACGGTTCTCTGGAAATATCATGTCATCCAGCCAGACTGTTTGTCCGGGAGCGGTCCTTGTGCAGCTCTTGATCGCTCAAAAACGAAAGACAGGCAACCAAAAGGCCCTTCCAGAGGTCACCCCGGACTAATTCAATTGAAAATGGAACGAAAGGAATTTTAGCATGGAAAATATTGCCCCGTTGTTGTTGTTGTTGTTGCTTGCAAGCTACTGAGCTCAAATTATAATCCTACCGGTCCTAGAGGTGTTTTGTTTTGTTTTAAAGGCAACCGGATTTTCTTTCTTTTTCTTGAAGACGTTTCGCTTCTCGTCCGAGAAGCTTCTTCAGTTCTGAGTCAAGTCAGCCAGAACTGAAGAAGCTTCTCGGGTGAGAAGCGAAACGTCTTCTAGAAAAACAAAGGAAGTTCAGTTGCCTTTTGAAGGGGGGGGGGAAGCACCTGTGGGACAACCACAACATGGAATCTCCACAGACATAGCCTTATCAGCTCAAGCCAAATCAGAGCAATGGTACAAACTAACTGATGTTGGTTAGATGTTGGTGCCAGAGTCATACCTGGAAAACAGTGTCATCTAGATCAGGGGTCTTCAAACTTGGCCCTTTGGATGACGTGTGGACTTCAACTCCCAGAATTCCTCAGCCAGCGTGCCATGCTGGTTGAGGAATTCTGGGAGTTGAAGTCCACAAGTCACCAAAGGGCCAAGTCTGAAGACCCCTGATCTAGATTATTCTGAAGCTCGTTGCTAAGCCATTTCTTTCTTTCTTTCTTTCTTTCTTTCTTTCTTTCTTTCTTTCTTTCTTTCTTTCTTTCTTTCTTTCTTTCTTTCTTCTTTCTTTCTTTCTTTCCCCCCCCCCAAGACAGTTTCCCAGGAACTCCTTAGGTGTGGAGTTTGCAACATATGAATCAGCTCCAGTTCCCACACAGCTGCAGGAGTGAGCTTCTGTACTGTGTGATTGATCAAGCCTGAAGAATTCAGACATCGTCTGACACGGAGATAGCAGGGATCATATATTTGAAGCAGGTGTCCCTCTTCTCACCTGTGTCTGATCGATATACGGCATCTGCTGATCAAATCACCTTTTCTTAGGGCACTCAAGCAAATTGGTGAGAGGGGGGCGCGGTGGTGGTAATAGTAGAGAATGAGAGAGAGAGAAAGAGAGAGAGAGAGAGAGAGAGAATGAGAGGGAGAGAGAGAGAAAGAGAAAGAGAAAGAGAGAGAGAGAGAGAGAGAGAGAGAGAGAGAGGGAGGGAGGGAGGGAGGGAAGAAAGGAAGGAAGGAAGGAAGGAAGGAAGGAAGGAAGGAAGGAAAGAGAGAGAGAGAAAGAGAGAGAGAGAGAGAGAGAAAGAGAATGAGAGGGAGAATGAGAGAGAGAGACAGAGAAAGAGAGAGAGAGAGGAAGGAAGGAAGGAAGGAAGGAAGGAAGGAAGGAAGGAAAGAGAGAGAGAGAGAGAGAGAAACAGAGATAATGTCTAAGAACTAAGAGCAAGTTTACTCTGGGCTGCCTCTGTCTTTCCTACAGACAATAGTTAAGGAAGCAACCTGGTGAAAGAGTAGGATTTACTGTACTGCGCCCCCCCCTTGCCGTTCTAGGAGGGGCATGCCCCACCTGGCAGAGACAAACAGGCCAGCTCAAAGCAGTTTTATGCCAACGCGGTGGTGGTGTGGGGGGGGGGGAAAGCAATGCTGTTGGTTGAACTCGGAAGGAGCTGTCGTTCGGTTCTTTGTTAGGTTGGCACGAAATCACCTTGGTAATTATTCAGAAGGGAGATTGGCAAGGCGGTTTTGAAGTGGCACACTCGTGAACCTAAACAAGGCGTCAGGCAAGGGCAACCCCAGCTACCACCACCACCTCCTCCTCCTCCTCCTCCTCCTCCTCTTCCTGCCTACAGAATTTTCTTTGTTGCTGAAAACAGCATTTTCAGGAATGGTCAGTGAGCGGTTTCTGACGTTCTTTGATTCTTCGATTGCCATCTAAGTGAAAATAATGGAGGTTGCCAGGGTTTTGCAAACTATTTTTTTAAAAAAAACAATGGCACCGTGTCTTTCTGAGAATGCAACTGACTTGGTAAAAACTGACTCTCAACCGAAGAGCTAGCTCAGGGGTCTTCCAACGTGGCCCTTGGATGATGACTTGGGGACTTCAACTCCCAGAATTCCTCAGCCAGGCTCGCGTGCCTGGCTGAGGAATTCTGGGAGTTGAAGTCCCCAAGTCATAAAAGGGCCAGGTTGGAAGACCCCTGATCTAGGTATTATGGCGGGCTTCTACTGTCTGGGCTTATCTATCCGCTGTGATTAAGCTACTGTAGCTATTGAGGATGAATGTAAGTCTGCAGAGAGGAAGCCAAACCATGGGAAAGCCTTTTTTTCCCGCAGACGGTGGGGAGAAATGGAGAACTCTGGGGCTACGTCAGACTGCCCGGCATGCTGATTCACCCAAAAAAAAAAAAAAGATAGTTCAAAATTCATTCCCGGACCGTTCCAATATTTGCAGCCCTCTTTCCATCAGCCTTTCTTCCTCTCCATCCAGGAGTGTTTGGTTGGGTCCCTGGGACCCAACAATCCTGGCTTGACATCTGAACTTGTTGTCCTTCCTTCCAAGCGCCGTCAGTCAGCCGTTTCCGACTGCCTTTCCCAAGGCCACTTTGGACAGCGATCTACGCCTCCGATCCCCAGATCCAGAGGCAATGGGAAGGACGAGATCGTTCCTCATTTGTGGCGCACGGGCAACACGTTTCCAATTGCAGACCCAAAGGCCACCGATTCCAGCGCTTGGGTTTCAAATGCACCCGGTAGAAAAAAAAATCCAGGTACTATTATTATTATTATTATTATTATTATTATTATTATTATTATTATTATTATTATTATTATTATTAATTATTATTATTAATTGTTAACTGCTTTGTCTTCAGCATCAAAGAATCAGAAACACCTATTAGGGCCTTGGTGGAGCAGTGGGCTAATGCCTCCTTAAGTAACACCAGCTGCCTGCAATTAGTGCAGGTTCGAGTCCCACCAGGATCAAGGTTGACTCAGCCTTCCATCCTTCCGAGGTAGGTAAAATGAAAACCCAGATTGTTGGGGGCAATTAAGCTGACTTTGTAAAAAAATGCCGCTTGGGGGTGGGAGGGACGAAAGCCCTAATAAGCAGGCATATACATAGAATGAAGGCTATTGCTAAGCACATTGATTTGTGCTTTTAAATTATAAGCCGCCCTGAGTCTTCGGAGAAGGGCGGGATATAAATGGGATTGAAATAAATAAATAAAAATAAAAATATTAGGACGAAGGCGCTTAGCCCTTTTGGCAAAATAATTCTTATCCGAACGTCCGCCTATTGGGCTTACCTTTTCGTGAAGCCGCGAATATCTATCTCTCTGAATCTTTCGCCACAAGAGTTAAAGCTCTGGATGAAGGTGCTGGCTGCAAGGTGACGTTCCCCATCACCCCTCCTAATGAATGCTTTAACACATGTGGCAGAAAAGTTTTTTTAATCAAAAGCTTTCAGAACCTCTGCCTCTGACGTGGGGAACCTTGCCAACAACATCCGCATCTCTGCGGACATGTGTGAAATCTATTCTCGACAACAAAAGTCTAGAAATTTGCTCGGCGGATCCGAAGCAGTAAAATATGGAACATCCCCCTCTAAAAAAAAATAAAAACCGTGTGAAGAACATTGCGCTCTGAAGGCGTAAACACTGGCAGGCTGGTTGGCTTTTTGTTTTGATATTGAATGATGGAAACGCCTTCCAGATAAAGATGATAAAAATCAAATTTCCTGGGAACTAATGATTCCACAATAGAAATTGAATTGTACGCTCTCGAAAATAAACACAAAACAGGGACTTTTCAGTCCACAAGTAACCTCATATATGTACATCCATTTGCTTAGTTACGTATGGTAAAGGAAAAAAAAAGAAAATTAAAAAGGAATCCGCTCAAGGGAATAACTCCTAACAAGCAGTAAATCAGGAAGTTTTTTTTGTTGTTTCCCCCCCCCAAGCCATCTATATTCCACCAAAAGGTTGTAAATTTGGCTATATATGACGTATCGAACGGATATGGACTGGTGAAATCCTCTGGTGATCATCAGCTATTGGAAAAAGATTCACGAGCATCATCCACAAAAGGTTTCAAGGCAACTTCACTTCCGTTGTGAAGTATAGCAGAGGAACCCCATTTTGACAGATTTAAAGTCTCAGGTTACAAAATAATAAATAGCATGGCATTTTACCAAAACAAAAACAAACAAAAAAAACACAAAACCCCCAAGAAATTCAAAAGGTCCTATCGGGGGTGGGGGGGGAGGGAAGATAAAACGTAAAAAGAAGGACCGATCTCCAATCAAACCAGCTACAATTTGGAGAGGCGAAGATTAAGCCGCAAGAAGACAGATTATAACGTTTTAAAAAGACCCGCATTACGAGTTAAGTGTTCGGATTTTTACATGGTCGGAGGTCCCTACGTTCGCTGATTTCTTGTCTTCAGAACAAGCCTGCAAAGGAGGCCGGGGGTGGGGGGGTGGGGGTGGGGTTCAATTAAAATGCACTGTATCTAAAACTACATCAAGGATGCTTAACCTGGTAGAAAGCATCAGCTGGAAAGGCCTAGTTTTGGGGTTTGTTGCCTAACGCGCACCTGGAAAGAAAGAAAGGGAATTAAAATAATCCTTTCACGTTTGGTGTAAAAAAAAAAAAAGATGCTTAACTTCAAAACTTAAAAGAGTTCCTGGAACTTAATCCGTGCAGGAAAGGGATGGTTGCCGCTTGCAGGAAGCAAGTTGATGCCAAATCAAGCTATCTGGCCATCTAGCCGAGTCTGTTCTGACTGGCCGAGATTCTTCTGGGTCTCAAACAGCCATCGCTGGAGCTTTTGCACACTCAGTCTGAAAGTGCAGAGGTTCTGCTTCTGGATTATCGCCGGTTTACGCACAGCGTTCAGTGGGACCAGGAAATGCAGGGCACTTATTTACTTGGTGAGAAAACGTAGCCTTCAGGATCTGTGCCCTAAAACTGGAGTCCCACGGAAGCAGCCTATAGGCTATAAAAAGAACAGCCTTCAAAACTCATCTTAGAGGTAAAGGTAAAGGTTCCCCCGCACACGCGTGCTAGTCGTTTCCAACTCTAGGGGCCGGCGCTCATCTCCGTTTCAAAGCCGAAGAGCCAGCGCTTGTCCGAGGACATCTCCGTGGTCATGTGGCCGGCATGACTAGACGCCAAAGGCGCATGGAATGCTTTTACCTTCCCACCGGAGCGGTCCCTATTTTTCTACTTGCATTGTTTACGTGCTTTCGAACTGCTAGGTTGGCAGAAGCTGGGATGAGTAACAGGCGCTCACTTTGTTACGCAGCACTCGGGATTCGACCCGCCAAATTGCCGACCATCCGATCGACAAGCTCAGCGTCCTAACCCACTGAGCCACCGCGTCCCTTATAAAGAGTTGGAAAACTCATCTTACCTGATGGTTAATTGCAAGTTTTCCCCCTGCCCTGAAGAATAGCTGGCCACTTCAGGAAAGCAGATAAAAGTATTTCTTATCTCAAAACTTATCTCCTGCTGTCATCATCAACACAGATTACTGTATTATATATATATATATATAATTATTATTATTATTATTTGAAAAATCCACACCCATCAATACCTGCCCAGTTCAGAGAAGAGCCAAAGATTGGGGTGTGAAAATCTATGCATTCGCAACCGTCATTCTGCGCCATAAACAAGTAAAAACCTACGGAAAAACAGCATTTAATCCCTTGCCTATCTCTTAATAAATGTCAAGCCACACTGAGATCTTTATCACCCTCCTGCTCAAACCCAACGTTTGTGACCCATTTTTCCAAAGCTGAGTGCAGTGCAATAAGGGCCCTGGAGTCCTGGAGCCTTCCCAAAAAAGCAGTAACGTTTTGCAATGATTACAGCAACAAAAGTAAAGAAATAGAAAAGTAATAACTGATCAAACAGGAGGGTGGCAAACGCTGAAGCCGTTGAGCAATTCTGTCGGAATCCTTCCTACGCAGGCCAGGTGACTGGGAAACATATTTCCAATTTCGGGAAACGAGTTCCAATTTCACCATATTTATTTCCCCCAAAGAGACCAAATCTCCCGATTTTGACACTAGCTGATACTACGAAACCACGCGCAAAGATGCCCTTGTTGAATAATCAAATCAGCAGGTAGGATCTGCCAAAAATTGTTTCTGCGCAATGTCATCTCGTTCGACAATCCTGCCAGGTTGGTTTATTCTGGGAAATTCCACTGAATTCCTCACAGGGAATTTTTCAGCCTCCGAAACCCACAACCTCAGCTTGTCTGTACCTTCTGCTTGTTTTCCAGTGGTCCCCTTTTTTTTGACGACACAATGCCTGAATCTGCTTACTACATCCTCTTGAGAGTGTGGCTAAGACCTGGGTGTGTGTGTGTGGGGGGAAAGAAAGTCTCAGAGAAAGGAAGATTGAACTTATAAAACCGTGGAGCAATGAGCTGTCCTCTGTGGCCGCTTCTAAGCGAGAGTGAGAATTCTCTGGAGGGGTTTTGGCCCTTTCCCAAACCCTCAGCCCTTCACGGTCCTCTGCAGAAAGCAGTCGCTCGACATTCGCGCTTGCTCTTCGGTATGAAAAACGTTTCCACCCTATTGCCAAATTCACGGCTTCCATTGGTCTCCGGTGGAAGGAACGTCTGAAGGGTTTCCCCCCCCCCAAAAAAAAACTACAACTGCAACTCCGTTCCACTTCTAAACTCAGAGAAAATAAGGTTGGAAGGTGAACTCCACGGGTTTGAGGATGGCTTCCGGACGAAGCTATCTCAAGACCCTTTTTTTTGGGGGGGGGGGGTGTTCATTTAATCACAAGAGAATTCCCAGGTCCAGAAAAGGCAATTGTCAGTCAAATCTCTCCTAGAAGAAAAGGATATCTTTTTTTTAGTTAGTTAGTTAGTTAGTTAGTTAGTTAGTGGATGTATGGAAGGGGAGGGGAAACGATGGTATTTCAAATGTTTAAGAAAGCGTAGAGTTATAAAAGATTCTTCCTGTCCTGTTCCTAGAAGAACTCCAGTTAAACTAATAGCCAGGAGAGGCAGGATTGATGAAAGAAGGCATGGTGGTTGGCTCATGTATGGAACTCGCTGCCTCAATGTGTCTTCACGACACAAGCAGAGATGTTTTTAAAAAGATACTTTACTGCCTCCTCCCACGGTTTCTTGGTCACATTGCCTTAGTTATCTTTGGGGAGGGGGGAAATGCTACTTTCAAACAGACAGTAGATACGGCGGCCGCCCAAAAAAGTCAATGCAACCCTAGGCTACATTGACAGAGGGGTAGAATCAAGACCACGAGAAGGGTTGATACGATAAGGTTTTAGTAAAGGCCCCACTTGGAATATAGCACCCAGTTTTGGTTACCACAACGTAAGAAAGATGCCGAAGCTCTAGAAAGAGTGCAGAGAAGAGCAACAAAGATGATTAGGGGGGTGGGAGGCTAAAACCTCTCAAGAGCGGTGGCAGGAATTGGGTCTGTCTAGTCTCAGTGGGTTAGGACGCTGAGCTTGTCGATCAGATGGTCGGCAGTTTGGCGGGTCGAATCTCGAGTGCCGCGTAACAGAGTGAGCGCCTGTTACGCGTCCCAGCTTCTGCCAACCTAGCAGTTCGAAAGCACGTAAAAATGCAAGTAGAAAAATAGGGACCACGACGGTGGGAAGGAAACAGCGTTCCGTGCGCCTTTGGCGTCTAGTCATGCCGGCCACATGACCACAGAAACGTCCTCGGACAAGCGCTGGCTCTTCGGCTTTGAAACGGAGATGAGCACCGGCCCCTAGAGTCGGAAATGACTAGCACGCATGTGCGGGGGAACCTTTACCTTTATCTTTAGTCTGGTGAAAAAGAAGGGGACATGATAGCAGTCTTCCAATATTTGAGGGGCTGCCACAGAGTAGAAGGAGTCAATCTATTTTCCAAAGCGCTTGAAGGCATGAGAAGAAGCAATGGATGGGAACTAATCAAGGAGAGAAGCAACCTAGAATAAGGAGAAATTTCTTAACAGTGAGAACAATTGATCAGTGGAGCAACTTGACTCCAGAAGTTGTGGGTGCTCCAACACTGGAGGTTTCTACAGAAGAGATCTGAAATGGTGTAGGGTCTCCTGCTTGAGTAGGGGGTCAGACTAGATGACCTCCAAGGTCCCTTCTAATTCTGTATTCGTTATTGGAAGGTTGGGTTTTTTTTTAAAAAAAAGCATAGAATTTATACGTTTTGGGAAACCAAGTTAGCGATGTCTTTGGAAGATTCTCCACAGCAGAAAAATAACGCTAAGGAATATATTTTTTTTTCCTGAAAAGAACAGGTTGAGCCCTCACTACAAAATGAAATATTTAACTTTTTTTTTTTGGCAGACAGAAAAAAAATATGTTGTGCTCAGCATATATTGCGGGGAAAAAAATACATATCTTCACCTTACTACAAAATCCCATTTGATGTGTTGTGGCACGAAAGTGTTTTTCACTGCATTTTTACAACATGATCTCATGTACCCTGCAAAATGGGGTACGCCCAAAACAGCAGGTATTTTTATGGGATACACGCACAGCAAATATATACACAATTAATAAAAAGGGGAAAAAAACACAGCGAGTATTGGTAAATATTTAAATCAACAGGCATCTGTGCCAGCTCCACTCCCTAAGAGACGTTTGCAACAGATATGCAGAAAAAATTTAGGAGCCAGCAAAATGTTCTAGGAACCACCTATGAGAAGGTGTTTGACCTCTATAGGAACATAGTAGGTTCCCATGGCTTGGTTTAAAACTTTGAATTATGTTATGTTATAGCTGAAAAGAAGATTTCAAAATGGCTGACATGTGGAAAGCCAGAGCAAAACGAAGCATCCATCCTCCACGTTCCAAAGAAAATCCAGAAAAGCAAAACTCAGCAGTCTCAAAGAAAGCCAGCCGACGCAACCATTACAGAAGAAAAACGGAGAGGTCCTGAGTGGGTAAAACCGCCAACGTTGCTCACAGTGACATTGGCAAACGTATCCCAGATTGCTGAGGTGTAGTAGCAGAAGAATTGTCAAGTGAGAGGAGTCCTGCCCGTAGTTAGCTCTGCAATCCATCGTAAAGATCAAGAAGAAAGTGTGAAAGAAGCTGATTGAGAACAAGATCTTCCTAGTTACTAAATGACTCTCCCCTTCCATTGAAGAGCTGAGCGCTGATCATCTTATTTGCTGGGGGAGTGCTTATGTTTTGCATGGATGGACCCGCAACTCAAACTTTTAACACTCTCCACAAAAGGGAACCATCGCAGCCGTTGCCATTCAAGAGCAGGCAACTGGAGGTCTCTGGCCTGTAAGCACAATTTATCTCATACCTGGCCCCCGGCTGAGGGCACCAATTTTTGCTCAGATTCAAAATAGCTCTTCACGAAAAACTCAACTAAAGCATCATATCTGCGTTCAGAAAATAGCGGTGGGCTAGAAGGAGGGGGAAAAAACCCGCCATCGGTGGGTGTTTCCCTGTTGAGAAAGCAGTTAAATAACTCAAAGGTTGTTGGAAAAAAATATATAATAAGCTTGTAGAAAAAAAAGTCTGTTTTTTTTTTAAAAACCACAATTCTAACCCATCCAGATAGACTTAGGTGGGAAAGAAAGAAAGAAAGAAAGAAAGAAAGAAAGAAAGAAAGAAAGAAAGAAAGAAAGAAAGAAAGAAAGAAAGAAAGAAGAAAGGAAGGAAGGAAGGAAGGAAGGAAGGAAGGAAGGAAGGAAGGAAGGAAGGAAGGAAGGAGAAAGGAAGGAAGGAAGGAAGGAAGGAAGGAAGGAAGGAAGGAAGGAAGGAAGGAAGGAGAGGAAGGGAGGGAAAGAGAGACAGACAGACAGACAGACAGACAGACAGACAGACACACACACACACAGATATGGTCTTTTCAATATGACTGAACTGCAACTCTCAGTGCCCCTTTTAAGGCTGATGGCAGTGGCAGTTCAACATTATTGCAAGGGTCATGTACTACAATATCCATCCCCACCAGGAAGAGTTTTGGAAGCTAAAAAGTAACCCACAATTCAGGTTGTGGTTCAGCATAACAGGAGTAGCAATCCTATTTATCTGGAATGCAGGCTAGTAAAAAGGCTAAGTCAGAAGCTGGCCCTGAGTTACATCCTCGTTCACAACACACCATCCATCTCTAAGTGAGCGGTTGCGAGTCAAGCAAGTCAAGATCTTGATCCTTCAAGGAAAGCTCAATCCCAACCGTGTCCAATAACCAGGATCCTTTTCCTCAGAAATCGCAACTTTTTTTGACAGGCAAAAAAAAAAAATCACCTCCAAAGGAAAAGTTGTTTCCAACATACATTTCAGATCAGGATAGGGCCAAACTGTTCACCTGCCCTCAGCACCATCCACGTTGACTTCCCTTTCCAATCCATCCCTATTGCTGCTTCAATGTGGAGAAGTTTACGGAGGAAAGAAAAGGAAAAAAAATGTCTAACAACGATCAGTTTGCTTACACAAAAAAGGGCGTGTTGCCACAGGGAGACGGAGCAGCCATGGAAACGGGCAGCCTTTGAGTTAGGCCCAGGTGAAAACAGAAGCTTTGCAGAACATTTTATTACGATTATTTTTGAAAAGAGTCACCAAGAATGGCAAGGGAGTAGACGCGGAGCAGTGTAAACACAACACTTGGAAAAGAGTTACCAAAAAACACAGCCTCTCTCTCTCTCTCTCTCTTTCTCTTTGGGATCAAAGCGGGTGCCCTAATTAAGAGATCCCTCCAGCCTTCAGACGGCTAATTGTTTCATCAGAGACGTCAGAAGTTCACACACGTCCTCTTGAAGCCCTCGTTGGCTCCCTGGAATAATGTCTGGTGGAGAAGAAGCCGTGTAACCCTGGTCGGCCTGCGGGCTTTGGGTGACCACTTGGCTAGCGATGAACCGGCCGCAGGTCAGCCACAGACTTGCGCTAGGCGGCCTTGAGCCCAGCGGTGAACATGGGCGATCCTCGCAAGGGCCAAACTCTCTGCGCACCGCCAGGTGAGAAGCGCGCGTGCTCTTCCGGGCGTTTAAATTAGAATTCAGGCAGGCAAGGAATTGCAGCATTTGCGCCATGTAACTGGAGCTTCCTTGGGGTACTGACAAGGTTTGCCACAGTAGGCTGGTTAGAGAAGAATTAACGAAGGAAGGAAGGGAGGGAGGGAGGGAGGGAGGAAGGAAGGAAGGAAGGAAGGAAGGAAGGAAGGAAGGAAGGAAGGAAGGAAGGAAATCAATGGAAGAGAGGGAGGGAGGGAGGAGGGATGGGATCAATGGAAGGAGGGAAGGAAGGAAAATGATTTAAGGAAAAGAGGAAGAAAGGAAAAGGAAGGAAGGAAGGAAGGAAGGAAGGAAGGAAGGAAGGAAGGAAGGAAGGAAGGAAATCAATGGAAGAGAGGGAGGGAGGGAGGAGGGATGGGATGGGATCAATGGAAGGAGGGAAGGAAGGAAAATGATTTAAGGAAAAGAGGAAGGAAGGAAAAGGAAGGAAGGAAGGAAGGAAGGAAGGAAGGAAGGAAGGAAGGGGGGGATGGGAAGGAAGGAAGATGATATAAGGGAAAAGAGGGAGGGAGGGAGGGAGGGAGGGAGGGAGGAAGGAAGGAAGGAAGGAAGGAAGGATATCCAGAGGAAGGAAGGAAGGAAGGAAAGAAGGAAGGAAGGAAGGAAGGAAGGAAGGAAGGAAGGAAGGAAGGAAGGAAGGAAGGAAGGAGAGATGGGATGGGATGGGATGGGAAGGAAGGAAGATGATATGAGGGAAAAGAGGGAGGAAGGAAGGAAGGAAGGAAGGAAGGAAGGAAGGAAGGAAGGAAGGAAGGAAGGAAGGAAGGAAGGAAGGAAGGTCACAAACAAAGTTTAGGGAAAGATACATTTAAAGTGCCTGATGGTGGGGGGGGGAATTGCCCAATTTAAAAGCACATTTACAGTTCTTCTAAAATAACAGTACACAGGACCTGTACATAGTTTGGATCAGAAAGAGCTTCACCACGAACACATGTCACGTGAACAGCAAAGAAACTGGTCTGCCCTTCCTTGTGTTAGCGTTTCACAAACACCCCCTGTCAACTTCCTTCGGTGAAGAAATGTGAACTGGGTTTGCTGAGACAGACAGACAAACCCAGATCTAAGTAATCGTCTGCTGGGACTGATGCCTTTCAAACAGGCCTGTCGTGGAAGAGGCAGCCACAAGCGGGAAGAGATGAAGCAACACAACTTCCTTGGTAACGAAACCCAAACAGGATGGGAGACAATTGAAATATCAACAATGTATTTTTAAAAAAAAATTATTTTTTTTTAAAAAAAGGCGTTTTTAAACATCTCGGAGCAGGGCGCACGTGGGATGGGAAAAAGCTGGTTTTCAAAAGACGGTGCTCGGCACCTCGCAAGGCAGACGGGGATCCAGGGCCGCCTGCCTTCTCCACCTCACAAAAGCAATACGAAGTTCCAACGAAGCAGCAGCTGCCAGCTCAACTCAACCGAGAAAACTCAAACTCAAAAAAAACACAAGCGCAGAGACGAGGGGGGAAAGGCACCTTTTTTAAAATCAGTTACTGGGTTTCAAAGGGAAAGTAGGAAAAAAGCTGACTGTAAATCCTCTCCCTCACCTGGACTTTTGGAAGTGGCTACCTCCACGGTCCCTTCCAGCTCTGTTCTGTTCTGTTCTGTGCTGTGCTGTTCTACTCTATTCTGTTCTGTATTTCTATTCTGTTCTGTTCTGTTCTGTTCTATTCTGTATTTCTATTCTCTTCTTCATTCCTTCTATTATTCTATTCTATTCTTCATTCCTTCTATTATTCTATTCTATTCTATTCTATTCTATTCTATTCTATTCTATTCTATTCTATTCTATTCTATTCTATTCTATTCTATTCTATTCTTCATTCCTTCTATTATTCTATTCTCTTCTCCATTCCTTCTATTATTCTATTCTATTATTCTATTCTATTCCATTCCATTCCATTCCATTCTTATTTCTATTCTGTTCTGTTCTACTGTACTGTATTCTTATTCCTATCTATTCTGTTCTGTTCTGTTCTGTTCTATTCTTCATTCCTTCTATTCTATTCTATTCTATTCTATTCTATTCTATTCTATTCTATTCTATTCTATTCTATTCTATTCTATTCTATTAATTCTATCCTATCCTATCCTATCCTATCCTATCCTATCCTATCCTATCCTATCCTATCCTATCCTATTCTATTAATTCTACTCTACTCCATTCCATTCCATTCCATTCCCTTCCATTTTCTATTCTATTCTATTCTATTCTATTCTATTCTATTCTATTCTATTCTATTCTATTCTATTCTATTCTATTCTATTCTATTCTATTCTATTCTTATCACTAATTATTCTATTCCTATTCTGTTTTAATTCACTTCTAGTTCACCTAGCTGCAAAATCCAACCGGCTAACCATCCGAAAGCTGAGTGTATAACTCCAGGTTGAAAAACTGGCCCTCCACAGCTCCTCACGGTTTTCTCTTCCTCAGCAAGGCCCCTGAACATGGCTGGCCCTTGGCAGAAGCACAACAGGAGAGAACAGGCACAGGCTGGTGTGTGTGTGCCTGTGTGTGTGTGTGTGTGTGTGTGTGTGTGTGTGTGTGTGTTGTCCATCCTTCAGAGCCTCGAGTGCCAGAGCCTCGTGCCAGGGCTGGGGCTGGGGGGGCTGCACCCCACCCCACCCGTGCATCGACCTCCCAAACCCATTCAAATATTTCCCTTTCTTCCTTTAATTTAATGTCCCCCATAATTCATCTGTCCCCAAAGATAATCAATAGAGCCCGTAATGAAAATTTGAGCCATATTTTACGAGTCGCTTGCAGGAGAAGGGACCTCATCAGCAGAACTAGCCTTGGCTTCCAGCAGCGCTTCCAACTCAAGGGCCATTTCACACACACACACACACACACACACACACACACACACACCACACACACACTCCACAGTTCTTGGAGATCTTCCAGCCAGCCACAACATTGAGGGTCTCTTCCCAAGCGGACCTATTTCCAGCTGGCAGCTTGGCCCAGCCTGGCTTCTCCCAGCCAACCTACGCGGGAAGAAGACACCCGTCATCCTTGCTAGCCAGGAGGCCCTCTTTAGTGTGCCAGACCGGCGAGTGCATCTGATTCAGCTCCCGTCTACCTGAACTCCTGTACACTCAAGAGAGCAACCTCCCAGGGCTCTCCCCCCCCCCAAGAGACGGGAGTCAAGGCACGACGTTTGCCTTACTCCGGAGGCACAAGAGAAGGCGGCTGCTTTTCGGACCTCGGGAATGCCTCCTCGGCTAAGGAGGGAAGAGGTCAAGGGTTGGTCCCAAATGGACATCGGAACGGCACCTTGGCCGACCTTGCCTGATCCGGCCAGGCCCAAAAGCAAGTTTCCTCTTCAAATTCAGAAGTTGTCCCAAGTGAGGAAGCCCCCCCACCACCTCCACCAGCAGTCCTTGGTCAGCGGAGAGGAGAGCGCCGCTGCACCAGGGGTGTGCTACTCTGGGGTTGATCAGCGAGCGAGGGCGTCTCTTCAACGTTATGAGAAGCAATGCACGACCGCGATCCCCATCCCAGGGTAACCAAAGGCCGACTTGGTCCCTAGGAAATAACTCAAAGGAAGGAAGACCCCATATTCCTCCCTTTGAAAAATGAGCTGCGGGCGGCGGAAACGTTGTGAGTCAATTTCTCCAACGTGAGACTCCTTGTCCACGGCCTCTCTTGCTTGACCAGGGGAAACAAGTCCTGTGCTCCAGGGCCTAAGCCTGCTTCAAGGACGTGCCAAGGAGTTAAGTTTTCCCACGACAAAGCAGAGGCTCTCCTAGGGATGACAAGACAATCAATCTCTACGGATCTGTTGTCACTGAATCTTACCGGCCATTGATTCACCTAAAAACTGGTTTTCCCAACTGGACGCACACCGGAGGTCTTCCATTTTCAGCCTTGACCGGGCTACCTGGAGCGAGGAGGCCCGTGAGGGCATCGTGTTGGGAAAAGCCGGTTTTATTTATGTCTGCGTGCGTTGGTTCTAGTCCGCGGCTCTATCCCTTGCTGCAACATCTGCTCTTCATTTCCCTCTCCCCTTCCACCGAATCGCTCTTCCTTGTTCCTGCAAGTGGCGCCAAGCCAGATGTGACAGGGCTATTGTTTGAACGTCGGCTCTGTTTATGCGTGCAGGGGCGTGTGTGTGTGTGTATATATGTGTGTGTTGCTTACTCTTAATAGAGAAATGAGCTAGCAGGAGTCTTACGAAGCTTTTCCTCTCCCCCACCCCCCACCCCCAATGATTTGTTCCAGTTAATTTTATCTACTCTCGTCTTTTGACACTGGGGATACAATACAGATGGCAGAAAAGGGAAGCCTACCCCTTATCCTGGCTAGTCTGACCTTTTGTGTTTCTTCACTCAGGAAGACACACAACTGCCAAGCCTTTCTGCAAGGACTTTTCACTGGTCTGAAATGTCACCACGCCGACAGCAAACCCCAGTTACAAGTTCTATGCACGGTTTTTTTGTTGTTTTTTGTTTTAAATGTTGTGCTACCTCACAAACACGCAGCCAAGAAAAGCTAATACAATCCTTGGTTGCATAAAGAGAGGGGACGGAATCGAATCACGTGAAGGATTAGCACTGCTAGTATAAATCCTTAGTAAGGCCACACCTGGAATAACTGTATCCGGTCACATTGGTCACATTGCCAAAAAAAAAAAAAAAAAAGACGTTGAGACTTTTGGAAAAAGTGCAAAGAAGAGCAGCTAAGATGATTTAAAAGCCTGGAGACTAAAAGATATGAAGAACGGCTGCAGGGATTGGGTCTGGCCAGTCTAGAGAATAGAAGAACTAGTGGGGGACAAGATAGCAATATTCCAGTATTTGAGAGCTTGCCACAAAGAGGACAGGGGGGGGGGGGTCAACCTATTCTCCAAAGGACCTGTAAGCAGGACAAGAAGCAACGGATGGAAACTAGTCAAGGAGAGAAGCAACCTGGAATTAAGGGGAAAATTCCTAACAGTGAGGACAATTAACCAGTGGAACAACCTGCCTCCAGAAGCTGTGAATGCTCCAACAGTGGAAGTTTTTAAGAAGAGACTGGACAGCCCTTTGTCTGGAATCGTATAGGGTTTCCTGCCTGAGCAGGAAACTATCTCTCTCTCTCTCTCTCTCTCTGTACCTATCTATCTATCTATCTATCTATCTATCTATCTATCTATCTATCTATCATCTATCTATCTATCTATCTATCTATCTATCTATCTATCATCTATCTATCTATCTATCTATCTATCTATCTATCTATCTATCTATCTATCTATCTATCTACCTCTCTCTCTCTCTCTCTCTCTCTCTCTCTATCTATCTATCTATCTATCTATCTATCTATATCCATCCATCCATCCTTCCATCCTTCCATCTATCTGTCTGTCTATCTGTCTGTCTATCTATCTATCTATCTATCTATCTATCTATCTATCTATCTATCTATCTGTTTTGATATAAATGTATGTAATGGAGAGGGGGAGGAAACCAAAGCTAGTGCATCCAGCCCGTAACTTATGCAGGCAAGAGAGAGAGAGAGAGAGAGAGAGAGAGAGAGAGAGAGAGAGAGAGAGAGAGAGAGAGAGAGAGAAATAATAATAATTAGTTCACAGGCTTTAGAGCAAGAGAAGCAGATATTTGGACACACAGGTGAGGCAGGTGCACGTGTGGGAATTTTGGGGCACACCCAAAGGAGCCCCAATTTTCTTGGCAGAAACACAAAGGGGCAGGAAATTCCTAGGAAAGAGCCAGCTCCATTCCCTTCACCTGTTGGCAGAGACCCACCTGACCTCCGTCACGCCTTAAATCCTTCCTGGACGAATCGTTGCCTTGATGATGCTTGTTAAGCTTCATTTTCACAGGGAACGTTTCTCAGGAAAGGCAGGATCGTGTGGGCCCTCCTGATGCGTTAGGCATTTTAATATTTCTCATCCAGCCACAAAGTCCTTCCCCGTGAAGGAATCTTCCTTCGGCTTTTAAAAGACAAAGCGATAGAATCCACTAAAGGTGGTCAAGATCTTTAGGAGCATGGAAGTGTTTCTGTTTCTCCCCTTCAAAGAGAAACAGTTCCGGCTTGAGAGATACCGGTACAATTTCACACACACACCCCATCTGATTGTTTCTACTTGCACCAATTTGGAAATATCCCCCTATTTCTATGTCTTTTGGCTTTCTAATGAATAGTGCGTAAGAGCAGCTCCCAACGCCCTAGAATAGAATAGAATAGAATAGAATAGAATAGAATAGAATAGAATAGAATAGAATAGAATAGAATAGAATAGAATATAATTAGAATAGAATTAGAATAGAATAGAATAGAATAGAATAGAATAGAATAGAATAGAATAGAATAGAATTAGAATAGAATAGAATAGAATAGAATAGAATAGAATAGAATAGAATAGAATAGAATAGAATAGAATAGAATAGAATTAATAGAATAGAATAGAATAGAATAGAATAGAATAGAATAGAATAGAATAGAATAGAATAGAATAGAATAGATAATGCAATAATGCAATCCCTATTCAGGATTCTAATCACTCCATACAAGTTGTCCTTGAGTTACGACTGCTCATTTAACAACGGTCCGAAGTTACGACAGCCTCAGAAAAAGTCACCTACACAACCCATCCTTGAAGTCACAGCCACTGCACCACCACGCCTGTGGTCACGTGACTGCAGCCCAGCCGCTTGGCAACCGGCTCATGTAGATGATGGTTGCAATCCTGTCGCCACAATTACTGACCCAGCCAGATGGCATCCGACAAGCAAAGTCAATTGGCAAAGCTGGACGCTCTTAACGTGCTCGTTACTCCCTTTAATAACCAGGGTTAAAAAATGGACGTAAAATCGGGTTCCGGCCACGTGGCGAGCCGTTTAATGAACGCACTGCTTGGTGACCAAAATTCCAGTTCCAGAGGCGGCCGTTAAGTCGAGGAACACCTGCACGCTGTACACGCCCGCCCCCCCCGCCATTTCCGTCTTACTCGCCGAAAGGTTATTGCTAGACGCAACAAGGCCACCTGAATCAGCTGCTCTGGAGCAATCGCTACCCTCTCACCAGGAAAATGGAATTGAAAAGGGCCAAGGATGCCATGGTATCCTTCCTCGCTTTCTTTGCCGTGGGAGGGGTGGGAAAAGGCAAAGGAAAAGAGGAGTTGAAGTGCCTGGAAAGCGCTGGTTCACGCTGGGCCTCTCCAGGAGCCTGGCGGGGTGAAGGCCCGGCTGGAGCCAAGAGGTTGGGTCTGGGCCAAGGTCAGGGAACTGTTAGGGAAGACAGATGACTCAGCCCAGAGCAAGGGCAACCAGGCAGAGGAGAAAATAGGAGACGGCACCTGCCAAGAGGCACGGAGAGCGTTGACAAAAGGGAAGGGAAGTCAGAGCGAGGAGAGTTCGGGGTGCCAGATGCTGCAGGACCGACGGCCAGAGAGGACATCCTCTGGCGAGCGTAGGGGGGGTTCCACCTCTTCTCCAAAGCCACGAACGGAAACTAACCAAGCAGAGAAGCAACCTGGAACTCAGGAGAAACTTCCTGGCGGTGAGAACAATTCACCAGTGGAACGGCTCGCCTGCAGAAGCGGTGCATGCTCCAAGACTGGACATTTTTAAGAAGAGATTGGACAGCCCTTTGTCTGGAATGGTGTAGGGTCCCCTGCCTGAGCAGGGGGTTGGATTAGAAGACCTCCAAGGTCCCTTGCCACTCTCTGCTATTCTGTTATATGCTCTGTGCCAAAATACATAAAGAGTGCTGGCTGTCTTATATGGCCACTTGGATCATCTCCAGCCTGCAGAAGCCAACCATCTTAAAGGTACTGGGGTTGTAGGTTTTTTTTGGGGGGAGGGTTAATGAAAAGAAGGACTCGGGATGACGTGATAGCAGTGTTCCAATATCTCAGGGGTTGCCACAAAGAAGAGGGGGGTCCACCTATTCTCCAAAGCGCCAGAAGGCAGGACAAGAAGCAACGGACGGAAGCTCATTGAGGAGAGAAGCAACCTGGAACTCAGGAGAAACTTCCTGACAGCGAGCGGAATAAACCGGCGGAACGGCTCGCCTCCCAAGAGTGGTGGCCTTCTCCATCACAGGAGGCTTTGAAGAAAAGATAAGCCACTCGTCGGGAATGGCGTAGGGTCTCCTGCCTGAGCAAGGGGTTGGACTAGATGACCTCCAAAGTCCCTTCCTACTCTGCTCTTCTGTTTAGAAGGGCGTATAAGCCCTGGGACAAAGGAGGAAGATCGGGATAAAAAAACCCTTGGAGCAGCTTATGAAAAACATGCCGGGCAGTGGGAGTTTGTGAGTTACAAGGCCGGGTTTGGCAGGGAGACAGTGAGGAGAAAACTCACAGCCATTAATTGAGATAAGGAGGGGAAGAAGCAGCCATAGTAAAGCACCAATGGGAGGCGATGGCAAAAATAGGGAGGAAAATTAAGTGGGTGGAGACTTGATTTATTATATTTCTTATACTATTCTGCCCCTACACAGAAACACGCATACTGGTTTTGTAAACAATATAGTTCCCTTGCACCCGATTTGAGATCCCAGTACTTTTATTAGGACAGATAATCCTCGAATTACAGCCTTTCCCTCAGTGACTGTTCAAAATGACAGCGGCACACTAACCTCAATTGATCAGGTGAAATAAATTGAGGCCCCATTAATCTCATGGCATTTTGTGTGTGTGTGTGTGTGTGTGTGTGTGTGTGTGTGTGTGTGTGAAGTTAACTAAGTCAGAGCATCCTTGATCCAGCCAGACAGGCATCGTGGAAGGCTGCCTCCCAACCTTTTTTATTTTATTTTATTGATTGAATTTGATTTCCACAGCTGCCCATCTCGTCAAACTACTCTAGGCTCTTGCTTTTTTTGGGAGGGGGGGCGGCTCCGAACCACGAGAAGGTCTGTCTTCTCCTACATATTTTTTTTTTCCTGCTGCAGATGCTCTTCGAGTCACTTGACTCAGCATCCTCCTCCAGGCAAAAATGTCATCCTGGCTCCATAACCAATAGCACACTCGCACAAGTATAAAAAGGAGAAGGATCCCTTAAAAAACTCCATAAGTGAAAGCTGGCACATTGGGATCTATCTACCCACCCGTGCTCCCTTGCCTACCCCAAAGGGTGGTGGGAAAAAGTCTGCATTGACCTTTCCAAGCCTGGTGCAGAGGTGCGAGGGATGATAGATACCCCAGGAGTGTCCAAGGAATTGCACACCTAACACATCTGCTTGTTGTTGTTGTTGTTAGCTGCAAAGTCGTGTCTGACCCATCGTGACCCCATGGACGACGTTCCTCCAGGCCTTCCTGTCCTCTACCATCTTCTGGAGTCCATTTAGGCTCACGCCTCCTGCTTCAGTGACTCCATGCAGCCACCTCATTCTCTGTCGTCCCTTTCTTCTCTTGCCCTCAATCTTTCTTCTTCTTCTTCTTCTTCTTCTTCTTCTTCTTCTTCTTCTTCTTCTTCTTCTTCTTCCTCTCCTCCTCCTCCTCCTCCTTCTTCTTCACTGGAAAGTCGTGTCCGACACATCACGACCCCATGGACGATGTTCCTCCATGCCTTCCTGTCCTCTACCATCTTCTGGAGTCCCTTTAAGCTCACACCTACTGCTTCGGTGACTCCATTACTGCTTCGGTGACTCCATCCAGCCACCTCATTCTCTGTCGTCCCCTTCTTCTCTTGCCCTCAGCCTTTCCCAGCATTGGGCTCTTCTCCAGTGAGTCCTTCCTTCTCGTTAGGTGGCCAAAGTATTTGAGTTTCCGCTTCAGGATCTGGCCTTCTAAAGAGCAGTCAGGGTTGATCTCCTCTAGGACTGACCGGTTTGATAGCCTTACAGTCCAAGGGACTCGCAGGAGTCTTCTCCAGCTCCATAGTTCAAAGGCCTCCATACTTTGGCGCTCAGCCTTTCTTAGGGTCCAACTTTCACCGCCGCACATTGTGACTGGGAAGACCGTAGTCTTGACTATATGCTCTTTCGTTGGCTTAGGAGAAGCTAAGGCTAGAGAGCAAGGGCAACTAACTCTCTGGAGAGGCCTAAACATGGAAATCCACTGACACGAATGCCAGTTGGATCAAAGAGAGGTGTTTGGGATCTGTTCCCATGAGATTAGGCCTTGCCTTCACAGTCAAGTTGAAAAGGGAGGAAACGCCTTTGTATGGAAATCTGAGCTCTTATCTCCCTAAGATCAAGAGAACAATTTTGCTGGGAGATCTGCACCCTCAAAGGGGAGCTTTGTTTGAGCACTTACTTCTCCGACCTCTCTCTCTCTCTCTTTTTTTTAACAAATTACTGTGATATTGGACGCCCAGTTGCAATTCCAGGAGGACTCATGACCGTCTTCCCCTTCTGAAGGTATGCAACTGTTCTTTTAAGCCTTTGGGGGATTTTTAAAGGCAGCCCCAGCTACCCTAGCAGTTCGCTTTTTCCGTCTCTGTTCCTCACCCTCCCTTCTCTCTCTTTTTTCTTTTTTTTTTTGCCTTTGAAAAAACAAGTCGCTGTAACGTTTACAAAAGGGAGGAATGCATTTCCATCTCATTTCAAAGTGTTTATAAAGCACTTCAGCGCTCTTTAGTTCACGCAAAGCCAGCCTTCTTGTAAGGTGGGCCAGTTTTTAATTATTTTTTTTTTGCACGGCGCTTGCCACAGAGCTTACGAGATAAAAGAGTTTCCAGGAAGGAGCCAGCCGAGGGAGGTTAAAAAAATAAATAAATCTCAGCCTCTCTGCTGCAATTCGTTCTCACAACCACTTTGTAAATTAAGGTGGGCTGAAAATGACCCAGTAGTCCTTTTAAGGCAGGGGTCCCCAATCCCTGCTCCGTGGACCAGTAGCGGGCCGCGGCGCGCCAGCCAACCGGTCCGCAGAAACAAGCAAAGCCCCATCCGCGAGATGCAGGCAGCACACAAAACCACGCACCCCTCCGGTCCGCGGAAAAAAACCTCTCTCCACGGAACCAAGGGGTCCCCGGTGCCCAAAAGGTTGTGGGCCTCTGCTTTAAGGTGACCAGTGAACAGCACCGATCAAATTGCAGCCTTTTTAATCTTAATCCAATATTCTAACCACTTTTAATAACAAGCACAGGTTTTTCTCCGCCTTATACAACTCACACAGTGGCTTCAGACCCACGGGGAGGGCAAGCAACGACTTCCAGTTTCGAAGCTTAGGGCACCTTGGCGCGGTTGGAAGGGACCCCGGAGGTGTCCAGTGTACACGTTCTGCACTCCTACAAGAGTTGTATTCTTTGCTTGGACAAAATTTCCGTTCAACTCTCTTTTGTTTAGTGGCTGTTCGAAATTACAACACCGCTGAAAAAAGGGACCTGTGACCGTTTTGTTTTGTTTTTTTCACATGTAAGTGAACGGCTGCAGCATCCCCAGGCTCACGTGAGCCAAATTCAGACAAACTGACTCGTATTTATGACGGCTGCGGCGTCCCTGGGGGTGGTGGTCACGTGATCCCCTTCTTTGCGACCTTCTGACTAAGCCAAGTCAATGGGAAAACCAGATTCGCTTTACAACCGTGTCACTCCTGTAACAACTGCAGCGGTTCGCTCGTGCCAAGAAAGGTTGTAAAATGGGGCGGGGGGAAAAAACCTCACTTAACAACTGTCTCACTTAGCAACAGAAATTTTGGCCTCTGCTGTGGGTTGTAGGTCTACCTGTGCAGAGTCAAGACTATTTGGGAGACCCAGGTTCAAATCTTCATGCCCTCAGAAAGTGACTTACCGATCTGTCCCTTTCTCTGAGCCAAATCTGGAAGCTGCTGCTTGCCGTTTGGACTTCTCCAAAAATAAAAATAAAAAATTAAGACTTCTAGGGGGAAAAAAAGCAAGATATAGACGAGGAGAGTCCTGCCTTGGCAACTTTAAACCTGTGGACTTCAACTCCCAGAATTCCACAGCCAGCCACGGCTTTGGCAGTCGAAGTCTGCAAGTCTTAAAGCTGGCAAGGTTGGCACCCCTGACATACATCCAAGAACGAATTGGGCTTGTCGGCAAAGCAAAATGCAACACTGTCTTTGGAATTAGGCTTGGCGGAGCTACTCAGACTTCCCATTTGTATGTGAAATGCTGCCTGTGAATTATTTTATTTTATTTTATTTTGTGGGAGGGGAAAAAAAAGGGAAGAGAAGGGCAGGGCTAACCCCGGGCAGATGTTTGCTTCAAGTCTTTGCGCTTGCCAGGCAGGTGGTTGGTGAAGAAGAGACAAATAGCTAACAATATCTGCAGCTGGCCTGGCCTTCTCGGCTGCATGCATGTGTAGATGTGTATGTAACTGCTAAGAGTGTTTATTACTGAGAATAAAGAAGGGGGAAGGAAAAAAAAACTTCACGTTACGTGTTTTCTTGGTGCAACCCCTGCGGAGTGTGCAAAGTTTGGAACCAAACCAAACGCTTTCCCAGGCAAACTAGATAGGGGTTGGGGGGGGGAGAAGGAAGAAAGAAAGAAAGAAAGAAAGAAAGAAAGAAAGAAAGAAAGAAAGAAAGAAAGAAAGAAAGGAAGGAAGGAAGGAAGGAAGGAAGGAAGGAAGGAAGGAAGGAAGGAAGGAAGGAAGGAAGGAAGGAAGGAAGGAAGGAAGGAAGGAAGGAAGGAAGAAAGAAAGAAAGAAAGAAAGAAAGAAAGAAAGAAAGAAAGAAAGAAAGAAAGAAAGAGAAGGAAGGAAGGAAGGAAGGAAGGAAGGAAGGAAGGAAGGAAGGAAGGAAGGAAGGAAGGAAGGAAGGAAAAAAGAAAGAAAGAAAGAAAGAAAGAAAGAAAGAAAGAAAGAAAGAAAGAAAGAAAGAAAGAAAGAAGGAAGGAAGGAAGGAAGGAAGAAAGAAAGAAAGAAAGAAAGAAAGAAAGAAAGAAAGAAAGAAAGAAAGCTGAAGTTATAATGTTATAATAATGTCCTTCAAAGTTAGGTTGTAATACACTGGACTGAGGACCGCAGGCGTTTTTATTGGGTTCCAATCAATCAGGCCCAGGGACCGGTTTCGTGGAGAGAGGTTTTTGCACAGACCGGAGGGGGCCTTGGTTTCGTCTGCTGCCTGTTTTGTGGCTTTGCTCGTTTGTGCGGACCGGTTGCTGGCATGCCGCGCGGGCCCGGTGCTGGTCCACAGGCCGGAGGTCGGGGACCCCTGCACTAGATACCATTCAGACCGCAGAAAGACATTCCGAGCGTGTGGCGACAGCCCAAACATTCAATTTTATTTTATTTTCTTTTTTTTTTTAAAAAAGCAAGTCTTTACTCCTTGTGTACGTATGGGTAATTTTACATGGTCAACAAAAGCCTTTGGACGACTGGGTAAAGGAGCATGCAAATTCCTCCATTCCCCTCCCCGCCCAGCGCATAAAGCTAGGAGAGACAAGAGACAGACTAGTTCTCCAGATTTTCTGACTTTTGAAATCCCAATGTCTTCTGAAACTCCCACCCCCACCCCGTCAAAAGAACTTGAATCTACAAAGCAGGGTCCCTTGAATGCCCCCCCCCACTCAAAATAAACAGAATCTTCCTTTTTCCCCAAAGATTTTTCTTCTTCCGCTACACGAATTCACCTTCAAACCACCTGCCCTTTGTTGGATTTCAAAGCAGATTTTGCATAGGGACAGAGGGCCCAAAAGGACTTCCCCCCCCCCAAATATTTAATAGGCAATTTTAACCTCAGGGCAGGTCTGGTTCTGTCTGGTACAGAACATGAACCAGCGGAACAACCTGCCTCCAGAAGCGGTGAAGTTTTTAAGAAGAGACTGTCTGAAATGGTACAGGGTTTCCTGCCTGAGCAGGGGGTTGGACTAGATGACCTCCAAGGCCCCTTCCAACTTTATTGTTATTATTATTATTACTCCCCACTTCTAATGGAGGCAGCAGAGTTAAGGGTGGAGAAGTGGTTGCAGGAGTTAGGCAAAGGATACACAGCTTTTGTGTGCCCGGTCACACACCTCCACGCCTCCCTGTCAAGATGTAGGTCAGCGAAATCAAAATACAGGAAGTCCTCGACTCACAATCGCAACTGACTCGGCTTGCCAGAAGGTCGCAGAAGGGGATCACGTCACACACACACACACACACACACACACACACACACACACACACACACACAGCCGGGACAATGCAACGGTCGTAAATATGAGCCGGTTGCCAAACGTCTGAATTTTGATCACCCGACCGTGGAGATGCTGCAACGGTTGTAAGTCTGAAAAAGGGTCGTAAGTCGCTTTTTCGGGGGCTGTCGTAACTTTGAACGGCCGCTAGATGAATGGTGGTAAGCCGAGGACTTTTCGACTCCCTCGGTTGCAGTTGAAGCAAACAAGACACATGTGAACCAGCATTCAGACAAAGCACAGATTATGTATTACATAATTGTATGTTTGCCTGTACTTCAAGGTTTGATCCCTTGTGGATATTGCAACAGAGAGCCAAGTGAAGAAATCCTGGCTGAAAAAAAGACTTTTTGATCAAAACCTTTGTCTTTTTAGCCAACCGTCTCTCTCTCTCTCTCTCTCTCTCATTCACGCTTATCGGAGATCTCTGCTAGATTGGCTCATTTTGCTTTGTTTTATTTTAATATATATGTATATGCCTGTAGATTTCGTGAGTCATCAATTTTCCTGAATCACAAATTCAAATGTAATAAAAGCAAAAAAAAAAAAGTCTTTTGTTTAAAAAAAAAAATAGGTAGATGAGAGCTTTGCTGGGCGTTTCCAAAAGTTACACTATGTAAAAATCACGCAATTAAAACTGCAAAAGGGAGGGGGAAAAAAGAGAGAGAGAGAGAGAGGCAGAAGGAAACCTGTTGCTTCATTTTATTTTATTTTTTTATTTTTCTTCTTTCCATTTTAATGAGCAGCTTATTGTCGAGTTTTAAAAAATAAAAATAAAGCAAAATGGGAGAGCGCAAATGACTAAACGCCACACCGTAAACAAGTTTTCCTAACGCATTCCGCCTGTTTACACCTCCCAAACCAGCAAGGTCAGTCAGATGGAATTGGAAAGGGATTGTTATTGCCAAGACGAATCGGGAATCCACCGATATTCAATAGGCAAAGACGTCTCCCGGTTTCGGTCCTGGTCTTATGTCGGAATGGCGTTCCCGTAACGCGAGGGCCTTTCTTTTCTGGCTTCATCAAAGCAACGCGGGTCAAATCCAGACCTCTTTCTTGCAAGCTGCCAAGCCAAAGACAGAGGTCAGCTCGCCTTAGAAGTGTCTGTACCAAAGATGGGGGCGGGAAAATTTGATGCGGGATGCCTTTCCCGCTGGCCCTCGCCGCGCGAGGCAGGCCATTGGAGCTGTCAAGCCCTGGGATCTGTCAATCTCTGGAGGGCCACGGATTACCTGCTTTATCCTCCGTGGTACAACCGTCGAGGAAGGCAACAGGAAACTTATTCGTGGACCTTCTTAAAAGAAAAAAAGGGGGGGGAGAAGAAAAATCTAACAAACGCAAGCTCAACTCACGTCGCCGTTGTAGGGAGCCGAGAAAAACGAAGCGGGTTGTGTGTTCCAGGTGTATTGGTGCTGGAGTGCCCAGAGTGCTTGGCCCAAACGCTGAGTTGGGCATTATGGGAATTGTAACCCCAACATCGCTGGAGGGGGCTTTATGAAAACTAGGGGCTGGCTCTTTCCCCACCCCCCACCCCCCTACAACCCTCTTTTACTAAAGGGTTGATTTAACCCACCATGTAACCGTGCAGTTGGGCAGGCTATAATAAAGAGATTTTGAAGATCGGAAAGAAGCAAGTGGGTGGCTGGGGCCTTACTGCACCCAGCACATATAATTAATACTATGCTGAATACAAATATTAATCATTAACTCTATTGAGAGCACATTTATAATTCTTGGATTGTTTATTCTAGAGACATCCTGTAAGGGTGGCTGCCTTCAAAAAAAAAAAAGATTTGTCACCACAGAAGCCTGTGACGGACAAAAATTCAACTGGGTGCCATTTTCACGGGCAGTGACAACGCTCTCTACCTGTCGCATTCCAGGAGAGCCAGAACAGTTGCCAAAATTAGCACATGTTTTTTTTCTTCTTCCTTGCAATGCTTTGGATTCGAGACAGCACAGTAGCCAGTACTTTGGCGCTGGGTGAAATTATGCGGCTGGGAATTCAAGGATAAAGAAATGGGCACCTAATTCTCCCCAGAAAGGAATTACGGGTGCACAGTTCAAAGAGACAATTGCCTGCTTTTCCTGTAGAGTGTCCAAGGTACAGTTCTTATATATATATATATATATATATATATATATATATATATATATATATATATATATATATATATATATATATATATATATATATTTTTGTTGTTGTTAGTTGCGAAGTCGTGTCCGACCCATCGCGACCCTATGGACAATGTTCCTCCAGGCCTTCCTGTCCTCTACCATCTTCTGGAGTCCATCTAAGCTCACGCCTACTGTTTCAGTGACTCCATCCAACCACCTCATTCTCTGTCGTCCCCTTCTTCTATTGCCCTCAATCTTTCCCAGCATTAGGCTCTTCTCCAGTGAGTCCTTCCTTCTCATTAGGTGGCCAAAGTATTTGAGTTTTAGCTTCAGGATCTGGCCTTCTAAAGAGCAGTCAGGGTTGATCTCCTCTAGGACTGACCGGTTTGATCGCCTTGCAGTCCAAGGGACTCGCAGGAGTCTTCTCCAGCACCATAGCTCAAAGGCTTCAATTCTTTGGCGCTCAGCCTTTCTTATGGTCCAGCTTTCACTGCCATACATTGCAACTGGGAAGACCATAGCCTTGACTATACGCACTTTTGGTTGACAGGGTGATGTCTCTGCTTTTTAGTGTGCTGTCTAGATTTGCCATGGCTTTCCTCCCCAGGAGCAAGCGTCTTTTAATTTCTTGGCTACAGTCCCCATCTGCAGTGATCTTGGAGCCCAGGAAAACAAAATCTGTCACTACCTCCATTTCTTCCCCATCTATTTGCCAGGAATTGAGAGGGCCAGAGGCCATGATCTTGGTTTTCTTAATGTTAAGTTTCAACCCAAGTTTTGCACTCTCCTTCTTCACCCGCAACAAGAGGCTCTTTAGTTCTTCTTCACTTTCTGCCATTAGAGTGGTATCATCTGCGTATCTTAGGTTGTTGATATTTCTTCCAGCAATCTTAATTCCAACTTTTGATTCATCTAGCCCTGCCTTTCTCATGATGTGCTCTGCATATAAGTTAAATAGGCAGGGTGACAGTATACAGCCTTGCCGGACTCCTTTCCCAATTTTGAACCAATCAGTGGTTCCGTGTCCAGTTCTCACTGTTGCTTCTTGACCCGCATATAGGTTTCTCAAGAGACAAATAAGATGGTCTGGTACTCCCATCTCTTTAAGAACTTGCCACAGTTTGTTATGATCCACACAATCAAAGGCTTTAGCATAGTCAATGAAGCAGAAGTAGATGTTTTTCTGAAACTCCCTAGCTTTCTCCATGATCCAGCGTATGTTAGCAATTTGATCTCTAGTTCCTCTGCCTCTTCGAAATCCTGCCTGTACTTCTGGTAGTTCTCGATCCACATACTGCTGAAGTCTAGCTTGTAGGATTTTAAGCATGACTTTACTAGCATGAGAAATGAGTGCAACGGTGCGATAGTTTGAACATTCTTTGGCACTGCCTTTCTTTGGAATTGGAATGTAAACTGATCTTTTCCAATCCTGTGGCCACTGTTGAGTTTTCCAAATTTGCTGGCAAATTGAGTGTAGCACTTTTACTGCACTGTCTTTTAAGATTTTGAATAGCTCAGCTGGAATACTGTCACCTCCACTAGCTTTGTTGTTGCTCAGCTTT